>NC_090935.1:148756324-149111324 GCF_040938575.1 Ambystoma mexicanum | reverse complement strand
TTTTGGCAGCACACCTCGTTGTGTGCCGCCGACTCCTTGCAACACTGGTTCCCTTCACTTACATGATGGGAACCGGCGACGCAGGATCCTTTACTTTTATTTTTATGTAACCTTATTTTGTTTCAACTTCATTCACCTCTGCGGGGGACACCCCCACAATCTCCAAATCAGAAGATGTCGAACATGGGGAGCGGGGGACACCACCGCTGCTCATGTTCAGTATTTTCTGATTCTCAATGGAATTGCCCAAAAAGACTATATCCATTTGTACAAATGGTACATGCCTTTTTCCGGTCTTTTATACCATTCGTACAAATTAATATATTCTTTTTGGGAATTTGCAATACCTAGAAAGGAATCTATTCTCCCAACCACAAGCTCTCTAAAGACAACTAAAAGGGACTTTTCTTCTCCAACTAAATTCAAGCCTGGTCCGGTCATGTAAACAGTCTTTACTGAACTGAGGGAACTCAGACATTTTATGGGACTATCAATGTCAAGTTGCAACAACTGAATGACAGACCTAATTTGAAACCAATATTAGGAGGCTGAAAGAAGGATTTTATTTATTTATGATAAAATTTGTATTGCACACCTAACCCTCGGGCATCTGGGCGCATGACTTAAGAATATGGTTACAGGTTCAGCAAGCTTATGAAGTTGGTTACAAGTTTGGCCAAGCTTAAGAAGTTGGTCACAAAGTAAATTAGGCTTCAGCATTTGTTTACAGGTTATGCAGATCACAGATAGTCCATATTTTAAAAAAATAAAACAAATGTTTACAATGAAGAATCATGAAGTTGGAGATGTCTCTCTCTGGTCTTCAGAAACATACAGAGGACTTGGAAAATCACTGTACATGCAATAATCTCCACCTTATTGGCCTACCTGCAGGAGCTGATGAAGAAAATGCCATCATCATGTTGGAAATTATCTTAGCCAGAGGTTTCTAAGCGCAGACCTGGGTATCGAACCTGTGTTGCCCCTTATCGTCTTGCTTCCAAGGTGAGCATGTTGCCCCTGAGCTATCCTCCCGAGACCAAACTCATGAAGTTAGTCTCTGAGCTAGCTCTGCAGGACGAAAAACAGCCCTCGAACCTTGTTTTTTATTCAACTGCAGACAATAGTGAAAATAGCAAGATAAACTACGCAATTTGTGGGGGAGAGCCATAAATAATTTGCTGCACAGAAGATGTCAAAAGCTACAGCCATATATTGAAAAGAATGGTTATCCCTTTGTCCAGCTTTGAAGCAGCTTAATACATGTCGTGTGACCCCACAGACCTTAATCCACTCATGCGAGGGCATGGATACCGAGCCTGTGGATAGTGAACTCTCTGTTTCTGGGGAGGGGAAATCTGAAACTGGTATGTCTCATGACTGTTGTTAATGCTCGTGATGCAATAGTTTTACCAATACGCGTTCCTGATTATTATTATCTATTTGGAGTACTGTAAACATTTGGTGATTGTAAAGCTCATGCTTATCTCTATGTATGTATTACACTTCTTACTTATCAATTACCTTATTATTCTTCTGTTTTACTTTTTGTGACGCTGATCAATGCTATTGTCTAATTTGTCCTCCCTTTCTTAACTTCCTGAGCTGTATCCCTCTTTGATCCTGTTTGCGGTAGTTTGATTTCACATATGCAAAATATTCTGTACTACCACACCATGCATGCTGCATTTACTATTTTGCATATATTTTATGACTAATTATTTCCCTTTGTGTCTTTCTCCTGCAGCTGAAATGTAAAGTGTGAGCATATCTTAACTGATTTAATCCCATCTTCCCCAATCTACAAGAAACACATTTGTCTTTTTACAGGAAGGTTGCTGAACTGAGGAGACTATAGGCAGGTGAAGTACTGTCAAGTGACACTGATGGTAAGTGGAACAGCGTCTCCCTTTTAATTAAGACATCTCCTAAATACAAAGCATTGAAAAATGAATCAAATGGCAAAGGTGGATGTTATTTTTCATAAAGTAATATTTTTATCTAACACTCTTTCGACAAATCATTTTTATGGTCCCACCGATCTGCAGTCAGATCTCCCTAACCTCTTGCTTTGTGTTGACTTTACATAACATTATGGACCATTTATGGATAGGAAATCCAGGTCTGTGTATAAGAGTAGCAAAGCACATAAGAAATGTATATATGCTGTATATTTGAGGTTGGGTGGTTGACTCATGGAGAATGACACACCTTTCAGGAATTGAATGTACATTTCACTCGCTAACACATAATATGCAAACATCTATTGATGTTTTCTGTGTTGTGAAGTGTCTCATTTGCGATGTTATAGACTCTTGTATTGAAAGTATAGCAATATCTGATCAAGCCCCGGTTGTTAAAGCTTTGGATTTTCAGGACTGAGTGGAATTTTCCAGTAGATTGAGATTTAATAACGTCCTTCTTTGTGATGATAATGTTCTGCAAGCTGTGGCAGATTTTTATCATCATGATTTAAATTAAATAACGAGGGTGATACTTCCCTAGTTAACATTTGCCAGTGTTATGAATGCACTGTCAGAGATTCCATAATCTTGTATGGTGCTAAATTGAAAAAAAGATTCCAGGAATATAACTGGCTTAATATCAAAACAACTAAAATGTATGGACAATACATATGATGATGAATTGTGTACAAATCTTCTTAGGGTTGAGTTTATTCAAATTGCTTCTGACCAGGCTTGCAGGAAATGTAAAGCCAAAATCTAACAAAACTCCAATAAGGCTGGCAAACTCTCTTGCATCATATTTCAGATGTAAAAGGGATTGTTCCAGAATTCCTTTTATCCAAAATGATAAGGGGTATTTACTTTTCTTATCAGGCTTTTCTGGACATCTTTACTAAACTTCATGAAGACCTTCATCTGTCTGAACATCCCACAGTTGATCCCATTCTTAGTGGGTTCTTCAATAAATTATGTAATAGTTCACACCCACTATGTGACCGTAGTTCTTTGGATATACCCATTCACATGAATGAAATTGTAATTTTATTAAATATCTAAAAAAAAGCCAAGAGTATCTGGTCCTGACCTGTTATTCTCTGATTTAATATGCACATTTTGTAACTCATAATTGTTTCAATGGATTTCTTATTTTCTATTGATTGGGACATCTGTGTAGTGCTTTTATGAAAATATGCTTATCCTTTTCCCTAAACCTGGTGAAGGTTTTGAGCTCCCCAAAACGTTTATCCTATTTCTTTGATTAACTCTGACAGCAAACATTACTGCTTATTAAAGTGATCCTTTTATTCTTTTTGATTAACCCATGCTTTTTGTGCCAACGCTAAACTCTATTCTGATATTCTCAACATTGTTCAGACAGCCAATAGTTACATAGCCATTGCTATAGATGCTGAACGAACATTTAGATCCTGTAGAATAGGATTATTTTTGGCATGGATTTGTTTGTAATTTTAGCTCACTAGTTAAGCTTTGTTATTCTATCGTTAAAACTTTATTTTGATCAATGGTCGTTTCTCTGCATCCTTTGTTCTTTTGAGAGGTGCGAGGCAGGGTTGACCTTTATCTCCTACTCCAATCAAAATCCATAGTTGAATTAATTAAACGTAATGATAATCTGGCTGTTACGTAGCGAAACAAACATGAAGCCGGCACTGCTGCAGATGATATTCAGATTTTGTTTGTATGAATCTCAATAATCTGTTTCAACCAATTGCCATGTTTTTCACATTTTCTGGATACAAATGAAATTAAGATAAAGTGAAAATATTCACCCTAAATTCACTTTGTGTCAAATTGCCATTTTTAGTTCAGGAATGAAATGGTATCCTAATAGTAATATTTATTAAGGTGTTATTAATTCATCATCTACTAAATAATTGATTAAGCTGAATTCTGTTTTATTTTTTTAAGTTTTATTGTGCTATAGGTAAAACATAAACCTTCAGCATCAACACAACATAAAATACATACATTGTAAATTACATTACATTCATCATTAAAACAACTAAGTCATAAAACATCATAAAATACATAATTCTGTTTATTTTTTATCTATTTTGCAAGAGTTTATTAGTTACTGCTTACATAATAATATAGTTGTATTTTTTTCTGTACAATGCTGTTCCTAACATGAACACAATCAAATCAGTACACTAAAAAATGGTGTAATAATTACTGTCACAGTAGCAGTCATTGAGGTTTTTTATACTCATCCAGAGACACGAGTACCACATGTGGCCTTTTCCAAGTGTTCCCTCCTTTTTACATGGCTAATTTCTGTCTGGCCCTAATGATGAACACCAATGGCCCCTAATTCAGGGGCCAATCCTTAATGGATTTCCTCAAGACGATACTCAATGGCTCAATTAGACTGTAGCCCTCCTCCCACCAGTCTACCCCCTTTCAAGGATCCTGTTCTGAAGGAAACCCTAGTTATTCATGGTGTATTGCGAGAGGTGTTCTGCTTCAATGCTGTACCTAGTTGCATGCATGCTGTTCCTGTGATGCCTGAATGCATCAACTTACCCTTGCCCTTTTCCTGAGATTTCTAGGTTTAGGATGATCATAGATGGCAACCGTTTGTATTGTTGTAGCGTTGACTTGAAATCTTTCATTATCTAGACCTAAATGTTGCTATTTCCCATATAGTATTCATTGCTGTCTGTATGTTGCTTCATTCACCTCCCTGTTTGCTTGCATACCGCTTTAGGAGGCTCTGTAAGCTTATAGATGAGCTGCTGCAACAAGATGACTGGACTATGTAGCAGGTAAGGGCGATACATTTGAGAGATGGAAGGATCATAGCTACGGGTAATCTAAAATGGCCGTTGAGATCTGTGGTGGAAATGGAGAACTGCAAGGTCAGCTGCCAGCAATGAGACTTTTGGCCCCCACCATGTGCATAACGCTGGGTGATAACCATGACACAATTTATTTCTTATATTATCACTGTCCCTTATTCTGACACCTTGCCTCTCCCAGGTGGCCTTGCTTCATGTTTGCATGGTATTTACATTTGTATATTTATACTAGGAGAAATATGTTTCTTGAAATATTAAAAAGATTGGCCTCATTGTTGCAATAGATGCTATAAGCAATGCACAGGGGTTTGATTTTTACGGCTTCTTTGATAGAGGTCCAATGAAGCTGATTAAATGCCTGAGTAGTTGATGGTTGTTTAGGAAGTCTCAATAATGTTTTTCTATGGTTCACTTGTTAGGCACCTATACAGGAAGCAAATACTGTTTCAAAGCACACACAAGGCAACAGGGAAGGGACAGGGGATGAAAGACAATGTATTTACATCAATGTTAAATTATTAAATACAACAAAATAAGAAGAGACAATGGGGAGGGGAAGACGAACCTACTATGCCTTGTGAGTGTTCTGAATTCTCTGAAGACTTTTCAGTAAATATTTGGGGAGATCCAAATAGACTGAGCTAGAAAAGTCCAGTTTTGCAGATATAAACATTTCTAGAGGATACCTAGTTGACCGAAACACAGAGCAGCTACCTTCTTCACTTGAGCAGACATACTGAGTTGCCTATTGATCATGACATCAAATTCTGCACCTTGTCAATAGGCTTTGGGCAATTACACAATGGCCCAGGTTAAAAGGGGGGGTGTAATTTCTCTGATGGCCGGTGGGACTGTAGGGTGGGACATCGGCTTTGCTTGCATAAAATGTAAATCTCTTTATTTTTGTTCTTTCACTTACTAACAGCTGCCACACCCAATTTGAAATTGGAAACAGATACATTGGGCTTCATTATGAGTATGGCGGTCTGGAAAAAGGTGCCGGTAACAACGTGTACCATCATATTTCCGGACCGTCATGCTCTGAGTTTGCTGGTAGGGGCTGTGAACCTCCGGCAGGCCTGTCCTGCTGGTAGTTCAGGTCCCTACAAGCAGTTTATTCACTGATGCACCGGCACCGTTAACAACAGTGCTTGTGCTTCAGTGTTGCCCATCCCATGAAGTCATATGGGACTCCATAGGAATGGGAATTTACTATTCCTCCGCTGCCTGTCATATCTCGGTAATACCAGGATATCTGGCAGTGGAAACGGAAAGCCGGGATTGCGGGTAAGCCGCAAACTCTACCAGCGGTTATCGACAACTGCAGAATGCGGCCAGTGTCTCTATCCAGTGTATCATCATCGTAGATATATAAATGCATACTTAACAATTGAAGCAATTTAGTGAGTGGCTGAAGGTACAGTTTCAGAGGATCAGGGAGATCGAGGCAACCTGCAGCACCCCACAGTCGCTGCAGAGGCACGTGATTCAAATGAGTCCATGTGCCCAGACTGGGTCCAGTCACATGAAGCCAGACCAATGCAGATCCATCAATACCAAAACTGTATAGTCTGCGCCGACGATGGCATGGTGGGTGGTATTGAAGGCAGTGGAAATATCTAAAAGTATGACCACTCCGACACTGCCACCATCAACCATCCTCTTGGTGTATCCATCATAGTTGTGACCACCAGCTCAAGCAATAAGCTGGATGGAAGCCCATTTATGGTCACAAATGTTAAAGTGGCTTAACAGGTGTTTAGCAGCCATAGTTTGTACGTTTTTCTGACAAGAAGTCTAGATATTGGGGGGTGGTTTTCTGTGTCTAAAGGGTTAGTGTTTTTCATTTTCAAATGTTTGGCTGTGATAGGCAATTTCCCTAAAGTTACAGATGTATCAATACATTCCATGAAGAGTTTAAGTATAAGGCAAACAATCCTTTTTCTGATTTTTATGGAATAGGGATCTTTAACTGTTCCTGATTGTTTTATTTTGGTTATTAATGTATTCATATGTGATTATGTTATTGTTAAGACGGAATAAAAGAAAGTCGACTGAGTAGAATTGTCCCAGCTTTTCACCTTGGCATCCAGGTCCAGAATAGGATGTTGGGACTGAGATGGTCAGGAGATGCTGGTCTGGAGTTCCAAGAAAGAGCAGTGGAGTGGGTGAATATAGGCACAGAGGCATAACGAGTTCCCCATTTGCATGCACAATAATCTTTTATTCCTCAATGCTGGGTGAACAGATCTTCAATCTGCGTCAAAACGCGCATGCACAAAGGCAAGGGTGGTCTTCTCAGAAGAACAGGAAGACCTGGCTTGTTGTTCCATCCATCAAACTTTACTTGTACCATTCTTCGTACAGCTCCAAAGGGACACAATATTTCAACAGGATGCCGTCCATATGTCCCAAGTAGTGCTTACAGGGCATAAAGGCCTAACAGGACCAACACTGTTCTTCTTCGGAGAAACAGGGCAAGGCTAGTAGGATGCTTGACATATGGGGGATCAAATGTGATAAGGAGTGGGGATTGTTGGTGCAAAATAGCTAAACAGCAACACCCCAGCTGGCTACCTGTGCCAAGTCCCTTGGGTTTTGACTAGGACAGATAAATCTACTTCAAACAGCTCATAGCAAGTAAGACCCAAACGGCTGAGTACCAACTTTCTCTCTTGCAGAAAATCAAGTCCTTCATCCCAGAAAACAACTTCAGATCTGCTGTCCAAGCCTTGGTCCTCTTCCATCTGGATGCTGGCCATGCCCTCTTGGAAGGCCTTCCTGCGACTAAGCTGGCACCCCTGAAGCAGACTTGTTAAAGGGCTCCACAGACTCTACTGCATCACATCAACCCTCATTGAACTGTATTAGCTCCCACCGAAAGCCTGCATCTTCTTCAAATAATGCTGCAACATCCACAAGGCTATCACCCTGCAGTCCCCAAGTTACCTCACTGAGAAACACAGAACCTACCGAGGCCTACAGACCACCAGAAGTAAGGACATGTGCACCGCTGCAGGAATGAAAAAAACAGAAGACAGGCCTTCAATGTCTATGTACCAAGACTCTGGAACCCCCTCCCCATTAACATCTGACTCACCCCCTCACTTCTATGGTTCAGATGGGAGCTCAAGACCCTCCTCTTCAAGGAATGGCTCCTCCCTAACACTGAGATCCATACACCAGCCACTCCTTACCATCCCTGAGACTGGGTGATCTGATCCCCACAGTTTCCTCCTCTGGTTACTTGTAGACCCATTGCTGACAATTTCCCTGCCTCCCCTGTTGTTAGATCCCCACCCCATTGTTTCTCTCCTCCCTAATCTCATTCTTCCCCCTAATAATAGGGCAAGCATTTGGCGGGACCTAAGTGGGTGTGGGTTGGAGACAGCAGAGGACAATCTTGGTTCCGTCAGAAATGCCATCAGACCTGATACAGGCCCTGCTCCAGCCGCTACTCAAACATAACCTGCATGATTCTCCACAACAACATCTAACTCAATGATAGGAGCAGGCATTGCCTTGCTCTCCACTAAGATGTCCCAAGTGTTACTGAATCAGTTCACCCTCCTAATGAGACGGTGTAAAATCCTCCTGTGATCCGACAACTAAGCACAGATCCTCGGCCTACTGAGTCAGGGATGGGGTGGCAAATGCTTGGTATTCTGAAATGCTGACATCACCCAGTGGTGGCCAGTCATCTCACTCTATGGTGTAGTTGAAGGTTGAGACTTCTATAAAGCATTTTAAATATACTTTAAACATACGAGAGACAGAGAGGGGGATATAACATAATGATAGCTGAATGTACAGAGAACCAATTGCAGTAAGTGAAAGAAGAAAGGTAGAGAAAGACATTGAGAAGGAGACATAGAGAGAGACATAAGGAGAGAGACATATTCAAAGACAAAGAGTGGGAGACACAGAGACAGAGACAGAGAGAGACACACACACACACAGAGTAAGAACTCATTGCAGTAAGTCACAGAAGAGTACAGGCAGTGGCTGCCTGATGGAGGCAAGGCATTAAGCTGTGGTCTTCTCACTAATAATCGCCCGGCACATCGTCCCCAGTGCCTATGGTATCTTTCATGATACAGACTTGTAGGTGCCATGATCCCCATAGGGGGATTAGGGGGTTCTGACCCAATACCTGGGAGTGAGGGCTTCTGACCCTTGACTCAGTATTCTTTATTCTATATAGACAACATGTTTTATTTGTTTACATCCCAGACCACACTACATTCGGCTTGTAGAGAGTAAAATAAATTGTTGTCTTTGTTCTCGCTTGCAGGTCGGGCTTAGGACATTGTTGGGTAATACTCTAGCTATGTAAAGGAATGGAGCTGTGCAGAGGTTTGCAGTCTCGGCATGAGGAGTTGCTGTTGTGCCTGTTTTGCAGTCTGCTTTCCATTTCCATGCATTCGCCAGGAGGAGCTATCTTTAAAACCCCCTTTTTCCTGCAGAGCGGCGCAGATCTGTGCAGAGGTTTGCCATCTCGGCAGGAGGAGTAGTTGCTGTTGTGCCTGTTCTGCAGTGTGCTTTCCATTTCCACGCATTTTCCAGGAGGAGCTATCTTTAAAACCCCCTTTTCCTGTGGAGCGGCATGGAGCTGTGCAGTGGTTTGCAGCCTGCGCAGTCTCCGGCGAGCGAGGGCGGGGAGAGCAGGGCTAGTTAGTTTGAGGTCTGTTTCAGGGGAGCTCTCAGTCCTGATCATTGATGGGCTGCGTGGACTTGCATTATGTCTATTTCTCTTGTGTGACTTTCTGAACTTTCCCGGCACCCCCGAGAGAATCTTGCCGTCTGGGATTGATGGTTTCGTGTTTAGTTCCTAAAAACTACCTTGACGTGGCCATAAACCAGCGTGGAGACTGTGGGTGTATTTCCCTTTGATCCGTGCTTGGTGTTTACTCCCATCCCGGTACAAGAAAGGGTTGTTCTGGGTTTTAAGCTCCACTTCAGACGTGCCTAGCTGTGGGTAAAGAGGAAGACTCATACGTGACTAACAATGGTGGCCAACTTAAGAAGCATGGGATTTTTGCCCGTAATTACAAAGTACGTTCTCAATACGGTCACTGGTTTATCCACGGTTGATGGGGATTCCATTATTCTCCACACAACAAGTTCCTCTTCAACAGTAAGTTCAGGTTTTCTAGTGGCCCCATTATCCCCTGCTGAGGGGGCACCATCAGGGCAGTTGCCAGTGACTGGTCCAGTGGAGGCTCTGTGTGGCACAGATGCTTTGAGCGTTCCAGGTGCTTCGGCCCATGAGCCCGGGTCTATGCTCACGGCAGTCATGGGTAACCTTGATCAGGCGCTCGCCAGAATCGAAGATAACATCAAGGACGTTGTGTGTGGGGCTTCAGTGCAGGGGATGGACTTGGTGCCTGATGTGTCAGACTATCTCTGGATTTTAGGGCGAACTAGTGGGTTCCTCCTGAGTCTCCCTCTTGTGCTCATGGCTTAACCTAAATAATACTTTTGCTTGGAGGGATTCCAGAATGTAGGCAGCAGAGGCTGCAGCATAATCTTGTAGCTCCTGGCCCTCTCCCTTTTATGATAATATTGGATTATGAACTCAAAAAAGAAAATTGAAACTGCGGAAAATCCTATCCCCAAGAAATCAAAGCCATCTTCAGAGATGGGGGAGGCACCAAGTACTCAGGATATATATTCTTTGTTACTGAAGATGGCTCAAGATCTTGGAAAAGTTGCACAGGATTTGGGAGATGTTAAGTCTACTATGGAGGATATTTCACTGAAGGTATCCCAACTGGACTGCTGGGTTTCTGCCTTAGAAAATGGATCAGCTTCAATCTCTACAGAAATAGCAGGTAGCTTCAGAGCCTATAAGAGTTTGAAAGAAGAATTACAGAAAGAGAGAGATAAACATTTATAGTTGGATTTGAAGATCAGAAGCAAGAACCTGAGACTGGTTGGTGTTGAGGAGGATAATACTGAAGATTTGCTGCAGCTGGTGTTGGACATCTTAAAAACTTCTTTTAACTGTGATGGGATTACTCATGGTGACCTTGACAATGTTTATAGAGTTGGCAGAAAGAGTGGCCCTAAAGCAAGACAAATTCTCATCTCTTTTATTTGTACAAGGATTAAGGAAGAGGTCCTCAAGAATGCAAGGAAGAAAGGCAAAGTCTTCTACAAGGGGAAGCAGGTTTTTGTTTACCCTGATTATCCCAAGGAATCTCTGACTATCAGGAAGTCGTTTAAAGAGGTTAAATACCTGGCTAAACTTGTCGGGGTGAATGCTTTCCTGAATAGAAATAATGTTCTGACTATTGCCCTCCCCGGTGGGGATAAGACTACATTGGATCCAAAAGAAGCTGTGAGCTGGCTGGAGCCACTACTTAAAAAGGGATATTTGAAGGTATTGTTTTAGCATACTCCCCACACTCAATTGCTTAATTTTTGACTTTGTGTATTTTTATTTTCATTTTTTAACATCACTGTTATAGATTGATATTCTAAAAATGGCGCTGCAGACTTGCCACAGTTTAACAATATTTTTTGAAAGTACACTCACTCTGCTCGTGTTCCTTTACGTCCCGTGGATGCATTCAGGACCTGGCTTTGTGAGGAAGTCACATGATGCAACGTGAAGGTGCGCTGCACGGCGTGCGTCATGCATTGATGCGTATGGATTACAGAAAATGGGCGGCGTATTACTTCCAGTATTCATATGAGCAGCAGAATTGTTACGGGTGGACAGGCAAATCGTTTAACAAGAATATTGGATGCGCCAAAGTTTCCAGGTAAAATGCCAGTTGAGGTCAGTTATGAAACTCGAAAGATTTGCAGTGCAATCGTGCGGTCATGAGTTGCAATGGTGGATGGACATATTTTTTGGTCCGTGGCAGGGCATTGCAGTGAGGATCTGGTGCAAGTCAATACAGTCTTACAGTCCTTGGATATAAATCGGGCAAAGCAGGAGAGTAAATGGCCATATGACATTATAGTCGTGGGCAAGGTTAATGAACTCTGTTGGTTCTTACTCAGACTGTCTGGTTTTACTCCTGGACTGCTGCCATCAAGATGTTACTTACACCCAGGCTCACTTGACCTTGTGATTGCAAGCGGGACACACATGCATGCTAACATATGATTTGGATGCATTTAGTAACTTCAAGGATCACTGTTTCGTTCTTGGACATTAGTGCTGTCAGTGTTGTCGTGCTGATATGGCCATTCATTCCTTCGGGACATTGAGGCACTAAGACGGGCCCTCTTGTGATACGTTTATACTACTCAGTTGCACTGTTGTGCTGATGTGTTCTTGCATGCTCATTTCGTATAGTGTGATGTTGTCTCCTAGGATTGTTGTATATAATGCATTTGTTTGTCTGGGCTTAGAGTTCTTGTGATGCATTATATTAGATGTTATGATAATGTCTGTCTGGCGTTTTTTTTTTTTTTTCTTCTCTCTCCCATTTACAAACCTCTTTGTTTTGGAAATGTGTAGGGGGAGCAGGGGTCTGGGAGGGGTGGCGAAAAAACCCGATGGCATGGATCATTATCTGGCACTGATGGGATTTTGATGGTTGGGCTACGGGTGGGCATGAGCGGGCGTTAAACTTAAATGCAGATGGAGACACGATATTGGGGCAATTGTTGGACCCGAACCTGCTTTGCTGTTGCACTGCCAGGAATAAGAGTATTAAAATGGTCGGTTACATATGTGCTGCATTCTTTGTTCTATGATTTAGGCTGATTGTAGGAGTTACTATGCATTTGAGATCATTTGGATTGGGAGGTCCTGATGGGGCTGGCTTTTATTCAGGTAATTCAGGATACATGCAGATCTTGAAGTGTTTTATGGGGCTGTGTGGGGTATTTGGGCCGTGTTTGTGATCTAGCTACCGTGCGTGGCAATCTGAAATGGTGCGCTCATTAGGCTGGTACATCGAGGTCTGTTGAATGATTAATTGTGGGTGGTGATGAGGGTGGAGAGGTGTTGACATAACTTGAAAATGGACTATTACCCAACATTCAATTATTCTTGTGGAGTGCGACCTACGGGAGGTGATTATAGCTATGTACACCAAAGCTTATACTTTTGTATTGTATAGGCGGAATGTTAAGGTGCTGCTTGTATCACACTGAAATGGAGTGGAATTGCGTGAATGATTCAGAGTGCTTGGGTTGGGTGAGGTGTAATTGATAGTTTATGAGGGTCTGTGGCAAAGTTTGTTACTATTTTTAATATAGTCGTCGACTTGTTGGATTTGAGTGGAATTTGGGGTGATAAGGTGGGGAGTATTTTAAGGATGTTTTTTTTTTCGGACATTATTGTTTGTCTTTTGTATTTTAAAGCGGGTTAAGTATAAATGGGGGGGCTAGGGAACTAGGACTCTAAAATTTATTTTTTGCATTGTTACGTTGGTTTGTGGTTTGCTAACTGCATCTGTTTCAGCGGAGGTGGGTTGGGGGACCTTAGTGTGGGTGTATATATTTTACTGAGTTCTTTTAACTTGCTAGTATAGACTTTTGTTGTGTGGTGGGAAAGAATTGAAGTGGAGAAAATGAGTGAAGACCTGCGAGTAGTGACATGGAATGTAAATGGATTGAGAAATATGAAAAAGAGGATGAAAGTATTGCATTTTTTTGGATGAACTGAAGGGTGATATATGTTTCTTGCAAGAGACACATTTGGCGAAAGATGAGATTGAAAAATTGAAGAAAGGCTGGGTGGGGAAGGTATATGGTGCTTCGTTCAATACAAAATCCAGAGGGTTGGTGATCTTGATTAGAAAAACTACTCCTATTAAGGTTCTGAAAGAAGAATCAGAAAGGGAGGGACGGATAATTGCTCTGCTGATAGATATACAGGGCCAATTGGGGTCTTTGTGTAATATCTATGCGCCGTCGGTAGACGATGGGTCCTTCTTTAGAAAAGTGGCGCAGATGCTACAGGACATGGGGTCAAGGAATATTGTCTTGGGTGGAGATTTTAATATTGTATTGTACTCAAATATGGACAGAAGCGGAAAAGCAGCTAAGGGAAGTGTTGATGGGCAACACTTGGCTTTGGTTGATTTACATTTGGAACACGACCTGAAGGATTGTTGGAGGTTGGAGCATCCGTCCACTAGAGAGTATAGTTTTTTTTCGGGTGCACACTCGGTTTATTCTAGACTGGACATGTTTTTGACATCTGGTAAGATGACAGAATCCTATAAAACAAGTGAAATTGGTAGTATACTTTTAACTGATCATGCACATGTAACTATGCATTTGCAGTTGAGGTATGCCTTGAACAAGCATATTTTTTGGAGAAGGAATGTCTCATTACTTCAAAAAGATGACGTAGTGGATACATTGCAAAAAGAAATGGAATGCTTTGTGACGTGTAATCATACATGAGAAATGCGTCCTAGTATAGTTTGGGAAGCTCTGAAGTGCACGATGCGGGGTCATTTGGGAAAAAGTTAAGGGAATTATCCAGAAAAGTTATGGCTGACCCGGTGGGTGTTGAAGCGGTGTCAGAACTAAAAAGGGCGAAGAGAGAGTTGAAATCGCTGATAGATGAGCGTACAGAACGTAATAACTTTTATCTTAAACGTGCATACTATGAAAAGGGTGAAAAGTGTGATAGATGGTTGGCTTATAGATTGAGGAAGAGAGAAGCTGAGCGATCCATAGCATCAATTCGAGATCAGAATGACAAAATTACATATCAGCCGGGTGAGATAAACAAGGTTTTTTGTGAATTTTATGTGAATCTGTACAAAAATGAGTCGGAGGTGACTGGCAAGGGTGAAGATTTTCTGGAAAAAGTGGCTCTTCCTAAAATTAATGAAAGTGATTCGAAGTTGCTGGAAGAAAATATTACGGTTGAGGAAATTAAGAAGGCTATTGGTAAACTGACTGTGGGGAAAGCCCCTGGCCCTGATGGGTTTCCAGTTGAATTTTATAGGTTACTGCCAAGCTCTGCACTCCATCTTTTGAGGAATATGTATACGGAGTCGATGGTTAAGGGTGTGTTACCGGCATCTACTAGGCATGCTATGATTTGTGTCTTTCTGAAAAAGGGAAAGGATGATACCCTTCCATCGAGTTATAGGCCCATAAGTCTTATAAATGCCGATAACAAAATTCTGGCGAAGATATTATCGATTAGACTGGAAAATGTACTTCCTTCACTAATTCATATAAATCAATCAGCCTTTGTGAAGGGACGGAAGACCTCTAGTAACATCCGGAAAATTTTGAATACTATTTCCAAAGTCATTAGATGCTGAAAAAGCTTTTGACAGAGTGAATTGGAATTTCATATTCTCAGTACTGACCAAGATGGGTTTCGGTGAGAGATTTGTTTCATGGATTAGGCTACTGTACAGCGATCCGACTGCTGAGGTTAACACTAATGGTATGCGATCTGGGAAATTCAAATTGGAGAGAGGAACTAGGCAAGGGTGCCCTTTGTCACCGTGACTATTCGTGATTGCATTAGAACCGTTGGCTGAGACTATCAGTGCGGCTGATGAAGTGGTGGGGCAATCGAGCTGGGGATTACAACAAAAGATTTGGTTGTTTGCAGATCATATGCTCCTGGTCCTTGGTGGTCTTAAACGGTCTGTACCGGCGCTTATGAAGATAATGGCAGACTTCCGATTGTGTTCTGGTTACAAGATCAATTGGACGAAATCGGAGATCATGCCTCTATCACATTCTGTTGATAGGAAGTTTGTAATGGATTTAGGGTTTCGATGGTGTCCAGATAGATTGCTGTATTTAGGGATTTGGCTGACTCCTGAGATTCGAGACATGATACCGGAAAATATGAGAGTTGTGTGCAGTGGGTTAAGGATTGATCTGGATAGATGGAGTTTATGGAACCTTTCATTATGGGGGAAGGAGGAACGCCCTGAAGATGGTCTCTGCCCCGAGAATTAATTATGTTTTGAGTATGCTCCCTTTGGTGATACCATCAACATTTTGGAAGGATTTGGACAGAATGCTTCAAGAATTCCTGTGGGATAAGAAGCCCCCAAAGCTGAAGTTGTGGAAAAGGCAGTTGCCACTGAATAGGGGTGGATTAGGGGTTCCTAATTTTAGAGCCTATCATCTAGCTTTCATGTCGGACTTCTTGGTTCGCTTCGTGGTGGACAAGCATGATATGTGGGTGGAGGCTTAGACTAGCTTCATTGGGCCTTTTACACCGAGAGCTATATTGACTTCTATCTCGAAAAGGAGTTGTGGGAAAGATCCATTGATTGAGAATTTGAGGGATTCATGGAAGACTTTTTGCGTATTTTCGGGTGTGGATGCATTTAAGGAGCCTGGTGCCTCGATATGGTTGAACCCCGCTATTAAAATAAATGGTAATGTAGTTTTTTGGGCGGATTGGTTTTTAGGAGGAGTACATTGGGTGGCTGATCTGTTTAAGAATGACATTTGGATGACTGCGAGGGAGTTACAGCAGCGCTATATCATAGAGAACTTTAAAATCTCAGATTACCTAAAGTTTAAACGGACTATAGGGGATGTGGACTTTGAACAGAGAATTGATTTGGATCTGTTTACTAGGAAGGCGATAGGGGGAGAAGGAGGCATGGCCAGTCGAATATATAAAGTGGGGATCATTACGACCCAGGCGTTAACCATGGCGCTATTAGCGCCATGGTTGACGCCGGTATTTTACCGATTGCCCCATGGTGGATAGCGGAATTACCGCCCCATTCCAAGGTTGGTGGGTGGTAATTCCCCATTCACCATTGGCCCTTCCCCATTCCCATTATTGCCCCCATAGGGCTCAATGGGAATGGGGAAGGCCGTAATTACGGTACCGCAAATTGCGGTACCGTAATTACCTCGAAAGTCCGTTTGCGGTTCCTTCCTTAACGGCTGGTAAAACCAGTCGTTAAGGTGGGGACCCGCAAAGGGACCTCATAATTAGGCGGTAAGGGGTTAACGGCGCTGCCACCTTTTACAGCACCGTTAACCCCTTACTGCCTGGGTCGTAATGAGGCCCAGTGATTTTTGCAAATTATAAAGGTAATGACTTATTAAGAGATCAGTGGAGTAGAAGAGTTGGATTGGATATCTCTGAAGACTTGTGGCAGCGAATGTGTATGAATGTTAAATTATGTTCTCTGGGATTTAGGGAGAGGTCGAGACGGATAAAGATTCTTAATCGGATTTACTGGATGCCAGAGAAAATGTGGAGCAGAGGGATGTTGGGAGTTCAGATTGTTGGAGATGCATGCATGAGTCGGGTACGCTGGAACATATGTTGTGGGACTGCAGGTTGGTGAGATTGTTCCGGGGCGAGATTGGTTGGGTGTGTGATTGTGTGATTGAGGAGTTGCCTGTTCTGGACTTCAAAGTGGTGATATTGGGAAGTGATGAGCCTTTGGATGCTCTTACTTCAAATCAGAAGAAGTGGTTATTCAGAGGGGCAATGGTTGGTAAGAAAATTATTTTGCGGAATTGGAAATCAACAATGACTTTGAATAGTGAGACGTGGTTAATTTAAATGCACACCTTAGCAGAGATGGAGAGGGTGCTTTACAGGAGAGAAGGGAAGATGGGTTTGTTTGAGAAAATCTGGGGTAAGTTTCTACAGTTATACTAGACTTTGAAGTAGTACACGCGTAAGTGGGGGGATGGGAGATAGGGCAATTGAGAGATATAACAGATTTGGGGGGTTATGATTTGATCTACATTTCGCATTGTATATAGTTGTTTTGCAAAATGCATTGATTATTTTCAGTATTTGTCTGTTTCACGGAATAGTATTTTAATGTCTGTAACATGTTATTTTGTAAATAAACATTGAAAAAAAAAAGAAATTATGCTTTTTCAACTGTACCCCATGACATCCAGCAGATCTGCGGTTTTTTGTTCCCCTATGCCGATGGATTGCATTTGTGGGGGATGGAGCTGGGGGGTGCCTAGGCACCTCTAGAAAATTTCGTTGGGCCTGGGCTTTTAGAGGCCGAGATGGCCCGGATCCACTCGGGGTGTTTACCTTCCCAGGTAGACAGCCCAGCCAGGAACAAGGGCTTGGGGGGGGGCACCACGGTTGCTGGTGAGGTATCCTTTCCGATCCTGGCCCGGCTCCTAGACTCAATGGATATGGGCTATGACTCCCTTCATTTTGAACTACGAGGGGTCAGACAGACCCTGAAGGAACTTTCGGGGAAAGTCAGTTTCCAGGAGGGAATGTTTCATCATTGCCTCAACTAGGTCAACTGCCAACTAGTGAGTTTTGTAGGGGTAGACCCACAAGCTAATGTTGAAAGGGAAAGGGCTGAACCATCAAGACAGATTGTTGTAGAGGCTCAAGTGTTGTCTACGAAAAATGTCCTCTTGACTTCAGTGTCTGTGTTGGGTATGGAGGATGAGACTGCACAGGTGATCAGGAGTAGTAGCTTTATTGATCTGCACACCTTTGGTATTGGACCTTTAGCTAAAGGAAAGGGTAGACCCCAAAATAAGTCCACAAACTGTAAGCACCCACTGAAACAGAAAAATAGGGGATAGTTTCAAATTAATTGAGGATGGAGGTGGATAAGGGTATGGCCCTTGCAAAGGTGGAGACAGAGCGGAAACAGGCATACTTTAAGAGTGGGAACACAAAGGGGGGGGATTAAGAGTGTTCCTTTGCAAGGTGTGGGTTTGGTGAAGGAGGTTAATACCCATAAGGGGATGATTCTTTGAGGAGAGCCCTTCTGTCGATTTAAGTAACATCTCGCTCCACATGTGTGATGGGGAAACATTAGATCCTGCTGCAGGGAACGGCACCTATGAGGACTCAGATATGGTGATCCCTGTAGTAGGGCCAGGTGCTGGGAAATGTTGCATTATGAGGGAGTCAATTCTGAGACCACTGAATGGTATTAAACCTATACCTCTTGAGGGGCTGAATAATATAAAAGAGGTATTGCAACCACCGCTTAATAAGCAGAAACTCTACTCAATATTTTGTAGACCTGAAGTCTTAGGTCTTAGAAGATCTGGAGACCACAGCTATGGAATCTCTGGGACCTTTATGTAAAGTTGGCCTTTTGTCTCGTACAATTGAAGAGAAGAGATCAGGTGCATTTTGTAGATAGGGAAACGAAAATGAACAGAGAGGCCAGGGAAAAGGTTGTGCCAGGAGTACAAAATAAGGTGATTGATGATGTGATTTGTCTCTATTTGAGCTGGCTGTTTGAAAGTTCAAACAGAATGCCTTTAAATAGACATTACAGCCTCTCATTATTTGTTTTTATCCCCTGCCTTCAGTTGGTAAGATCAGAAGACATCAAAATCGTGGAATTTGTCCACGATGAATGCCTTGATATTGTCAAAGTGCATTTGGGGTCACACTTTATTAAGAACGCAATTCCAGCTGAAAATGAAGGCTTCCTTTCCCTGGGCTTTGAGGTGGCAGACGTGGGGAACTCAGTTATCTCAAGACTCTGTTTCTAAAGACAAGTTTGGCCAACAGGATTCGGGGGCATCGTGCTGTATGAGCCTCAGTGGCAAACTGGGCTAGGATCTTAAAGTAATGTTCTTTATAAGTGGTCTTCAAGAGCTGATTCACATTCATCTCCAGGAAGCAGAGATGAATGGGAAGGTTGAAATTCCGAAGTTGTAATTGTGTCCTGGAATTCAAGAGGCTTTCCAAGCATAGTGAGAAACCAAGATTCACTTGCTTCATATGACATCATTTGTCTTCAGGAAACTCTCCTGTTGGATACCCCCCTAATCGATGGTTTTGATGTTGTCTTTACTAAAGCGCAGAGCGGTCTTAAGGGCCGTCAGTATGGAGGCCTCTTAACAGCTGTTAGGCGTAGTCAAGACTTCACAGCACATAAAGTAGAAACTGGCAGATTGGATATGCTTGTAACCATTCTAGAAGGGTCACTTCAGGGCTCGGTTGGGTGACTAGGAAGTGCTTACTGCTTAATGTATATATTATCCGTCACAGATGTAGGAAGCATTGTCTGCACTTTCATTTTAGTCTTGAGGGAAATCTCAGGGTTGGTTGCGTCAGTTATTGTTTTGGGAGATTTTAACTCTGAATGCTTGGATGATACTTGGTATCAGGCCCCAAATAGGACTAGGACCTGAAGGGTGGCCTGAGGGTTTGCCTGGGATTTGTCAATGTTAAGGAGGGCTTGGTTAACTGTGTTAATTTCTCTTGTCTGAGTTGGTTAGCCGCTGTAGGGTTTTCACAATAGGTTTGATATGGTAAAACTTACTAGTGCCAACAAGCTATTGTATGGCAACAATGAAGACTGATTTGAAAGGTCACAGTGCGCATTTTGAGATTCAAATATGTAAGACATTTCCTCCATCAATGTTTGGAAATCATTCCCTCCGAATGAAGGGTGCAATCCAGTAAAGCAGGGCAATTTGGGAATTGGCAGTTGCAATTTCCTTGCCAAATGTACATTCATAGATAATCTGTTTGCTGACCGAAATGCCAAGATAGAGCAGATAACACAATAGAAGGGGGAACACTGTTTGTAACTGAACCAGACACGCAGTTTTAGTTTGTTCTTCTACATGGGATCCCATGCATTCATGGTGATAGTTTCAGATCTAGTCTCTGTATTGTGACCTCATAATATTTCTTTTGAGGTCTTCATGCAATCCAACACCAAACTCTCACTAAAACTGCATTTGTTTCAATGTTGACAGGTTCAGATCCATCATAAGAAAAATGGATTTCCAATACATCTACGTTTCAAAGGCAAATGTTTTTTGCAATTTCCTGCCTCTTTAATTCTATTTAGGACCTGTACCGATGTACGTTTGAGTCTGCTTACTCTGGTATCCCTGCCATGCTGAGGTGCATCATCTGCTCCAAGACTGTAGAATTAAATATTTGTGTTTCCCATGACTTAGTTTGTTTTTTCAAAATCCCAGTTTCAGCAAGAAATTATGCACACATACCAGAGTAATTATGAAAGTGTAATGCATATAAATACCCAATTATTGCTTACATTGATGAAATGTGCAATATATGATATGATAAGTCGTTTATAACGCTCCTGTACACAAGTGTTTGTAGGTGCGATAAGACAAGGGAGGGACGACAGAGGGAGGACAAGACAAGCGATCTTTGTAGGCCTTGTGTCATTCAGATCCTGCAAGTGTGACAATGCAAAGTGCAGGGGGAAGGGGAGAGGGAAGTGCCAGGAAGTGTAGTCAGGGCAGCATTGCTCTGAATAAGTGCAGCCAGGCAGGGAGACTGAAGAGGTTGCAGTTACAGCCCCCTAAATGCGCAGTAGGCCCGGAGGTGAGACTGATCATGGAGGAGCCTGGTACCCAGTGAGACTCAAGCAACCGGTCGGCACAGCAGACAGGTAGGTCAGCAGGGGAGGGAGAGAGAGAAAGCAGAGGAGAAAAGTTAGGTTTTGAGCTGCTTCCGGAACTTCAGGTGAACCGGCTCAAGTTTGAGAGGGGCAGTGAGGCCATTCCAGAGGGAGCCACCTGCAAAGGAGAAAGATATCTACCCCCTACTCTCTACCTGCAGAAATGTCTGACCCTCAGAGAGTTGGAGGTAGCTGAGCAAAAGGCTCACAAAGGAAGCTATTTTGGAAGAGAGATCTGGATGTAGTGTGGGCTCTTTCAGCCACCGGGAGCCAGTGGAGAGATTTCAGGGCTGGAGAGGTATGGTCCCTGGGCTTGAGGCCAAGGCTAAGTCTTGCAGTCCTGTTCTGGATTAGTTGCAGAGAGTAGAGGAAGGCAGATTTAGAAAGAGACTGTTGCAATAGTCCAGACATCTTACTGGCATTAAGGCAGAGATGATTGGAGGTGCACCAGTCCTGAATCACAGATAGGCAGTCAGATTTTCCCAGGAGGATAGCTCAGTGGCAACGTGCTTGCCTTGTAAGCAATATGACACAAAGCAACACAGGTTCGATCCCCGGGTCCGCACTTAGAAACCTCTGGGTATTTAAGCACGTTATAAATACGCAACTAAGACAAAAAAAACTCCTGTAACAGCATCTCGATGCCCCGGGCTGTGTGAGCGCTTTAAAAATGCAAATAAACAAAGGAATGAGCAAGAGAGGAGATTAGGCTGAGGGGAGCCGGAAAGAGAGCTGAGTGTCATCTGCATAACACTGAAGGTTAGAGGAGATGGTAAAGATCAGGTGGGTCAATGTGGTCCTTGATGGTTATGGAGGAGCAGGGGAGCACCCGTTTGGATGACACTTTAATAGATCGGACTTGTCTCGAAACATGGTCAGGTGTTGTCAGAGAGAAAGAGGAAAAAGCAAGAGGAGAGGGAAAGTGAAAGAAGGAGGAGAGTGAGGACAGGATGTCCTGAGTTTTAGTGGTGAAGTGAGAGGCCAACGCCGTACCAAGGGCCTGGGAGGGAACAGGAGGGAACAGGAGAGGTGGAGACTGCAGAAGTATTGGTCAAGTGCTTGCAGATTTTAAAGAGTTCAGCTGTGTTGTTAGAGACCACAGAGATGCAGGCTCGGATGTGGGCTCTCTTCTTGGACAGGACAGAGAGTCTGTATTGCCTTTGGAGCAGGAGGAATGCCAGTTCGACAGAGTATGCACCCAATGCCCTCCACTTCCTCTCAGCCACCGTGCACTTGCGTTTCAGCGCAGCGAGGTCGGAGTCATACCGAGAGTTGCACCTGGAGGTAGGCTTCAGATGGATTCCCATGTTAGGGACCAGGATGTTCAGTGTGTTGGAGATAGAAAGATGCAGGTTAGAGAGGGTGTATCAGAGTGTGAGTCAGCCGAAGGAGTAGGATAAGCAGAGAAAGTAGAGGCAAATTCATCCACAGACACACGCTTCATGGTCAAATGACAGAGAATGTAGGTGGCAGTGCTGGGGTGGGATTTGCCTGATGGACAGAGAGTTGCAGGTTAGAGTAAAGAAGAAAGTGGTCCGTCCAAGAGAGAGGGGAGTGGTGAGAGGGTTAGAGAGGGTGATGTCTGATGAGAACATCAAAGGTGTGTCTGGCACAGTGTGTTGGACCAGAGGGTAGAATGGAGAGAGAAATAGTGTTGCAGAGGTTGGCAAGAGCCTTGATGAGGAATTAGAAGCATGCAGGTGGATGTTGAGGTCTCAGAGGAGGAGAGGTTGAGAGGTAGAGGCACAGAGAGAAGAGGAGAGGTCAGCTCACTCGTAAAGAAAGAGGGCAACCTGGCCAGGTGGCCTGTAGACGGTGGCCACAGTCAGAGAGAGGCCAGGAGACATAGCCTGCAGCCCAGACATTCAAAGGAGGAGTAGGCCGCCTGTGTAGGCATGCCAGAAGCGGGGACCCACTCCAGAAAGATTAGAGCTACTCCAGCTCTGGGATGGTTGGTTCTGGGCTCAGAAAGGATCTTGTAGCCATTGGGGAGTAGAGTGTCAAAATTCATAACAGAGCTGGCCGTGAACCATTTCTCGGTAAGAGCAAGGACATCCAGGTCAAGTTCTAAGAAGAGGTAGCAGGTGTCAGAGGAGTGTTTGACAGCAGAGCGAGGGTTGAGAGTAGCAATGTGGAATGGGTTGCCCCATTTGACAGACTTCCTGGGAGGGGTACAGGCTTGTGGTACACCCAGCAGAAGTGGTAGAGGAGCCTGAGACTAGTGGGAAGAGATGGTAGCAGGAGATGGCATAGTAGCCAGAGAGTAAGAGGAAGGTGCTAGAGAGGTGGAGGAAGAAGGAGCTGGCAGAGGAGCCAAAGAGGTGCTAGTGGGAGTAGCAGGAGAAGGAAGGAAGTTGATAAGGCATGTGAGACACCTATCAAAAAGGAAGACATTGGGCTGAGGGCCATGGACCAAGACGGTGCCAATTGGATAGACATTCCAAGAGGACCACCCAACAGGTGCCACCATTAATGGGAGAGGAGGAAAAAGGAGAGAGAACAGAGCCCATATGAGGGTCCATAGGTCTGGAGAGGGAATGACAAAGAGGATGTCGGTGAGAATCTGTCTGTTGAAGCACTGGTGTAGGAATCAGCGATAGGAAATCCTGGGTTGGAACCAGGATATCCCCCTTGAACTTTTTCCTTCCAGACTTAGCGAGAGGGATATAATAGGAGCTAGAGTAGCAGTTGGAGTAGATGGGAGAAATCGAGAGCACCATAGAGGGTGCGAGGAGGAAAGTTGGAAGAAGTGGGGGAGGGAAGAGAGAAGGAGAGGATCACAGCCCAGCACTGTGCAACGCTGGATACACAGAAGGGGAGGGCTGTGGGGGAGAGGATCACACTGTAGGGAACACGACAAGAGGAAGCAAGGTAGGAGCCACACGACAGAAGAAGAACACTAACCAGCAGTAACAGCGGAGTGGGAAGCTAGAGGGTGGGAGAGAGCCTAGGGGGCACAGCAGAACACAGTACCAAAAACCAGCACACCTAAGTTCGAATTTACCAGAGAGCACAAGTACAGCACAAAATGGATATGCACAGAAACAAATGCACAACCAAGTTTGAATTTAACAAAAGAGCACAAGTACAGCACAAAATGGAGATGCACAGATGTAAAAGGACACCCCAGTTCGAAGTTACCACAGTGCACAACTACAGCACAAAAATGGAAATGCACAAATGTAAAAAACACACCTACAATCATGGATCAGAATAGAGGGCTAAAACATTGTGAATGAGCAGTAGTCAAAGAAAATCAGCGCTGCACACGTGGGGTGCCGGCGATCATGGAACTGTATCAGAAGAATGCGGGAGCATGAAAAAATTACATTTAAAAAGTATAGCAGGAGAGTAGTGGCCATGGGTGAGAGCCAGATGGGAGAAGAGCAGACCATAATGCAGGATGAAGAATGCTTACCATTGGTTGCAGGGATCCGCTGTGGTGAGAGGCCCACCTGATATGTTCCAGGCGGTGGGGGGCCTCATGGTCCTCCAGGCCCAGACAGGGTCAGACAGGGAGGGTCCTGGCCCTTAGATGAGGCCCTTTGAGGGGGCCGGGGTTGTCCTGTCTGCTATGGCAGAGTTCTGGAGGAGAATGAAGGGTATTACCATTACCCAAATTGTTAATTTACAATTGTTCAAATGAACAATTGACCGAATTTAAAGGGTCACAATTGACCTTTTCACAATTGACCATATATATATATATATATATTGGGGTTTTGGGGGTTTGGCGTTGGGTGGGGGGTTACAATTGACCTTCACAATTCGGTCAATTGTGAAAAGGTCAATTGTAATTCGAACAGTTGTAAAACGAACAATTCATATACAAACGAATGAAGTGCCCAGCCAATCAGGGCACCAGGCGGTGATCATGAGGGCTGATGCAGATCAGCTGAAGATGTTGGGCGAGCGGGGAGGCCATCTTTGGAAGGCTTCGCCAGGCCTGTGAAGTAGGAACTTCTGTGGGGAAGTGCAGTCAGGATGATGGAGCTGCTACATAAACAAAAGGGGTTTATTGCATAATCGGGGTTAGTGCGGTTTGTGCCTATTTAGTAACATGAAAAAGAATAAGGGCAGTCAAAACCTAGAGGAATGTATTCCAATTGGCATAAAATATGCTTGTGAGTAGTGCTGTGATCTCTAGTGTCTCGAGGGTGAACATAAAAAGAAGAAAGGAAACTGGTTCAATCATGTCACTTCTCTGGAAGAAAAACGTTGAACTTCCTAGATTGTCTATCGTTGTGTACTTTCTACCTGGGCATGTCATACACACAAGGTACAAAAAAGGACAGAAAACGTTCTATTTATCCCTGCCTGTCCTATATACTATCCCTAGTCAGTGCTGATGTGCCGCCTGTATATCAGGTGATAGAATAAGAAGATAGATATTAGCTATTCAATAATCAATTTCTTCACAAGATAGTAACTATGTAAATGACAGCCCAGGTAGTCTAATACTTTTGATCAATCTTGGTCTTTACAGGGTTACCAGCTTGTCTGGCCTCACTTCCATGTACAATTAGGGAGCGGGGCTGCTTCACAGACATATTATAGCTACAATTACTTTATTAACTGTTAATGTGTGCAAATGTGCCTGAGTAAAAAAAAAAAAAGATACAACTCTAATTTGAGCGCTGATACTAAAATGCTGTGAAGACTATGCCTGAGGAATGGACAGCTAGGTTTCTAGGTCCTCCTGTGGCTGTAGCGTGGTAAGCGCCAGAAATCCTCCTGCCGTCTCCACGTGTGCGTGGACTGGTTTTGGTGGGCTCGGTGGTCAGTGCCACCTTCTTCAGGACTGTCTTTGTGGTTCAATTACAAGACCTTTCTGCTTTTGAAGGAAGAGGCTATAGCTGAGTATAAGGGCTGGCCCTTGGGTCTACAAGCTTTGAGCTGGCATATTGTATAAACTAACCCATTAAGGGTGGTGCCCATGTTCCTGCGCAAACCTGTTCGGTATATATTCAAGCACCTGATACTGTTTACCCAGTGGGTCAAATCTTACAGAACAAAACTGACCCACGGTTGAGTGGATCCTAAAGTCACTGATGGAGATCTTCAAACAACGGTGTGTATAGCTTCTCGAAGTGCTGACACCAAACGGATTCAGACACACTGTTAGCTTGACAATAAGGTTGAACTTTGTCCTGTCCATTCAAGAGTCGCTATATTCCTCTGTTATCTCTATGAATTATTAATGTCATCATCTTTTGATTGCTCTATATATTTTTTGATTTTTATACCATTTGTGCCAATCTTTATATATTTGTCTGATCCTTTTGCATTCATCAGTTATTTCCTCATGGTGAAGACACCCACTAGCTTTAGCCCTCTTTAGGGCTTGCCACATTTGACCTTTACGGTTACGTACATTTATATCAAAAGTCTGCTTATGTCCTGAAGTAAAGGGAGTACTCCTTTTGGCCTTCTCAATGAACAACCACCTTGCCCAGCAAGTGTTTGCTGCTATATTTATTCCTCTTATGTTAGTAAAAGCCTGCCTCAGCCCTTACCCTTTGTTGTTTACTTCCAGGTTCCTACATGTGGTGCTGTAATTTCTGGCACTACAAAAGCAATATGTAGATTTTAAGGAGAGAAGTGTATGATCACTATTTGCAACTTTAGTTACAATGAGGGAGCAAAATCTTTCCATAAGAAAATTTGAAACAACAATGAAATCAATGGTCGAGTACGAGGACTGTGGGATGTTTTTACCCATGCATACAAGCCCTACCATAAAACTGTGCAGTACTGGCATGGAAAACATCATTATGGCCAGAACTCCCCAGAGAGTGCACAGGGAAAACATGAAGAATAGGCTGCCACCCATTTTTGCCTATGTTGTGAGCACAGGAGGGCACTGCCTAAAACCACCATTGGGCTACACACACAGTAGCCTGAAACCATTGGAAATGGCAATGCTGATTGTCAAAAAAAAGCAACTCAGAACTGTGGGGAATTCATTTTCTTAATCCCAAAAATGGTTGCATTACCAGTACTCACCACTATCCGAAAGCCGGCGTTTTAAAACCACCAGACTTTTGTGTAAAACTGAACAAATGAAACAAAACCAGACCAAGAAAAGACTTGCTAAGAGGTGGATACAATGTAAAACTATATTCTGAAATGACTTGAAGGAAGTAATTATTTAATGTATATGTAAGAATTGTAAGTGATTTAAACTGGGAACAAAAAAGTGACATTTAGCTGAAACCTGGCTTAATGAAACTGAATTCTGCCTGACAACTACCCCCGACAGGAGTTGAAACTGGATGCTCAGCCACTCTGCCCCTGGCCAAAAGGAGTTAACGCCTCTCTGATTAGATTAGGGGTGGAGCAGCTGGGGACTACAGGGAGTTGAACAAAGGCCTGTCCTGGACTCAGGCAAATGTTATATTGGGGGCGTCGTAAAATAGCTTCCTCTTGGGAGAAACTGAGGGGCAGCTGTGCCTCTGTGAACAAGCTGGCTTGGGGGAAGTGGATAAACCAGTTATTCCACCATGTGATGGGGGAAGCCACACCCCTTTTTGACCAGGGCATAATTTTAAAAAGATAGGTAACTCATAGTGTGGACTTGTCCGAATTATATAAGTAATATCATTATTTTTGTGATTTTTCTGTGAACATTTTGAGAGGCGTTAGGACCCTGTGGTGTATTCTGGGGGGTTGCTAGCGGAAAATAGGGTCTCACTCCAAATGTATGCACGTTAAAAATCTGACACTTCATCAATTAATGTCCATACTCCTTGCGCACATGTGTGTAATTCTGGGTAAATGTCCGATATTGCAAAACCAGTTAAAAAGCGCAAAATGTTGTCATTTTCGAATGAAAGCCCCCAGGAAGATCAGAAGCGGACAAGCATGGACCATAAGGAATATATAATGTGTACATGTAATTTCAACAAATTGTATATCTGGGAAAGATGTATTTGAATCAAATATAGATTTGTTGGCAAACTGACCAGGGGAGGTTCCTCTGACCATAAAACCTACAGCATCACTCTGACTCACATTTCCTTCCCCCAATCAAGGGAGAGAGGAGGAATTGGCCAATGATAAGCGAGAGGGGCAGGTTTAGTTATGACCAAGGCACACACCCACTTTCCAAAACACATAAAAAGAGACTGCTGGGACAGGTAGAGACATTCAATTCCATTTGCTGCGGAGCATGCTGACCGACGACTTCACATCCAGAGATCCAATACTTAGACTTCCAAGCTAAACAGAGACTACAGAACTTTGAACCAAGAAGGCCCACTGCAAGCAAAAGTATTTGTCAGCAGGCCTCAAAATCATTTGCAAACTATTCCACAGCCGGGCAAGCTGTCTGAATTCTTTTGCCAAGAACTCTTGCCAGTACCCAGGAAGCAGTGTTACATCCAGAATCCACTTGATCCGGACCGGAAAGCAGAGCAGTATCCAGAACCAGAGGACGCTGAATCCAGAGAGGCTAGACCAGCAAAGCAGAGCTGACCCAGATTGCTGTGAGCAGAACCGGTGCCTGATTGACCCGCCGAGCAGACAGAACTGCAGCCGGACGTGTTGACCAGATCCGTGACGAGGCCTAGTTCAAATTTATATTGTGAGTACCTAGCAGAACTGTGCAGAACCAATCTCTTAGTTAAAATAATCTAATCCAAACTATTTTAACCTAAGTAGAACTGCCTCCTAGAAATCGTGTCATCTGTCATTTTTAAAGCTGCACAACTGTCACCTGTCAATTCTGCAGCTGCAAGCTGTCACCTGTCATTTTGAGTTTTACTTTAAATCCGAAAATCTACCTTTATTAAATCGTCCGTATCTCTTGAACCGTTTGGGCTAGGAATGAAATTTAACTTTCATCTGAATCTAGGCTTTCCAACAACTCCTTATACTATTTCCGCAATCACGATTTACGCACTCGCGAAATTTACCGCGATTTGCGATTTTGGCTCGATTTTGGCTCAATTTCTCCACTTGTCAAAATAGCAGCTCCATTCTTTCTTTTGTTAAAATCCGTTGCAACTTGGTAATAACTCATAGAGCATTGCTAAAGTGAGCCTGAACTAATACCAACACGCATCTCCCACTCACCCTGAATCTCTAGAGGGAATTAAAATCAGTTGGCACATTTTCCCATCCATTGCCATCACATTTAAAAGGCATTTTGGGCCTGTGTTTCAAACTCCTACCTGTTTCCTCTAAGCTTGCTGGGGGGGGAACTGAATTTTGTATTGTATTTGATTTCATTCCTGAGAACTGTGTGCTACTCTTTCCATCTCCTTCCATTTCTTACATTGCATAGGGGAGGGGGGTGAATTGCCAGAGAAAAAGTGATTATCTTCTCTTTTGCTAAAATCATATCAAGTATTTCTGTACTGCATTTTATTCCTCATTGCATTTCCTTGAAACCATAAAGCATTCTCAGCTACCTCATCCTCTATATAACTCCTAAGTAATCAAGTGTACCACTGTAACATTACCCATTGTGGATCCACATCATATGTCTCAGTGTACTATCAGATATTAATATATTATAAAAGTGTGATAGATATATATATTGTTGAATTGTCCAAATAAACCTTTTAATTTGCAAAACAAACCTACTTCTTGGCTCAGTGGGGTCAGGGGGATTCTAAGAGGGGGGTGTTATACAAGGGTTGTCATCCAGAGTACTGAACTGGATATAAAAATACATCAATAAGGGTTTTCCTCAGCATCCCAGACTAGGCATTGACTTAGCTGTGGTGTTGATTGAATATCGCTTACAAAAGTGGGGGCTCCGAGCCGGGATATTCTGGGTTAGATTTACCACTTGTGCAGATTAATGCAGTGTGCTAACTGACCAGATACACATATCCGGTTAGATCACCACACTGTTTTACACGGTGAAAGCATCCCGCAAAGGAACGCTCTAAGGAAACGGTCTGTTTTGCAAAATAAAATACAAACTTCTGTAAGTCAGGAAGGAACTCAAATTCCAGAATGACGACACTGGTAGACATCAAAATAGCCAGAGAGCACTTCTTACATAAGCTATTTGTGAGAGGTGAGTGGACTCATCAGGACCAAACGGTCTGGTTGCAGGCAATCGCGCAACAGGTCACTGAAACAGGGTCAGATACATGGAGAGATCAGGGTCCCCTACATGTGGCCCTGAGTGAACTCTACATGGCCCCTAAAGCCAAAGATGAACATAATAAGATTGCCAGGATAGCGGCACATTTGTACCTATATATGGGAGCCATGCAGGACAAATGTGCTGAAGGCCAAGATCTGGCAAATAGGCAACAAATGGCGTTAGAGAAGGCCCAATCTGATCTGGACTCTTCTGAGCAGAGGCTGCTCAGGAACCAGGAGTCAGAAAAGGACAGCAGACAGTACATCACTAAAATAAAGGAGGATACAGATGTGCTGCAACAGGAAAAGGCTGACCAGGATACCAGATTATTGGCCTTGCAGAAGGAGTACCAAGAAGGTTTGGACTCCCTACTGCAGATCCAGAAAAAGCTGGAGCAACAGTTAGACTTCAATAGGGCATGTGCTGAGCAGGTAGTCACCCTGCAAAGCCACCTAGATAGGGAGAAGGCAGAGAGCAATAAAATGATTTTGAAAGACCTGGATACCCAGTTTGACCAGGAGCGCCAGAAAGCTGGTGCCTTCCAAAGGCAAAGGGACGACCTGGTGGCACAGATGCAGGCTCTTAGTCAGGAAAGGGATACCTTAGGCCAGGAAGTCTGCCACTTAAAAAGGAAAATGGAAGAAAATCACCTGGCCCTCCAGGGACTGGGTGACCTCCAAAAAGAACACCAGAACTTGTTAGAGCACATCAGGAGGGTGGAGGATGCTCTGGCAAGAAAGGAGCAGGCCAATAGGGACACAGCTCAGGAGGTAACCCTCCTGCAGCAAAGACTGGCCCAGTACTCTAGGACCAATCAGGAGGCACAGAGAGAGAATGAGGCACTCTGCCAGCACAATGATAGGCTCCAGCAACAGGTAGTGATGCAGGAGAGACTGATAGTCTAGTAAGGCCTTAACTGAGGAACTGAAAGCGCAGGCTCTCGCATTGCAACAGAAAGCAGGGGCGGATAGAGATGAGGTTCGCTGGGAAAGAGAAACTCCTGAGCATAACCTCAGGAGCCCTAGTACCAGAGGCCTTCATCTCTCCCAGTCCCTGGACCCTGCCACCCCCATGTCCCCTCGCGCACATGAGCCCAGGGCCACGGGGATGGCAGATTACTATCCAGCTAGAAGTATGGGGCTCATAGGCCAGTACCTCCCAGGAATGGATGGGCGGGCATCCAGGTATGGGCACCCAAGCACAGTGCAAGTTAGTGGGGAACCCCAGGAGAGTAGGCCCATTAAGGGCATCCTGAAAACCTCGGCCCAGTTAGGTCAGTGGGGGGGGGTACCCATCAAATCCTGGAAGCAAGGAGGGGTCTGAAGACTCCTCTGAGCACTACAGGACACAGGAGACCAGGTCCCCACATTCTGCCAGCCATTCCCAGGCTCGCAAGAATCCGGGAAAACCTGGAAGATCAGACCGGCACCTCTGGGAGCAGTGCTTCTGAGTCAGAGGATGAATGGACCAGGGTTACCCGAACCAAAAAGGCCAATAAGGCAAAAAGGGCCTTGCTTAAGGACCCATTGAAACAAATAAAGGCAATCAGGAGTGTCATCACTCCTTATCATAAGAACGCCAAGTATTCCGTTTGGGAACACTTGGAGCTCTATGAGCAAATGATGGAGACTTTCCATTTGAAGGACAGCAGTAGCTGCATCAAGTACGTCAAATGGACATTCTCCCCAGAAGACTCCAGTTTCTTTGCGGGGCTGGAGGACCAAAATCATTTAAGATGGTCCACCTATGAGGCGGCCATCTTGAAACATTTTTCTGTTCACAGAAATCCTCAAGAGGCTCGCAAGGCAGCCTACAATTTGCAATGTGGGGAGGATCAGGCCCCACAAGATTTTGGCAAGAATTAAAGCGTGCTTTTGCGCAGACCACCAGAAGGGTGCGCACGGATAGCAGAGAATTTATCAATACGTTTTTCCATGCCTTACCCAAATACATAATGACCCAGCTCGTGAGAGATTTTCATGAGAAAAGATCTTTAGACTGGGTCATTGAACAGGCTACCCGGATCTATGAGGTGCACAAGCCCATCGAAAATAAAAATAATGCGCCGAAAAACCCCAAAACCAACAGCACCTCTGCTGCTGCCAAGGTGGCAGAGGTAAAGGTTGCCCCAGTTTTAGATTTGGAGATGGGGGGGCCTAAAAACCTGCCTGCACCAAATAATTCACAGCCCAGAAGGCCCTCGGGCCAGTCACAGACAGGGAGTCGAGGAGGTAGTCCCACAAATGGGGTCCCCCGCCCCCCTGACTATGTAAGTCCCCGCTACAAGGGAAACCGACCAATCCTGGGTTTTGTGTGGACTCCTCCAGCCCAAGGGGGGTGATCCAGCCAAGCACCTGACCCGGGGAACTTCCCTCCTAACTTCCCCCAGGAGGGCAGAAATTCACCAAATCCTGGGCAGAACTTTTACCCCAGGTATCCACCTAATTTCCAGCCCCAAAATCATCCATCCTTCTTTCCCCAATTCCCTGAGCCCAGACAACTTAATCCGGGAGAGGGGAGGCCAAGGGTGCAGGGGTACCAAAATCTTCCCAACCAGGGGTACTACCAGAGAAGGGATAGCTACCCTTCCCGGGATCAGCCCAGGGGAGAAAATAGAGCCCCGTATCAGCCTGAACGGGTTTCACAACTTGAGCGCCAGGTCCAAAATATGGCACAGGATCTGGTTCACATACTGAGGGCTCAACAGAACCCTCAGATGAGCATGTCACCGCAGAATGCCCCAAACTCTGGACCTGGTGCTCCAGAACAATGACGGGGGCAGCACCCCGATAACCCACCGGTTCCCAGGGAGGAGGCACAAGGGGAAGCGGGGTGTAAAGCCTTGGAGGAAGCTTCCTTCCCAACTTGTAAACAGCCCCTGGAAAACCAGGAACCGGAAACAAAATCTCCTGCCCCTGAAAGCCTGCCTCCCAAGGAGCAGAGGGGGGGTAGGAGAAACAAAGGACCCAAACAGACCCACTTTGTGGAGAAGGTACAGGTCTTCCAATTTGAGGGAGAGGGATCCTCAGAAGATCCTGCGAAAAGGATCTTCTCCTTCAGAGATGGGGGAACTCCTCCCAAGGAAAAATGGGTCCCAAGGGATTCCAATCCAGACTGGGGAGATGTGGAGACTGAGCTACCGCCGCCCATCATCTCATCCCAGAACCGACAATACCAAAATCCCAAGGGTCAAACCCATCCTGATTACTGCCTCCAAAAAGGGTGGGGTGGCCCAGAACCCGAAACCATTTCCAGTTGCCAACTTTTTCTTTCAGATTCCCAAGGCTCTCCACAGAATTCTGCCCAAATCTCTTCGCTCGCCATGTCCAAAACCAGAAAGTTAGCCCACCAGTTGTCCAAAAATGTGCATTATCTGTGCCCCCTTGAGGAGAAGGAGGGAAGATACTATGCCCCGGTACAAGTACAGGGGCAGGGTACAATTTTGGCACTGGTGGACACTGGATCCCAAGCTACCCTTCTGTCCAAAAGGGCCTTTGAGGAACTAAATGCAGGAAGGGGGGAGAATTACCGTATTCCTCTCACCTCTCTTCCTGGACAACTGCAGAACTTTGACGGGAAGGAAATTCCTGTCGAGGGGACTGCAGATTTGGACATCAAAATTGGGCGACACAAGGTGAAACACCCGGTCATAGTAGTGACTCCAGAGGGCACCCCTTGTTTACTAGGGAATGACCTCCTGAGAAGGTTGTCACCCCTAATAGATTGCGTAAACAAGGTCCTCTGGACCCAGGCTAGCCGACCAATAAAATTAAAACAGAGTGTCAACCATGTTAGTTTAAACGGCACCTGCCACATGGTTGAACAAAAATCTGACCAAGTAGAATTTCACTTCCAGAACAACCAGATTCCAGATGTGACAGTAATAGCAGTAGGACAACAGACTGGTGATGGGGGGTCCTATCTATTTCTGAAAATCAACCTTCCTTCCAGTTTAAGGTGGTATTCCACACTGGAAGGAAACACCCTGAAATTCTTTACTAATCCACAATCAGAAACTCCCACTCCTATAGTCAAGAAAGATGTGAAGTCAGCTCAGAGCCTGGCTGATCTTCAGCAAATTGGAGAGCATTTGTTCATCCCTGTTCAGTTAAATGATGGGAAGGACTCTGTTCTCGCTCGAGTGTGTGTGAACAACTGTAAGAGCTTCATCAGCGAAGCCATGTTCCGCCAACTCCCAAAAGATCCAGCCATTTCCACATTCAAACTGATAGACAAATGGGAAATGGACCTGGAAGCACCTAATTCCAAACATCTCCTGCCAAGCAGGTGTATGCTCAAAATCTCCATTGGCAACAAGAGCATAGTCCATAATTGTTGGGTCGTGCGAGACGTCACTGCCGCCTTTTACTTAGGCAGTGACATTCTCAATCGCTTTGCCATTAGTTTGGACCTAATAAACTTCAAAGCTTGGTCCCGATTAGCGGATAATCCCATGGGCTTTGATGATCCAGAAAAAGCATTTAGGTCAGCTCAATTGCTACCTTATGCAGTTGAAATTCAGCTCAAAAAGGAAATCACCGGAGGCGGCATCATGGCGAAATCAACTTCGGCGCGCTGAGGCCTCCGGCGCGGCGTGCGAGCTGCAGATCCTCCAGTGCAGGCCTGAGTATACGCGGGGAGAGCCGCTTCCTGTGATTGCCCCGACGCGGTTCCTGGAGCCCCGCGTGGAACCTGCTGTGCACTGCTGCTCTGTCTGGCTGGGAGCCCCCTCTTGGAGCTCGCCGACACCCCCACCGCTGCACGGTGAGTGGATCCCTCCTCTCCCCCTGCACCACGAGACGGCTGTCCCCTCCACTGCCGGTCTCTGCTGCCCTGTCCTCGGCCCGGTGGCGCGGCGGGGCCTAACCCTCCCCCTCACCTCACCTACCCTCCAAAGGAGCACGGTGTCGCGGGAACGGCACTCGCTGCATGACCAAGGAGGAGGGTTGGAGGAGGAGCCGCACATTTTGACCGTAGAAGAAGAGACGGTTTGCGGGGACATGGAGCTCCGGAGTGCCCTATGTTATCCCCCCCCCCCAGCGGACGTGGCTTTATTCAGACACCCTGCACTTAGAGCAACACCGTGGATGGTGGTCCCTCGGCTTGGATGGTATCTCCTGCCACCATTTCTTCTGCAATACGCGGTTTCGTGCCGCATCCACCTCTACTCCAGAGAATCACCGGAACTGAGGGTTGGGCCCCCAAAAGGTTGGGGCGTGTGCCTCCTCGAGTACCCCCACATACTAAGCAACTAACGTTGCGAGGACGAAAATCTACGCCGCGCACTGGCAGCACACCCCTGGGTGTTCGCGGATCTCCTCTGGCTGACGTGGGATTGGGAGCTAGGCCCTCTGCAAGTCCTCTACACATACCTCACCGTGCTTGCTGGACACGCCGACACATACCTGTTTCTCTCCCTGGAACGATCTGCCTGAAAGCGAATGGTCAGTGGCTCCCGTGTACTGCCACTGGACTGCTGTCCCTCCATCTGGAGAGTCCATACTCAACTTCCCCTGCTGCGCAATCTTATATGAATATCTCTACAGGCAAATATTGGTACAAGATTCGTGAGATTCTGGTGGCTCGTGTCCGCATCAGAAGTATTGAACGTCGAAGGTCCCACGACTGAACGGGCCCTAACGTTATATCGATAGAAGATCGCTAAGATGTTTTTTACCCTGCTGGGTGCTTCGGGGTTCCACCCCCCATGGACCCTAGGACCAAGTTGGCGAAGTATACATTCTCACCAATTGCTAGATCCCCAAGGCCCTTTTCGATTTCTATGATGTGAACAGCAGGGTCCGAGGCTGCTGCGACCAAGGCAGACGTAGCTGATTTGCTTGCTGAAATGAAGGGCATGCGAGCAGATATTGGCAGTAGGATAGATAAGATCACACAAAGGATAGACAAAATGGACGACAGGCTCGAGCAGGTTGAGCACAATCAAACATCTCTGAGTGTACTAGAAGCACAGATGGATCACCGCATTGCAGACATATCAAACAGAGAAGACGAATTACGTCTTAAGGTCGACGACCTTGAAAACAGGGAGCGTCGTAACAACATTCGAGTCTTTGGTGTTCCTGAGAAAGAGGGTGAAACCGAGCTGGACCTGAAACACTCATTACACGCTATCTTGAAGCTCCTCTATAACGACGACTCGATTGATGCACATAAAATTGACCGAATCCACAGGGCTGGAGGTAGACCGGGGGGCCCGAGATCGGTCCTGGCCCGATTTCATAACTATGCGGACAGAGCACGAGTCTTGGACAGGGCCAGAAACGCCCCACAATTGTCCTTGGAGGACTCCGTCATTTCTCTCTATCAGGACCTGTCATCCCTCACACTAGCAATGAGGAAAAAGTGCTCTCCGATCACGAAAATGTTGAAGGACAAGGGTGTCAGGTACCGATGGGGGTACCCATTCTCCCTCACCTTCGAGTGGGAAGGCTCGACATTAAGACTTGTCTCGGAGAAAGATATTGCCGACTGCATATCGGATTTGATAGGCCCGCCGGAAGGTGCCTCTTCTCATGAGGATCAAGGGAAATCTGGCGGCGAATGGAAAACCAAGGCTCCACGGCAGAGAAAGATTCCAGGTTCTAGGAAATATAGAAAAATGAACGCTTCCCAGGACATGGAACACTGAAAATGTGAGAATTGATCAAATTATTCTGCCGAGGAGGTTATGGACTCATGCATAGGAGTCAAACTCCTGCTTCGCGACTTCCATAGATGGCCTGCAGGCCAAATTGTGAGTGGTCACTTTCTCCACGTGCAAGGTATCCATAGCTTTGTGTGCCTCAGACGCTCGGAATGTGATATGGAGTAATACTCACATTGCGTTGGCTCCTGGGGGAGGGTTGATGACTCTGTTATTGGATTATTGTTAGCGTTAGATGCGCACAAAAGTTGGGGGCTCACTGATATATGTGATTTTATTATGGTAGGACCGCCTGTTTTGCGGTCTTCACTGGTGGTCCGAGTTCGGCTGGGTGATGTCAACCTGGGCGAATGGGGCACCGAATGCGTTGGGGATGTGAAGGGGGGTGGGGGAGGGGGTGATTGGAGAACACACGGTTTGCACTAATCTTGATCCAATAGATGCGCAGATGCACCTTGGACACACTGAGGTCTATTGTACGCGCCGAACGACCTGGTCGTTGGCCTCCATGGAATTTTCTGGGATCCACTCTTATAACACTGACCCATACATTGCAATGGCCGACGGGATATGTGCCACGGCACAGACGGAATGGCCGCCCACGACCTCTGAATATATCTATGATGGCACTTACGCCCCGTAGGGACACATTACGCATTTGCACACTTAACGTCAAAGGCTTGAACTCCCCCACGAAACGATCAATGGTGGCCAGGGAATTCAGGAGATCGAAAGTAGACATCTTGTTCCTTCAAGAAACGAGATACCGGAGGGGTGAGGAGAGGGCCATACCGTCACGGGAGATTGGACTCGCTTACTGGAGCTCGGGTATACTGAAGAAGGCTGGGGTGGGGATTCTGGTTCGCAAATGCCTGCGGATGACAGTTCTTGACATATGGACGGATACTGAAGGTAGGGCGATCACGGTTGTGGGCAATATAGGGGGCACAACAATTACTCTGGCTACGCTTTACGCACCCAATCAGGGGCAAAATCGGTTCCTTCATAAAATCTCTGAAAAGGTCTTTAATATGGCTAAGGGGCACACTGTCCTGGGTGGGGTCTTTAATACATGGAAGGACAGTTCTATTGACAGACAGACCAGAGCCGACGCATTAGACCCGCCCATTAGACCCGCCCAATACCCGAATTGAGGCTGACATTAAGTCTACCCTTGATCTATATGGCCTTGTTGATAGCTGGCGATACCTGCATCCATTGGACAGAGGTTTTACCTTTCACTCCCTCCCCCACGAGACACTCACACGCATCGACTATATTTTTCTCTCCAACGATCTTCTGCGCGTGCTACAAGCTGCCACTATATATCCCTCCGCATGGTCAGACCACGACATGGTTGCAATTGATATATCTTGGACTGAGCTGGCACCCCGGAATACCAAATGGAGGTGTAATGAATCCCTCTGGGCTGACCCGGACCTTTGAAACTGAAATCGAGCAATTCTTTTCCACTAATGATACAGGAGAAGTAGGGAAGGTGACTGTGTGGGAGGCAGCCAAGGCTACTTGGAGGGGAGTCCTTATAAGGGAAGGGGCCCGAAAGAAAAGGGAACGCGCTTTAATGGAGAGGGGCATCAGGGAGAGGCTTAACGTGGCTCAGAACCTGGTGCAGTCCTCCCCGTCTGATAGACCTAGGTACTTAACTGAAGCCAAACAACTCAGAGAAGAATTGAGGATACTTATCGCTGGCAAAACAGCCCAGACCCTACAGTGCCTTAAGCAAAAGTATTATGAGAAGGGGGATAAAGCAGATGCTCTGTTAGCAGCTCGCCTTCGTGCACAGAAAGCGGAAAGATGGGTTGATCGAATTGAGAGGACTGACGGCACTCTTATAGATACGACTGTCACGTCCCCGGAGGACATACAGGAGGCATTAGCCTACTTCTACGAAGACTTATATATGTGTGATCCCCCTCCCCCGATAGGAAGCATAGACGCATATCTTGAGGGAGCGCGTCTTCCTACACTCACAGGTACGGAGGCCGAATCCCTAGATGCACCGATCACTGAGGATGAAGTTGCGAGTGCCATTAAGAGGCTGAAAATAGGGAAAGCCCCGGGGGATGACGGATTTACGCCGGGTTTCTATAAAGCATTCTCCACCCTTCTTGCCCCTTTCCTGGCGTCCTTGTTTAATCATATCTTCGATACGGGTCAAGCCCCCCCGTCCTTCTCTCAGGCCCTCCTGGCTGTAATTCCTAAGGAAGGTCGAGACCCCAAATACTGTAGCTCTTATCGACCCATCTCGCTTCTTAACATCGATGCTAAGGTGTATGCTAGAGTCATTGCGGCTCGGCTCGAAACATATCTTCCCAGACTGATACATTCCGATCAGGTTGGCTTTGTTCTTGGCAGGCAGGGCGCGGATACCATGCGGAAAACACTTCACCTACTTCATGAGGCACAGGGAATGAAGGGGGACACATCTCTTTTGTCGTTAGACGCCGAGAAGGCTTTTGATAAGGTGTCATGGGATTTTTTAGAAAGAGTGTTGGTGTCAAACGGGCTGGGACTGAAACTCTGCCGCACCATTAAAACATTGTACACCTCCCCCACGACGTCGGTGGCGGTGAATGGAGGATACTCACACTGGTTTCCCCTTGAAAGAGGAACGAGACAGGGTTGCCCACTGTCAGCAATATTGTTTGTGATGTCCCTCGAACCATTGGCGCAGAAACTAAGGAGTGACGGTAGAGTTAAGGGCATCACGGTGGGAGACAGGGAGTACAAACTGGGACTATATGCGGATGATATCTTGCTTCATCTGACGGACCCCTTAGACTCGATCCCAGCTGCGCTTAACATAATTGAGGAATACGGTGCACTGGCCGGTTTAAGAATCAACACAGGGAAGTCAGTCCTCCTCCCGATTGATAAAAGTAGGGATTCTGAGATCGTACGCTTTACCCCGCTAGGAGTTCAAGTCAGCCTTACTACCCTCCGTTACTTGGGCATCAATGTCACCCGCGATCTTGACTCCTTATATGGAGCTAACTTTCCACCATTGTCACTCGCCCTACAGAAAGATAGCCAACGGTGGTCTAAGCTCACAATCTCCTGGATGGGCCGTTTAAATGCCATAAAGATGGTCTTTCTCCCTAAAATATTATATTTGTTTCAGATGCTCCCCGTTAGGATCCCCCCGGAATACTTCATGGAAGTGAGAAAATTGTTTTTGACCTTCTTATGGCAGGGCCAGAGGCCAAGGATTCCGAAATCCTTACTCCAGCTCCGCAAAGATAACGCAGGAGTAGGCCTCCCGGATATGGAGACATACTACAGGGCGACACAATTTAGGGTTCTTGTCCCGCACTTTAGGCAACGTTCAGAGCCCCAGTGGATAGCGCTGGATAATTATCACCTCCGTCCCTTTATTGTGTCCGAATGGTTATGGGTCCCCAGATCTCAATTGCGTGAGAGAGTCAGATCCCACCCTATCTTAGGCACATTGTGGGCAGTATGGAAACCCGGCAGGAAAATGATGGGCGTCACGACATGGCCATCTCCCTTAGGACACCTTTGGTCACCAGGAATCCGAGATGCAATCCCAGAACCGGGAAGCTATGAAACATGGTATCAAGCGGGGCTGGAAAGGGCGGGCCAATTATGGCGCAATGGAACCTTTATAACCATTCAGGAGCTCCAGGAGGCGCTCGGCATAGGCCCGCTCTCAGTCTTCCTGTATTTGAGACTCAAAGGGGTAATGACAAGGTCAATCTGGAAGGACCAATTGCAGAGGGATCTTACCCCATTTGAAACGATCCTTGATCGATGTACGGGCTCCAGTGGCCTGATAAGTGCTATGTACTCGGCTCTGATCGAGGCCGATATTTCCCCCTCCTTGGTGCTTAAGAGCAGATGGGAAGCAGATATGGGCAGACAAATCTCGCAAACATTGTGGCTACAAATCTGCAGACGTACTGCGAAATCCCCTATATCCTGCCAGTATAAACTGCATGCTATAAAGTTATTGTACAGATGGCAGTATGACCCGATTAGGCTCGCCAAGATGTATCAGGGGGTTAGCCCATACTGTTGGAGGGGTTGTGGGATGCGGGCTGATTATTGGCACATGTGGTGGGGGTGTGCAATGGTTCAGACTTACTGGTCGGAGGTTCTTAGCTGGATCAGGGACCTGGACAATGAAGGAAGGGTGCAGCACCCAATGTTCATCCTGTTTGGTCTGATCGAAACAGTGGACAAAGTTGTAAAGGCACCTAGGATGGTACACGGTCTACTGATGGCTGCACGAGCCTGTCTCACTATGGTATGGAAGAGGCCCAAGCTCCCTAGTAAAACCGAGTGGCTTGGGGTTGCCCAAATTCTCTATAGAATTGAATGCTTGACTGCCGCCTTACGCGGAGATCTTACTGATGTCGAAAGTGCCTGGTCTGAGTTCAGAGCCAAACATGCCTTGTAAAGACAATGTGTGCAGAATACTGTTGCGATTTGTGCCAATATTGACAATGAACGATGATTCTCGTTGTGGCGGTCCCATGGGCCATGTTATGTGTCCTGGTCGGATATCATATTTGTACTCGAAGCTTTCTGGTGTGGTTTCACTGTTTAATGTTGTTTTTCAATCCCGTGCTTGGAAATGTTAGAGAGGGGAGGGGAGGGGGGAGGGGAGGAGCGAGATTGGGTTTTACAGATCTTACTTGCTATACTGCTTGATTCTCAGGAATTATTGCGCATGCCATACGGAGACGGTATTCACCTTACATGCCTTTTCTAATATCTTACTGACAAATTCTGTATGTAGGTGATTGTTGAATTTGTATAAAATCAATACATTTTGAATTTAAAAAAAAAAAAAAGGAAATCACCATCCCAGAAATGACCCGACAATTCTCCCTGGAAGGGAAAGTTAAAAGAGGACAAAAATTGCAAAACCCTGATGCTTATATTCATCTAAATGATTCTCTCCAACAGCAAGGGTTAGGGGTAAACCCAACACCATTAGTCAACATAGAACATGACACCATTCCAATAGAGGTGGATAACAGCGACTTACAGAGTATTACTCCAGCCGCAGGCACCACTATTGGAATGGCGGTTGATGACCGACATTTCTCCATTGATTTAGGAAAGGAACTGTTAGGACCAATCCCCAAGGACTGTTTTGACAGTGACAGTGATGACGACACAACACCAGACAGGATTTTCACCCGGCATGAGGGGAACTTCCTGGTGTACACTTCTTGCCCTTATGGTAAGGAAGATGTGACTTGTGACTTTAGGAGGGATGAGGTGATTTTCCAGGTCCATGAGGGCTGCCTTTCCCACCTGAAGCCTCCAGTCCAAATCAGCACTCTGACCAGGGACTTGTCCACCCAGCTGGAGGAGGCCGCTGAGATAGCCAAACCAGAAGTCTTTCCAGGCTTCAGGCAGATGGTGGAAGAGAGAGTCAACCTAGCTGATGCCTGTGTGACTCTGGAACAGAAGCAAAAGATGAAACAAGTTTTCTTGGATTTCCAAGATCTCTTTGCGGTAGACTCATATGACTGTGGTTGCACCGACATCCACACCACAACAATTCCCACGGACCCTGGAATGACTCCAGTGTTTGTGAAGCAATATCGTTTGCCTCTCGCATCCATGGAGTCCCTTACTGAAATAATTAAGAACTTTGAGTCCCGGGGAATAATCCGTCCAGTCCACAGCACTTTCAATAATCCGGTGCTGGGAATATTGAAGCCAAACGGCCAGTGGAGACTCTGCGCCGACCTTAGGGAGCTCAACAAATGGGTCCATACTTCCCGATGGCCTCTGCCCTACATTGACCAAGGGCTGGCCCAGATTCAGGGGTCACAGGTATTCACAGCAATAGACCTGACCAATGGATACTGGACCATGCCTGTCAGTAGGGAGGACCAATACAAACTGGCTTTTACCTTTGGGGGCCAGCAGTACACATGGACCCGGACTCCCTTCGGATACCTCAACTCCGGCAATGAATTCAACATTTTCCTACATAAGGCCATGCCCGACCTGGGTGCGAGGGGTAACCTGGCTTATGTAGATGATGTCCTCATCAAAAGTTCATCTGTGGAGGAACACATAGCAGAGATCCGTTATGTTCTGACACAGTTGAGGGCTGCCGGAGCAAAACTTTCCTTTCAGAAAGCACAGTGGTGTAGAACCCGTGTTAATTTCTTGGGGCATGAGATTACTCCTCAGGGTCTCTGTCCCCAAGAAAAGAAAGTGGAAGCACTCCAGAAACTGAAAGACACCACAACTCTGCGGGAACTAAGGAGCCTCCTTGGACTGACTAATTACAGCAGAAAGTTCATTGAAGGCTTCACAGAGATCACTAGACCCCTGATTCATCTCTTGAAGGGGGGGGTCAAGTGGGAATGGGGTCCAGAACAATGCGAGGCGGTAAGACAACTCCAAAGAAGCCTCTCACAAGCGCCTTGCCTAGCTTACCCTGTCAGAAACAAGGAGTTCTTCCTGGAGACGGGGTTCTCTAAGACGTGCTTGACGGCAGTATTATACCAAAAGCATGACAAGGTCAATAAAGTAATCTCCTATGCGAGCAAAACTTTATCCTCTGTGGAGGAAAAATTCAACGAATGTGAGAAGGCACTCCTGGCAACAGTGTGGGCATTGAAGAATTACTGCCCGTTCATCCAGGGGGAACACATCATAGTGGAGACTCCACACCAGCCTCTGCAATATCTCCAAAGTGACAGAATCCGGGCCGGAAATGTGAGTAATTCCCGAATTACTTCCTGGATTCTGTCAATGCAAGGCTTTCCTGTGGAGGTCAGATATGGCCAAAACAAGAAGAGTCCCCTCGCGCAAGGTCTGGCTGACTTGCATGATTGTGCCAGAGAAAACTGTCTCGAGGACGAAAGTCTAAAAATCAAGGACAACATGGAGGCATATCTTAATTCCCCACACAAAGTCTTTGAAGAAGACAAGTGTGAGGGTATGCCCACTGTCTATGTGGATGGATGCTCTTACCATGTTGACAATGACGGGGAGAAAGAACTGGTGGCTGGCGTCGGGAATGCATGGGTGAAGGAATTCCCAGAACCCTCCGCTGGATACAAAATTGGTCCCCGAAGTAGTCAGGTGGCAGAATTGATGGCTGTGCATCAGGCCATCCTCACTGCTGTCCAACATCAACTCCACGAACTGGTCATAATCACAGATTCGGATTATGTACGGAACGGGTTCGTGGAGCACCTGGTTAATTGGAAAACCAGAGGCATGTTATGTGCTAATAACAAACCCCTGAAACATGGAAAGTTAATTCAAAACATTGATCATCTGGTCACATCGAATGGGATGACCATCTACTGGAAAAAGATCAAGGGTCATTCCAAAGTAGAGGGACCAGACAAAACTGGAAATTACTTAGCTGATCAGCTGGCCAAAACCGGGGCCATCCAAGGGGATCTAATAGAAATAGAGTCCCTGTTGAGGGAAATCTGGGTCACTGCTATCACTAGGTCCCAGACAAATGCTCACAATGATCTTTCAACTGCACAATGGAGTAAGGAGACCCCTGATGCTGATTTAATTACAGCTCAGAAGGGGGATCCAATTATTGGTAAGTTTTACCAACACCTTGAGGACCTTGAGAACTTTCCCCTGACGGATACCGATTACATTGGGAAAGAGGACCTAAGAGTGTTGATGAAATGTCCAAAAATGTTCCGAATCCAAGACGGTTTGTTGGTAAGGAAATCCCAAGCTGGCCATGATCAGTGGGTGGTTCCTACCTCATTCCGAAGCCTGATGTTAAGTCACGCCCATGATGCAGCCACCGCCGGTCATAGGGGGTTTCACACAAAACTGGAAATCTTAAGAGAGGTTGCATACTGGCCACACATGGGGCAGGACCTCGACCAATACTTGAAGGGGTGTCTTGTGTGTGCACAATTTCAGCCATCATCCCTCACACACCGTGCGCCTCTCCAAAAGAGGGGGATGACACTGCCATGGTCAGATTTGCAAATCGATTTTGTAGGCCCTGTAATCCGCTCGTCTAGAGGAAACAAGTACATGTTGACCGTTACATGCTTGTTTACCAAGTGGGTGGAATGTCTCCCAGCCCCAAACTGCAAGGCAGAAACAGCAGCTGCCCTGATGATTAACCACATCTTTTCCCGTTTTGGTCTACCTCAAAGGATTGAGTCAGACAGAGGTAGCCACTTCAGCAGTGAAGTAATGACAAAGATGTGGGAGATACTGGGGGTTAAAAGGAAGCTACACATTGCTTACAGGCCAGCTTCTTCTGGAGCAGTGGAGAGATATAACCAAACCATTGTGAGCATCTTAAAAAAGTTTGTGGCAGATTCTGGGCCAAGTTGGGATATCCGATTACCTCTGGTCCTAATGGCCATCAGATCTACCCCTTCATCTGCAACCAAAATGTCACCATTTGAGTTGATGACTGGACGCAAGATGGTGCTTCCCCAGCATTTGCTCTACAGAACCCAAGAGCAAACGTTGATAAATGCCTCCACAACTCATGAGTATGTGGAGAATTTAAGGAAACACCTTCAGCATGCTTTTGCCTATGCTCAGCGGAATCTAGAAAGATCAGCCGAGAGCATGAAGACCCACTATGATTTAAAAACTACCCGAAAGGAATATAAGGTGGGTGATCAGGTCTATCTATACAATTTCCAAAGGAACCAGGCCAAACAGCGAAAATTCTTGCCTACATGGAAGGGACCGTTTGAAATTATAGACAAGATCTCCCCTGTTGCCTATAAGATCTGCATCCCCAAAGGCAGTCTGGTGGAAGGGGAAGACAAGTGGGTACATATAAATCAGCTAAAGTGTTGCCATCCCAGGCACACTCTGCAACAACTGGAGGAATCCACTGGAATCCCAGAGGGGGCCGCTCCAGAGTAATTCAGTTCCAACCCTAAAATATTCCACATATAGGATATACAATTCTGTGATCCTTGTATATATATGTTCTTGTCTCCTAATTTAAAAAAGAAAATGTATATGTTCATATCTTCTGATTCATAAAATGTATATGTTCGCCACACCATTAATAGTGGTGAAGAAATGTCTACGAATAGGTATTGCCGCTTTGCTTTATCATCCTAGGAGAGATGAAACCATGGAGACTGACCAAGGAGGACGACCGAGGACCGGGAGCAGAGACCCGATGGGCCCGGGGTACCGCCCAATCCTCCCATCAGGACCAGCAAGGAGAACTGATTGATCGACTGTAGGGAGGAAAAGATGCTGAACTGTGCCATCCATGGAATTGGAAGAAGAGGAGGCGAACATCCCAGATCTTGCGAGTTCCATTAGCGAAAGGACAGAATGGCCATCGCAAGAGGGGGGCTATTTGATGTTTTTACCCATGCATACAAGCCCTACCATAAAACTGTGTAGTACTGGCATGGAAAACATCATGATGGCCAGAACTCCCCAGAGAGTGCACAGGGAAAACATGAAGAATAGGCTGCCACCCATTTTTGCCTATGTTGTGAGCACAGGAGGGCACTGCCTAAAACCACCATTGGGCTACACACACAGTAGCCTGAAACCATTGGGAATGGCAATGCTGATTGCCAAAAAAAGCAACTCAGAACTGTGGGGAATTCATTTTCTTAATCCCAAAAATGGTTGCATTACCAGTACTCACCACTATCAGAAAGCCGGCGTTTTAAAACCACCAGACTTTTGTGTAAAACTGAACAAATGAAACAAAACCAGACCAAGGAAAGACTTGCTAAGAGGTGGATACAATGTAAAACTATATTCTGAAAGGACTTGAAGGAAGTAATTATTTAATGTATATGTAAGAATTGTAAGTGATTTAAACTGGGAACAAAAAAGTGACATTTAGCTGAAACCTGGCTCAATGAAACTGAATTCTGCCTGACAACTACCCCCGACAGGAGTTGAAACTGGATGCTCAGCCACTCTGCCCCTGGCCAAAAGGAGTTAACACCTCTCTGATTAGATTAGGGGTGGAGCAGCTGGGGACTAGAGGGAGTTGAACAAAGGCCTGTCTTGGACTCAGGCAAATGTTATATTGGGGGCGTCGTAAAATAGCTTCCTCTTGGGAGAAACTGGGGGGCAGCTGTGCCTCTGTGAACAAGCTGGCTTGGGGGAAGTGGATAAACCAGTTATTCCACCCTGTCATGGGGGAAGCCACACCCTTTTTTGACCAGGGCATAATTTTAAAAAGATAGGTAACTCATAGTGCGGACTTGTCAGAATTATATAAGTAATATCATTATTTTTGTGATTTTTCTGTGAACATTTTGAGAGGCGTTAGGACCCTGTGGTGTATTCTGGGGGGTTGCTAGCGGAAAATAGGGTCCCACTCCAAATGTATGCACGTTAAAAATCTGACACTTCATCAATTAATGTCCATACTCCTTGCGCACATGTGTGCAATTTTGGGTAAATGTCCGATATTGCAAAACCAGTTAAAAAGCGCAAAATGTTGTCATTTTTGAATGCAAGCCCCCAGGAAGATCAGAAGTGGACAAGCATGGACCATAAGGAATATATAATGTGTACATGTAATTTCAACAAATTGTATATCTGGGAAAGATGTATTTCAATCAAATATAGATTTGTGGGCAAACTGACCAGGGGAGGTTCCTCTGACCATAAAACCTACAGCATCACTCTGACTCACATTTCCTTCCCCCAACCAAGGGAGAGAGGAGGAATTGGCCCATGATAAGCGAGAGGGGCAGGTTTAGTTATGACCAACGCACACACCCACTTTCCAAAACACATAAAAAGAGACTGCTGGGACAGGTAGAGACATTCAATTCCCTTTGCTGCAGAGCATGCTGACCGACGACTTCACATCCACAGATCCAACACTTAGACTTCAAAGCTAAACAGAGACTACAGAACTTTGAACCAAGAAGGCCCACTGCAAGCAAAAGTATTTGTCAGCAGGCCTCAAAATCATTTGCAAACTATTCCACAGCCGGGCGAGCTGTCTGAATTCTTTTGCCAAGAACTCTTGCCAGTACCCAGAAAGCAGTGTTACATCCAGAATCCACTTGATCTGGACCGGAAAGCAGAGCAGTATCCAGAACCAGAGGACGCTGAATCCAGAGAGGCTAGACCAGCAGAGCAGAGCTGACCCAGATCGCTGTGAGCAGAACCGGTGCCTGATTGACCCGCCGAGCAGACAGAACCGCAGCCGGACGTGTTGACCAGATCCGTGACAAGGCCTAGTTCAAATTTATATTGTGAGTACCTAGCAGAACTGTGCAGAACCAATCTCTTAGTTAAAATAATCTAATCCAAACTATTTTAACCTAAGTAGAACTGCCTCCTAGAAATCGTGTCATCTGTCATTTTTAAAGCTGCACAACCGTCACCTGTCAATTCTGCAGCTGCAAGCTGTCACCGGTCATTTTGAGTTTTACTTTAAATCCGAAAATCTACCTTTATTAAATCGTCCGTATCTCTTGAACCGTTTGGGCTAGGAACGAAATTTTCCAACAAGCCTAGAACCGACTTCCTACTCCTTATACTCTTTCCGCAATCACGATTTACGCACTCACGAAATTTACCGCGATTTGCGATTTTGGCTCAATTTCTCCACTTGTCAAAATAGCAGCTCCATTCTTTCTTTTGTTAAAATCCGTTGCAACCTGGTAATAACTCATAGAGCATTGCTAAAGTGAGCCTGAACTAATACCAACACACATCTCCCACTCACCCTGAATCTCTAGAGGGAATTAAAATCAGTTGGCACATTTTCCCATCCATTGCCATCACATTTAAAAAACATTTTGGGCCTGTGTTTCAAACTCCTACCTGTTTCCTCTAAGCTTGCTGGGGGGGGAACTGAATTTCGTATTGTATTTGATTGCATTCCTGAGAACTGTGTGCTCCTCTTTCCATCTCCTTCCATTTCTTACATTGCATAGGGGAGGGGGGTGAATTGCCAGAGAAAAAGTGATTATCTTATCTTTTGCTAAAATCATATCAAGTATTTCTGTACTGCATTTTATTCCTCATTGCATTTCCTTGAAACCATAAAGCATTCTCAGCTACCTCATCCTCTATACTACTCCTAAGTAATCAAGTGTACCACTGTAACATTACCCATTGTGGATCCACATCATATGTCTCAGTCTACTATCAGATATTAATATATTATAAAAGTGTGATATATATATATTGTTGAATTGTCCAAATAAACCTTTTAATTTGCAAAACAAACCTACTTCTTGGCTCAGTGGGGTCAGGGGGATTCTATGAGGGGGGTGTTATACAAGGGTTGTCATCCAGAGTACTGAACTGGATATAAAAATACATCAATAAGGGTTTTCCTCAGCATCCCAGACTAGGCATTGACTTAGTTGTGGTGTTGATTGAATATCGCTTACAGGACTATCTTGATCAGATGGGACAGCTGGGCAATCACAAGGTACATTCCTGCTTTATTTTACTTCACGTTCTATTTAGACATGTACTCTGACAACTTTATGCCCCTGCTTTCCGCTTTTTTGTTGATAATAAGATTAATTGACGACTAACATTTATCTGACTTAGGTCATCGCTATCATCCTATATATTGGGGCAATTCCAATTAATATCGCCTGCACACATTACTAATGGCGAAATAGTATTAGATACCCAGTCCAACATTCTATTGATTCATTCAGTCCTAAGAGTGTCCACGCACTCGATCCTTGGGTTTCAAAATATGTTAATCAACAAAATGTTTCTCACGCTCCCCTAAATCATTAAACAGGTTAGCCACTATTATGGAAGCAGACTTGGATTTTATAATTTTTGTGCCCAAATTTGTTTTTAGTGCAATCAGGAGACCTTATGAGGGCCTCCCTATGTCCCTTTTTTTTGCTTTCTTAATTATGGCAGTAAAACTATCAGAAACAGGAGATTCCAGTACCCATGCCATGTTCTTTAAAATGTTCCATCATTTTGCCATTTAAATAACTGATAAAACCTCTTGTGTTCCAGCAGAACATGGATAGAAGCTCTGGACTTGCATCCCGGGAGAGATCTGGGTTGGACAGGCAATGATAGCCATGACCAACATTTATGTTTCCTGGGCTGACCCATGTAACCTGCTTGCGCCCAGCTTTAGCAATTTGACATCTCATGTTTTTAGTTTTAAGCTCTAAGATCTCCTCTACCCCTGACTTGGCTGAAGAAGCCCCCCTTTTTGCCTCATTTGACTTCATAATGTACGAATCATAACCTCTCCATAGTAAACATTTGTGGGCATCAGGGGGGGATCAGTGGCGAGTTTGCATTTGAAGCGGTGACTTTGATGTTTGGGAAGCAGCGTGAGGCACTACAGGTCAGCGAAATCCCAGTGATGACTCAGACTATCTAGAGCCCGTAGCCTGGTTGGCATTCGTTAGTGATAAGGAGGCGCACCACGAAGCACCAGTAAGCACTGTTTACTGGTTGGGACGGCCGGAGGAGTCTGAGGTCCTTTTTCATGTGTTGCTGCTGCCGTGCCGCCAGGAGGACGTCTTTGACTGCAACACCGTGGTTGCCTGAAGCGAGCGTCAATGGCTACGCCCCCTGCCTGCTCTGTCTTCCTGTTTCCGCCTACTAATACCCTTGGTGCAGCACACCTGCGCGCGCACCACGAAGCACCAGTAAGCACTGTTACTGGTTGGAACGGCCAGAGGAGTCTGAGGTCCTTTTTCATGTGTTGCTGCTGCCGTGCCACCAGGAGGACGTCTTTGACTGCAACACCGTGGTTGCCTGAAGGTGACTACACAGTGTTCTTGGGCCGTATTTAAAACGTTATTGGCCACTGGATTTGTCCACAAATACAGACTTAGGGACACTTTTGGACACTTATGCTATTCTTATGTATGGTCTTTTAGACTGTAATATTGAACTATAGTAAGAAGTATCTGGCAATTCTAGCATCTTACTTTTTTCTTTCCTTGAATTGCAGCGAGTGTCACTGGCTCCGCCCCCTGCCTGCTCTGTCTTCCTGTTTCCGCCTACTAATACCCATGGTGCAGCGCACCTGCGCGCACACCACGAAGCACCAGTAAGCACTGTTTACTGTTTACTGTGAGCAGTGTGTAGTGCGTAGTGCGAGGTGTTGGTTTAATGTTATCATTTGTTACTTACTGCTTTTTGGTGGAGCACAATTGTTGTCTTACTATGGTGGAATAAGATTCAGTGTTGACTTCTAGCTGGTAAGAATAAGCTGTGACTCTGGTGGTTCTGATGTTCAGCCATCATGACGCAGACAGTGAAGTAATAGCCAGGGTCTATAAGATAATTAATGCTTGGATGCAGACAAATTGGATGTGTCTGAACGACTCCAAAACTGAGCTTATGCTGTTTGGATCTAGTCGTCAGCTTGCCAACTTGGGGGCAGAGTATAAGTCATTTAAAATCAAGAACGCCACTATCCAGGTAGTCCAGAAAGTGAAGACCCTGGGAATGATGGTTAACGCAGTGGTAGACTCTCATGCTCAGACTAGCTATCTACAAAAAAACACGGCATATTACTTAAGGCTCATGAAAGCCATTAAGCCTTACCTTAATGAGGGCAACATGGCTACCATAGCCAGAGCCATTATATTATCAAGACTTGACTATGGTAATGCCCTGATGCTAGGGGCTTCCTCTAGGGATGTCTCTAGTTGTCAGGTGATTCAGAATAACGCGGTTAGGCTAGTCAAAAATTTGAGGAAAAGAGACCATGTCACTAAAGATAGAATGGCGTTACACTGGCTAAGAGTAGAGGATCGTATAAAATTTAAAGCTCTCTGCCTGGTTCATAAATGCCTTTATGGCTCTGCTCCAGAGTATTTAAAAAAGAGGTTAGTGCTTCACACCCCCAGTAGAAGTCTTCACTCCGGGGGTAAATGCCTGTTGATCGTTCCCAAGTTCAAGCTGAAATCGGGGTTGGGCAGCTCCTTTTTGATTCAGGCGCCCAGCTTGTGGAATAGTGTTCCGGAAACACTCAGGTCTGAAACAAACCTTCTTGCTTTCAGGAAGGGTTTGAAAACATATCTCTTCAGATGATGAACCGGGATAAGTTGGATCAGGGACATCTTCAGGGTTCAGCTTTGGACTGGCCTCTTTCTGTGTTCTATGTGTGTCTCTGTTCGTTTAAAGCGCCCTGATGCCCTTGGGCTACCGGCGCTATATAAAAATGAAGTGAAATGAAATGACATATACGTGCTATTTGGATAGACATAACTGAATCTCTTCTCCACTGAGGGTCACTCTGCTTAAGTGGGCTTAAGTGGGCTACTAAGTTTATCTCAATCTGTCTATTGTGATCGGAAGATGGGGAAAAAGAAAGCGGGCTTTGCAATGAAAGATATTAGAGCTGTTTTTTTTTAATGCTGTTAGCACACGTCGTGCGAGTTTGGCGCGGGCTGCTGCTCTTCCTCTTCCGGTTATCAGTGATGAGGAAGAAGCTTTGCTGCAATGCGCGCAGAATTGTTCCCCTAATTGTGAAACGATAGAGGATGCTATTGATCCCTCGCAACCACTCTTTGTAGATGAGGAACTACCAGAGTTTTTTGCGGGGAGGGATACTATCTTTGTGGAAGAGGTTGTTATGGAGGAACCTAATGTGATGAAAGAAAGCAGCTTTTGTTACAACGACTTTGCTGATACACCATTTAGTGCAGCAATGGAGGCAAGGCATGCGTTAGCCTAGGATGCTATACCTAACAATCTGGCGTCTGATAGGGGTGTAGGATCGGATTTTATTGCAACCCTTTAACAGACTGCTTCTATCGGAAATGAGAAACCAGACAGCAGCTCTGACTAATTTAACTACAGAGCTCTTGAAAATGCCTCAGTATATAACTGAGTCTTTTGCTGAGGCAATGAATAAAGAAATTCCCAGTATTATGGCCCATGTCCAAGGGTTACAAAGGGACAAGGTAAAAACTGTCCTGGATAAATCTGCTTCACTGGAAGAGATAATCATTCTTCCATCTACACAAATAGCTGGAGGTGGTGTACTCTCCGAAAGCTTGATTAATGAGACACAGGCAGAGGCCACTGATATTGGTAATGAAAAACACGGCTCAATGAAGACTCTTAACAACAATGTCTTTGAGGTAAAAATTTCCAAACGACAGAGTAAGAAATTGGCCAAACAAAACAAGAAAAAAAAAACAATGTGGCTAGAAACAAAATGTCGCAAAAATGTATTAGAAAAGTGGATCCACAACAGTTAGCCTCTGAAGAGGGTGCACTGTTTTTGAATCCTACTTTGACCCATACAAACTCAGGGGCTAATGCTCTGACAACAGCTATCGTGATGGGACAAACAACTAATGTTGAATGTGGTCAAAGGGGCGTTTTTACAGAAGGGGAGAATACTTTGAGTGAAAAAATCAGATGTCATGTATCAAATTTTTAAGGGTCCCCATTCTCTTGAGTTTAGTAAAGAAAACACAAACTCAACGGGTGTCTGGGGTATCAAACACCATGTAGGTTGTACTACTAACAGTGTTCCCAAGGCTGTACAACTGCCGCACCCCATATTACTGAACTCTATTGGTCACACTAGAGAATCGATCTATGAAAGGCAACCTAAGGTCTCCACTCGTGTGAAACAATCTGAAATGACAGTAAATAGTGGTTTGGGTAGTGTGGACTGGAGTAGAAACAATGATGTTGGGAGAACAGATTGTAATTCCAATGCTAATAATGATGTGAATGGGGAACGTGAGATTCTCTTTCCCAATCCCATTCACGAGACAATTGTCGGGTCCCTCGGTACTAATGAAGAGGAAAAGGAGAATGAACTAAGGCGTATTATTTTGAAGGTGTTGGGTGAGAATCACGCCTCTATGAATAATTGTACCTTGGGAACCAGCCAAACGAGCCTGCCTAAAGGTGAGGCGCCTGTTTTAACCCAGGGTTATGTACCCAGTGGGTTGGGAAGAGTTGACCAGGGGTCGGGAAGAGCTGACCATGTGGTTAAACTTCATGAACACGAATCTGATAATGTGATTTCCTCATCCGACAAGGACACTGATTTAAAACAACCTGTGTTTCCTGATATCCCGGGTCTGATTTTGAAAGTACTATTTGAAGACCAGGGTCACATCTCACTAAACAGATCTTACATTTTATCTCTATTAGCTACTATACCTGAACTTAGTTTGATCACTTCTGCGGATATCACTTTGGTTGATTTTATTCACAGGTTCAGATATGACTATGTAAGACTTGTAATTCCTTCTCCCTTGGTAAGGTCTCTGCTGCTAAAGGAATCTGAACTACTTCAAAAATTAGGTTTTGATATCTATGAATACAAATCCCAAGTGGCAGTACAACAGAAGCCTAGGTTGTGTGAGGCAGAGCAATTACAATCTAGTCAAGCTAATAAGTCTTCTGATGATGAATCGAATTTGAACAAGCAGGAATGGAGGTGGTTGGCCTTGAGTCTGAGGGAATCTATCGAAACTTGGTAAACCCCTCTAGCTCCTGTTTGACTTTTAAACTGGTGAGCTGGAACTTACGATGTTTGAATCTTCTGAACAATGAAAAATGTATGAGTTTTCTGTCGCAATATGATTTTGTTGTTCTTCAGGAAACTTGGTCAAGGGAGCGGTTGTGCTGGTAAGGGTTTACTGTGGTTAACATTTGTGTTCGGGCTCCAATAAGGGTCGCACTAAGGGTGGATTACTTATAGCCATTAAACAAACAAATCTGTTCACCCAAACGGGGGAATGGTGCCTGGAACACCACTTTCTGGTGGCCGCATTTAAATCAGGAACAAACAAAGACTCTCTTTCTGTTCTTTTTATTAACATCTATTGGAACCCCAGTGAATTGACTGACCGGCAACTTGGAAAGGAACTGACCAAATTGGGTGTAATAATTGAATCCTGGCGAGAGACAAACCAGGGAGGTCAAATTGTTATGGCTGGTGACTTGAATGCCAACTGTTTGTGCGAACAGCTAGCGGGTGACGAAATGATAGCAAATGCAGAGCAGCACTCTCGGGTAGGTGGCTCTGGCATCTTACGTGGAAGGTTGTGGATGCACTTTGCGGAATCCTTGGGGCTAGATCTTCTCAGAGGGGGCCATCATACTTGGAAAGCCAGAGGTCTCGAATCGACTATAGATTATATTTTTGTCTCTTCCGGTATTTTTAGGAGTGTGTATGACTTTGAAGTTCTTGATTCTAGCACGAGTGATCATTGTTTTCTCTCCTTTAAAATGGCCTTTAATTTCCAAATTCCTACTAATGAAAAGTATACTCATGGGGTGATGATAAATCAGCAGAGGAATAGAATTAAATGGTGCCACAAAGAAAATTTGAAGTTTACATCGACAATGATAAATGATTATCTATCCATGTCTGAGCTACATCGTGATGATTGCTATTCATCTTTACATTTTTCTAACTACATCAAAAATACCATTGTTAATTTGGCTCCTCGGCCCATGAAGGGTACAAAAGTGACGATGGAAAATAGACACCCCTCGGATGTAGTGGTCCATGCACGTAAAACCTCATACAGAAGAGAACTCAGACAATTAAAAAAAGAAGGTTTACTACCCACTGAATATAATATGAGAAAAAATAAAATCAAACAATCTTATAAAAATTGGCAAATCCAATACAGAGCTTCTCGAATGCAGCAGGATGTTGAGCTTATGTTGAAAGCTCTACGTGGGCATGGTTCTATACATTTTTGGCACCTGATAAATGAAACTGAAAAACCTCAACAGGATATGGCTGTGAATGTCATTAATGAGGATGTATGGCAGGGCCACTTTTCCAAATTATATACTGTCAATGAGGTGACATGTAAATTGATAATTGCTGAAAGTCAGTCTTGGTCTTTGAAGTTATCAACCTATGATATTATAGATCTTATCAAGAAATCTAAAAACTCAGGAGCCACCGGACCGAGAATTTGTCTAACAAATTGTTAAAAATGGACCCTGTAACATGGGGAAATATTTTGTCCAAGTTGTATGCCAATATCTTAGAGACCAAGGTTATACCACTCTCGTGGAAGGTTTCCATAGTCATCCCAGTTTTCAAGAAAGGTGCACGTTTGTGTCCCACTAGTTATAGGCCGATAGCAATTGCTGACCCAGAGTCAAAAATATTCTGCTCTTTGGTCTTAAAGGAATTGCAAGAATGGATTACAGCAAAATCCATTCTTGATTTAAAACAAATAGGTTTTAAAAAAAATATTGGAACAGATTGCGGCGGTCTAGTGTTGAAAACCTTAAAAGCCAACTCTATGAAAAAGGGGGTGAGACCTCTGTTTATGGCCTCGATGAACCTTAGCTCTGCCTTTGATCTCGTGGATAGGCAACTTCTGTGGTTAAAGTTACAAGAACTTGATATTCCAGCTCATTTACTCCAGATTACCATTGCTGTGTACACTGATACCAGTTTGAAGGTCCGCTTGATGACAGAGGGCTTACTCTCCAAGGTAATTATTATTCCGAACGGCCTAAGACAGGGTTGTATGCTGGCTCCTACGGTCTTTAACTAGTATGTAAGCGGTGCTCAAAATGCACTTGGTGGTAAAGGTATGGTATGTCCTTAATTGAATAATGTGTCCATAGACTGGATGGCTTATGCCGATGATTTTCTTCTTCTGGACAAAACCAAAATTGGTCTGCAAAGGCTACTTAGAGCCTTTGAAATATTTATAGACGATCTCAAACTTAAAATAAATCCTGCAAAAACAGCTATTGTTCGGTTTGGCAAAAATAACAAAAAGGAGAATGTTTTTGCTTGGTCTTGTGAAGGAAAGAGGATTAAGGCACAACCCTCATTTAAGTATTTGGGATTCTATTTCTCTAGTCAGGATTCCACTAGTCTGATAAAAAGTCAGCTGATCTTGAAATCAGAAATAGCCATCAGACAGCTGAGGGATATTGACAATACATTTGGAAAATTTACGATGGTTCCGCTGAGAGATTTCTACAACAAAAAGGTCACACCACGTTTAATTTATGGAATTGAACTGGTTACCAAATGAATTACATACATATCTGACCACTATTGAAGGAAAAATCTGGACAGCTGTGCTATGGTTTCTGCCTAAATGTATACCACTAGCCCTAATAAGATATGAACTGGGTTTGCACTCACTCTCTTTTCATGCAGCTTGGAAGAGACTATGCCTCGGGAAAAAATGTAAAACTTCAATGGATGAAACTCTGTATACATGTGCTTATCGTGAATTATTGAATCCCTTCATGTATGCGTTAAAAGGTGAAAGTGAGACCTGTTTGAAAGAGCTAGGTCTATCCATGATCTCATTATGCAATAAACCGGGTAAAGTGAAGTTCAGTTTAATGGGCTTTGATTGGCAAAGAACGAAAGCCTTAATCCTAGATTCAAAACTTTATAAATCTGCCTGGAAATGGCAACCCGAATGGAAGGTTATCTGATCAAATACCCGAGCAAGCGGTTGCGTAATGACTTCATGCGCTTTCGCTTCAATGTTTTACCTACTAATCAAGTACAATGTATTAGAAATCGTACAATTGAAGGAGATCCATGGTGTAGATACTGTAAAACTGCTGGTTTTGTGGAAACTTTGCAACATATTTTATTGGTTTTCCCCTATTTAAAGACTCAAAGGATAGAGTATTTTTCAAAATTTGTAGTTTCAACAAATGAAGTGAAAAGAGACAAAAGAGACTTTATATGGCACAGAATGTTGCACGATAATTGTACAAGCTTAAAAATCTCTGTAACAACCTTTCTAAGAAATGTCTGTGATTTGAGTTAACAAGGGTAAAAGTTTTATTTGTGAGGACTTCTGCGGATTGGGATCTGAGGAAAATGTTCTCTTGTGTCTTTTACTCTGGAAACGTAATGTAAGATTGCTGTGATGTGAAAATTTGGATACAAAAAGGAACATTTTTTGGGTACTTTTATGCACTTTTAATTTTTCTGTATAATCAATGTTTGATACTTTTGTGATTTTGTAAAGGTTTGTAAATAAACCAAAACAATAAAGGAAAAAAAAAACATTTGTGGGCATCCCAGACTAATCTGGATGCCAATTGTGAGTAGAAATGCACTATAGATATGTTTGAATGTGCGTTGTCATGAAGCTCTATTTGTTTTAAGTCTGAGGAGGAGAATATCCTTAACCTTAAGTGTCAAGGGCGAGGTATCTCGTCCTTGGGATTACCTCCCTGTTTCCGAAGACGAGATACCTCGTCCTTGGCATTTAAGGGGTTCATGAAACAGAAAACGTTAGAAGGCATTGAATGGCGAAATATCAAAATCACCAAAAAAAGCCCTTGGCACTGGAGGGGGGGTGGGGGGGAACCCATGGCAGTTAAAATGTTAGATTTCCAAATTCTTCATCTGTTTCTAGGAATATGGATTCAAACCAAATGCATAAGGAAGACCTCTCCCTGTCATCCCCCAGAGCATCAACACCCTTTCCGCTGTACTTGTGGGTCTTTGCCCACCTTCTCTGTCTCTCCCCCCTCATGCACCTGTTCCACTTTTTCCTGTAAACCAAACCCTCTGTCCTCTGTCTAGGACACCCTCGTACCATCACGGGCAAGTACTGATTATTCACCACCTGTGGACAACAAAAATAGTAGTAGACACCTTAAAAATATCCATTTCTATTTTGCTAGTAAAATAATAATGCCCCTCCATTAAGGTCATTTTAAAGATATGTTAACCTTGAAGCCCACCAGAGCAGGCTTTGCCAGGTATTAAAGGCCTGTGGACCCAGTGAGTGAGATCTCTGATGTCTTTAACGCTCGGCAGAACCTGTCTGGGGCCTTTTCTCAGACTGAAGAAAACTTGCTAAGAGCTACAGGTACAAGTGGTTCCGAACATGAGCAAATGACACTCAGGTTAAAACAACAACAAGATGGCTGCCAAGGAAACGGCAAAGTAGTTCCTTCACAAAAAAAGTGCCCTACTTTCTATTTCTATGGCAGCAATGAAGAAGAGCAGGGGAGCCAATGGAGCCGTAGCTGATGCTGGAGACAGGCTGACCCAGGTACTCCATGTTACAATAAAAAAAGAAAGCAGGGGGGGCACCCAGCTCTTCAGATTGACCAGGATGTTCTTTGCAATATCAGCGGTTATTTCCCACAATCCAAGCAATCAGATTATCTCACTAGGAAAACTTAAGGTAACTTGGTATCCCATTAAGGCATAAATCATTTGGCCTGATGGCTTGTCCTTTGCATAGCTCATAACTCCTATTCAATGTAAAAGGAGGTTCTCTGCGATTACAGAGAATATGTAACAGAGAATGCTTTTTCAGTGAAAACAATAACAGTGAAAACATATCGAATTTCTTTTTTTTGGGGGAGGGGCACCTCAAATCTCCTGTTTCTCTATGTGCTTAAAGCAAACCCCACCCCATTCCCACCCGTTTTATCCCCCCTTTAACGCACCCCCATATCTATTTTTAAAAAATGTCAATGTTTTTTTTCTCTGTTTTTGTTTCTCTGTTATAGTAATTTTATTCTCTAGTATCACTGGATACCGTAAAATGGACTAATACCATACAGCTGATGCACGTTAATCTGTACACTGCAAGCATTTGCTTGTAATGGGGCCCATTGTATAGAAAGGTTATACACACAGCCACTGGCTGAAACGCTCTGCTTAAAGCCACAGATCGCCATACTCCTTACTGAGGCTCTGTATTTGCGTGAAGCGGAACACGCTGTCAAGGTAACATTGATAGCGGCCTAACCCACCAGCTTCAGTGGCACTGCCCTATGTCTAGCCAGAGTTAATGTGGCAGCCGGTATACCAGGAAACGGCAAGCCATCAAAAGGAAAACAGTTATCTGATCTGACAGCGAAGTATTGATCAGAATGCAACGTCAGCCTGCGCGTATAATGACTATCAGCTGTCAGGACCTGCGGTTCCAACAGCAAATGTCGCCTCAGGCCAAGAGCACTGCCTGTTCGTCCTTTCAGGCCTGAGGAGCCTAGAGCCGCTCCCTCCACATCGACTACCCCAATACCCCACCATGGCCACTTCCGCTTCCGCTCCCATTCTCCATACAACACCACCACTGTGACGGGGTCCTTGACAGGACCCTGTCAGAGGGGACAGGGACCCCTCCCAACCTGGGGCAGAGGGCCCACAGGGGAAAAAGTCAGAGTCAGCCATGTCCCAGAGACTGAGAGTAGGAGTTGTGGGAGACCCCAGGACTTTACCCTCTTACGTGCCTTGAATGGTAATCACACAGTGCCTTCCCGTACTTTCTGGGCAGTGCGTTCTCTTTAAGAACCAGAATCCCTTGCAGCAGTGAACGAAAAAACGAGCAAGAAAAGAGCAAAGCTGCACATGACACTGCAAGCCCAATCCCACCAGCAATCAATCAACCAACAACACGAGAGCAAAGCGCACACCTCACTGTGGTAAAAGAAACATGAAAAACCAGACCCACGACAGGCCAGAGAAACAGCAGAAACTGCCGTCAGCCCTATCCAGGAGAAGGGTCATGGCTAAGATGGCTGTTTACAGTGTTTCGTCTGTGTAGTAACGACTGGGCAAAGAATAGCCACAGATTGTCACATAGAGGATAGCAGAGAGGCAAAGCTCTGATCTTGGAAACAAGACCACACAGAATAACAGAGGTTCGAGTCCCGGATCTGCAGTTAGAAACCGAATTCAGGTATTAAGCCCGTTATAAAAAAAAACAATTGAAAAAACAGAATGTATCCTTGAATCAATAGAACAGTATAAATTGAGAGTGAGTTGGAGACAGGGTGTGGGTTGTATTGAGGAAGCATGGATGACAGGAGGCAGACAAGAACAGATGAAGAAGCGTTGGTGGCCGAGTTGCTTTAGGTTTAGGTTTAGGTTTAGGTTTAAAGTGCAGGAGAGGTGTTGGTTTTGAAAGTATTATGGTTATGGTTAGGGGCTGCAAAAAGTGAGTTAGAATGAAAGATAGAGAGGTGAGAAGTGCGGGGAAATCAGAGAACGATGAAGAGAGAGTGTACGAGGATGTTGATTGTCAGTAGGGGAAGTAGTGGTGAGGGGTGGATTGAAGCAGAAATGGAGGAGGGAGCCAGAGAGGGCGGTAACCTTAGAGCACAGACTCGTAGATAGATGACTGTGAAGAAGAGTAGAGGCGTGGGAGGAAGGTTGAGGAGAGTGGTGAGGAGTGAGTGCAGACATTGCAGGGAGAGAAGTGAAAGAGTGAAAAGAGGAAGAAGACTGTAGGGTGTGAGAGGAGGAGGAGGAGGGAGAGGGTTGAGTGAGAGTCGAAAGGAGGGTGAGGTGAAAGGAGTAGAGAGAGCAGGGAAAGGAGTGGTGGAGGGAGTCGGACTAGGATGGCTGTTACCAGGACAAGAAAAATATTGTTCCCAGTGGAGCATTCCTAGGGAGTGTAACACTCCCGAGTGTTACTGGCCCAAGGAAAACATCAGTGGAGACTTCAAAAATCTTCGTCAGAGAAAGGACAAGAAAAGCATCATTTTCATTGAACGATCCTAGTCCCAGGGAGTGTGAGATTAAGGACCACACTTAGAAAAACCCTAGCCAAGATACGGCTTTTAGATTTAGTTGATCACCTGTAGATAGATTTTAGATAGTGAGGGATACTGATCGGACACATTAACCCGGACTACCACAACATCCAACATCTGATTGGAGGGAAGGGCAAAGCAGTGGGCATTGTTGGAGGTGTACTAAGTTTAAACATGTACCACATGCATGTTGGTAGTTATTGGCCTGGTATTGCAGACCACTATAGATTTGTTTTCATTGGCCTTTTGACCACTAGTGGACTAGTATTGCTGCATAGCATTGACAGTTTCTAACGTGTGTTTCGTTCACTGGTAATCCCATAGCCCAGCCTCTAGGAACTCCTTGCTCTATCACTGACTCCAGCAGCCATTATGGCCCTTATTCCTCTGCCACTCTATCACAGCACAATGAATCCCTTAGTCTCCCTACTGTCAATTCTCATTCTCTCCCTACCCTTCCGTCAGCCACTCTGGGCCCATTCCCCCAAGCCATCCGCCATCTCTTTCACACCCCTCCGATCTGCCTCCAATCACACCCCTGCATGTAACCACACCCAGAAAACGCTTCTGGGCTGACATTCACACTCAGACCGTAACTATCTCTGTCGCCTCCCATCCGGTACCCTCGGCTTCCTCTCATTCGCTCACTCTGCTCTTATGCTTTGGATCTGGAATGTATCTGCAAGGAAACCTCCTTCAATGATCACTTTTTGTCTCACAACCATATACTCATTGTCATGGGCAGAAGTCTTATCTGGATCATCCCCATGACACTATTACCTCTGCGGCCCTCCCTACTGATGCTGTCACCATTGTTCACGCCTCCTGTATATCTCAGCAAGGCAAATCTTTCCATCCACTCTCCTCCAGACCATAAGACTTGCTATCACCCTCCTTTGAGTTCCCTGCTACCTAGGGGCACTCATCACCTCCTCCTCCCTACCCCAGCTTCTTTCAGCCGGTCAAGTGGCACAGCGAGTAGAGCGCTCGCTTTGACATCCGTGCAGAGCTTGCTAACGCAGGTTTGAATCCCGGCAGCCTTTCATCCTTCCGAGGTCTATAAATGAGCACCACACACCGTGGGTAATAATAAGCAGCGCTCAGATACCTGAGGGTTCGTAGCGCTATATAAATGCCTAATTATTATTATTATTATTATTATTATGATTATTATTATCATTTCTCCCCCCTGCAATCCCCATCATTTCCCACTTACTCTCTCCATCTTCTCCCACTGAACTGGCCTCCATCCTGCAGATAGCCAGACCTCTTGCATCTCTGTAGACCCATTTGCCCCATGGACAGTAGAGGACCTTACACCTCTTACCGTCGTATGTCCTTTGCATTGTCCATTTTGTGTCTCTTTTAGGGTCTGTCCTGCCTGAGTTCAGTGTAGGTAGTATCATATTCATCCCCAGGAAGCCTTTGGCATATGCCATCAATGCTGCTTAATGTTAACTTGTATCCTTGTCCCACACAATTCAAAATGTCTAGAGAGGCATGTCTCCCAGCTCATATCCTCACCTGACACTCTATAGAAACAGCCATTACCAGCAGCTCCAATAACCTTACTTCTGCTCACCATCATAGCCACTCTTCTATCCCAACCCTTCTTGACCTTTCGGTTGCCTTTGATATTGGGTATCAACCCCCTCTTTTTCAGACCCTTGTCAACATTAGAATTCTAGACAATGCTCTCAATTGCATTGCCTTTCTAACCATTCCTTTTCTATCGGATAGAATACAGCAATGTCTGATCCTACATCCCTCGCTGAAGTCTTCACCTAACTCTTTGTACTTAGCCACCTACTCTTCACCTACTGCACCGCCCCTCTCTGACAATTCATCCTCTCAGTTGGATTCACTTATTCCTTCTTTGTGGACAACACCCAAATCATCTTCTCAATTCCATATCTCAGATATGAGCTTTCAGAACACGTGTCAGCAATCTGTCAAAAACACGCACTCCATTGATGCCTGCTTTACTACTCCAGACCAAGGCCATCTACATTCTGGCGTCCAATTCCCCTCCTTTCCTTCCTATGTGTCCTGACACGCTCTCCATCCTCACCTCTGGCACGCTACATTTGTGATTTTTTTTTTAAAGGCATCTCAATCTTTACCTTTCCACCAAAACTGCTGCCAGGATTAACCTGCTCGATATTCGGAAAATCTACGAGCTATTCACCTACCATCCCAGCAAAACTAATTTCTTAGCTTTAGTGCTCAGTCAGTTCATTCACCTTAATACTCTGCTAGACTTGTCTTCTCTGTTTCGTCCTTCTTCGTGCTAGACAAAATACTTCCCTTTGCTGCAGGAACCCTGTATAACCTTACCAACTCTTCTCCCACTTCCCAACCTCGTATCCAAACAGGATGGCTTGCTATGAACAATGGCATCACTTTTCAAACGTCTGCTGCTTGTCTTCAAATACATTCATATGCTTGCATCTCTATAACCCTACCCCCACCCAACTCCTGCGACTCTCCTGCCTCAACCCCCACTCTAACATCTTCCCTTATCTTGTCAACCCCTGTCCACCCTGCGTCTCCCTCCTTGTCCCTCATCCACTCCTTAAATTCTGCCATGGATCTGGAGAGAGCACTCTCAGTATACTGACTTCCGGCACATCACTGCCCCTCCTTGACTATCATGTCTGTAGCACCACTGGCTATTGAACCTATCTTCCTATATTTGACTTGTTCGTTTGGTCTCCTCCTCGCTTCATGTGTCATTTACTCCCCAGCCATTAAGTGGTCAGCTTCTCATTAACATTGCCTTTCTTTAAGGCAATTTTGGTAGGATTGCCCCAAACACTATTATTTCTGTTGTAAGTGTTTCTGGTCAAAACTCGCCAAATAGCAAAATAGGAGTAGAACATTTAACTGTGACTGTGTGTGGGAATGCTGGATGTCAGCTCGGGCTCTGAAATAGTCATTGGATAACGTTTTTTCACTTTGAAGCCTTCTCAAATGTGAACAGAAAGATGGTATATTTCGACTCTGGACATACTATAAAAGAAAATAATAATAATATAATAATAATGAGTTTGTTGAATATACATATAGCAAAAGCTTTGTATAACATTTCATAGAACACAGTTTCAAATTCGAATCCCAGTGATTTGACCGAAGGGGAAATTATCGAGGCTGAAATATCCGAAAACGAAATGTTCAAATTACCAAAAGTTCGAACACTTTGTTTTTGGACATTTCAGCCCCGATAATTTGCCAAAACACACATTCTCACACACACACACACACACACACAACACACCCCCACCCACACCCACACCACCAACATACACAAACCCCACTTACCTTCACCTTCACGCTGGTTCCTGCAGAGCCAGTTCCCTTTCTCGCTATACCATAAAGTATAGTGAGCGGGGCAATGCGGGGGACACCCCCGCAGCCCCTGTTTTTTTTTTTTTCACGGACGGCTGCAGGGGTGTCCCCCGCAGCCCCCGCTCACTATACCATAAAGTATAGTGAGCAGGGCAATGCGGGGGACAACCCCGCAGCCCCCGTTTTTTTTTTAATGCTACCACCAGAGGATCGAACTTTTGGTGTTCGATCCTTTGGTGGTAGCATTTTTAGAACTTTTGGTCATTTCGACCTAAACCTTAAAATTCATTCAATATGTAAGCTACACAAGTTAAAACATACCATTTACGAGCAGCTTAGAGTGTTTTTCTCACTAAACAGAGATGCTGTTATGCAAGACATTTAAAAATCTCTACGATAGGCATGTAAAATCTAACAGTAAAGTAAATTAAATTAATATCATCACCCTGTAAAAAATCCAACCATAGGCGAGGAATATCTAGCACCTTAACAGCATTATTATGTGACTTAAAATATTTTATACGGAGACTGTTCAGACTTCACATTCAGTGATTAGATGGAACAATGTTTCTTCCAGAAGATTGCTGCATAGTCTGTAATATTTATGATTATATGCGGTAATGTTCATCCAACTTTTTGGCGAGAGCGCAACTGATACGTTAAATTTAAGAAGAAGGTAAACTCAAAATATGTTTGGACTCGGATATGCCAATATGTATTTTGGAATGGATTTACGAGCCCATCTGTACTGGCAATATTCAGTGGCAGATGTCAGGGTTTCTAGATGGAGCATATTTTGAAGAACGCAGACTCAGTTAATTTTCTCTTGAGCCAATATTTGAGGTCACCTGAGACATACGGATTGCTTCCTTCATGAAGCCACTGACTATGAGTATGCTTCAAAGTACCGATTGTACCCAACGGTGTGATAACATCCAGACTTAAGAAGGCCTGCATGTATGGGACAATTATCATATCAGTTGACACAGTGATCAAATGTTGGTAGAACATTACAGATTGAGATAAATGTACATTCCAAATGCCCTTTAAATTAAACTCAAGGTACAAATATTCAATACTTATGCATTTAGGAAGTCGAAATAGTCGTCTCAATTGTTTGGCTTCAAATCTAATGAGAGCTTTTTTAAATTTATGGCCTCAAATGGCAATTGCGTAAAACAGCATTGCTATTATTTTCGAGTTGTATATAGATAGTATGGCCGATGCACTGTAACCATTTTTACGACCAATGAAAGCACTTAATGTGTTCACCGATGTCTCTCATTTCAATTTTGCCTCTGCCCAATGGTGGTCCCATTTATGCTTATCGTCAATAATTACCCCTAGGTATTTGTAAGAGGAGACTTGCTCCAGTGGGGCGTCGGATAAGGACCAATGTGAACACTTCGGCCTCAACTTCTGTGTGCAGACCATGATTTTACTTTTGGAATTGTTAATTGTAAGGCCATTATTGGATGCAGAGATGGCTAATGCATTTAACATAAGTTGTAATCCAGCTGGGGTATAGTCAAGAAGTAAAAGGTCATCGGCATATGCAAGCCTCCCCAAAGCCACATTCTTAATTTTGATAGGGTTGGCAGCTTAGATGTTAAAGGAAGCAATCATATCGGCCAGATATAGGTTAAAAAGTGTTGCGGCTATCATGCATCCTTGTTTAATACCGTGTTTGGTGGGCATAGATTTAGATAATTTACCCAATGCGTTAAGACGGACACTAACTGATGTGTCTGCGTGAAGTAACATCAGCATACGCAGCAGACCACTTGGGATCTCCCAGTCCACCAATTTGTACCATAGCTGATTTCTACATTGTCATGATTCCTGCCCCTCATGTCCCCAGCCCTCCAGGATGTCAGGCTGGAGCCAGGCCACGATCACCTACATGGCCCTCAAGGGCCTCTCCATCCCTCCAAAGACCCACTTGGAGTCAGACTTGGCGTTTGTGGCACAAGACTCACTTACTCCCATAGGATAACATTGGGGATTGGACTCGTAGTGCATTTATGGGGACAAGGTGGATGCCCCCACATATTTCGGTTCCCAGAACTGCATGTGAAGTCTAGTCTTTTGGGTGTGGTTCAGCCCAGAGACACCTGGGATACCCAGAGACTATTTAAGCCACACCCAGGCTGAGAAACATGCTTTGTGTTTTCTGCACCTGCAGCGTGACACTCACCGTGTTCGGATCGGTCTCCAGTAGGCCTGCATCTTTCTTCTACGCTCAGCTCCTGCAAGAAGAAGAAGACCGTTAGGAACAGCCTTACCTTTGCGGCGTTTCTGCCCATCATTCATCGCTCCTTCTGTTCTGCGGGCATCTTCGGCGGTGTCATTCCCATCCCAGCACGCCGCTTCCTAAGGAAAAGGGAACAGAACAGAAAAAAGGCATTAGTAAGCATTCATCAAATCTTTGCTTATTTTTAAAGACTGTACGAGCTTCAAACGCTTACCTGAATCCCAGCCGCTCTGGGGGAACTCTGTCTCCAGAACTTCTCATCCATCTGCAAGAGGGAAAAGACACTCCAGGTTAGCGTGGAAACATCTAGAGGCGCTGCATACCGCGCTTACTCACCGCATTTCTTCTTCATAACCGGCATCCACGCTGAAAATGTCACGGCACCTAAAAGACACAGAAAAAGAACTCCGTTCAGTACAAATACGAAAGGGTCGCATCGCGCATCGCGCTCTCACTCACCTTCAGCGCTACTCATCTCAGCAGCACGCCGCCATCCCCGGACGCCGGCCATCATCTAAGGAAGGAAAGGAACGAAGTTAGAGAACTGTTCAAAAGACTCATTATACCTACCTGTCGGACTCTTGCCAGTGAAGTAACTAGGCAGCAACGAGCCCGCATCAATCAACGCGCCCCTGCGTTGAAAGCAGGATGGAGAGCACACTTTCCAAGAAAACAAGGTGAGCTGTGGATCAAAGGGAAGGGTTGGACCCCGGGGAAGAAGGGGTTCAAGCACACAGAGACAATAGGGAGTTAAACTCTACCAATCCTGTGTTTCAGGCCCAGTCTCCAGTCGAGTAGACTCCAGGGAAGGGTTTGAGGTCGTAAGAGGTCAGAACAGGCTGAGTGACATCCCTGTGGATACCAGGTGAGCGTTACAGACATACAGTGTCGAATGCGGCGGGAAAATCGATAAAAGCACAATAGAAATCTAGGTTCCGCCGCGTCCAAGAAATGCAACTTAGTGGTTCAGCTGAACAAGATACAGATTGATTTCTGAGGAATTGGCTAAAACGAAAATAAACCTCACCCTCAAGTACAATTAACCGTGTAAAGAGATAGCCCATATAAGCTATTTGAAAACAAAAAAAAAAACAAGCAGTGATTCAGCAGATAGGAACATCAGCCCTACTATTTGGGGAATGATTATATTTTGATAGTGTGCTGCAAAAATGAAAATATTAACTCTTCATAATAAAGAAGTGACACAGTACAGAAAATGTCACAAGATGTATTATATACTTTGTAAAAATAATAGCAATATCGTGACATATTTTAATTTGTTTTTAGAAACATGAAACTAATATTAAAAATTATATATATATATATATATATATATATATATAGATATATGTATGTATCATTTATACAATTAGATTAGTCAGACCAAATTCAAGTAAAATGTATAGGACCAGAAACCACATCAAAATATGTCTTTAATAATTTGTTGAAATGTATAAACTATTTTTAAACTATATGTACATTTTTATTTAAAAGCAGCGATACCAAATTCAGGAAAAACATCTATAAAATTGTAATACCGTTATTATAATTCATTATAGTATTAACCATATCAAAATGCATTTTTTTAAACTTCTATCCTACTGTAAATATATAATCATCCACAAAAAACAGTGATAGTAAATTTAAGTATAATCTAAAGTATATCATATGTTAAACATGTATATGCTTTATAATAATTTTGCTATTTTAGCGTGTTTAGAGACATTTAAAGTGTTTTGCAAAATAGACATATCAGTTTATAATAAAAAAAGGTGCTTTTTTCGGTTTACATATAAAAAAATTATATTTGTATTTGTATTTAATTTATTTGTATAGAGCTTTACGCAAAGCGTTTTAACAAATTTAAACAATGGCACAAAATAATGCATAAATAGTGCAAGGTACAGAGTCAAAGAGAGGATTGTCTAACAAGTGGGGACTGAAGCTGATGTAGTGGGCCCACCGCAGTAACATTAATATCTGTAAATACCCACATAGCGCTGCTGAGTGGGCACTTACAGATTTTGGGTGGGCCTTGCCCACCCAGGCTCTAGGCAAGGTATCGAAAATGGTTAAGTGTTAGAGGTAGAAAGAAGATAGTCTTTCAGACAAGTCTTGAAGAGAGAAAAAGAGGAACGAGATCTAATAGAAAGCGATGGGTGTTCTAGTGTCTTGGAACAAGAAGCGGGAAGGAGCGAAAGCGGTTAAGTGCACGGCGGGGACGAGAAACGGAAAGAAGCAACTGAGATTGCAAACAAAGTGCGCGAGAGCGAGAATAGAGAGACTCGAGAGCAGAAAGATAGGGAGGAGCCAGTCCATGTAAAGATTTCAATACAACACAAAGCAAGTGAAAAAGTAGACAGACTTCAAATGAAAGCCAGCGAAGAGAGGCGAGGGCAGATGAAATAGCACTCTCATAGCTTCCAACTGTAATTGTGCTAACGTAATATTGTTGTAGCATTTAGATTACATGCATACCTACTCCCCGCCTACATCTCCCAGGAAGACTTCACTTCCAAGAAAGTCCCTACGGCCATTTAGGGAAACGTCTGGCACTTCAGCGCCGGCGCTTCTGAGCCTAGCCGGTCTTCGCCGGTCGCACATAAAGGTAGCCATCCACCTGCTGCCTTTAGGGATTAACTCATTTTACTTTGCAGTTCTTACTGGCAGTTCACACTGCTGTATTCTTATCCACTGCATAGGAGCCTATTTGAATATAATTGTTGTTGCCGAGAAACATTCCGTGTCTTCAACCCCGTTTTGTTTACCCACACGTCCTGATTGTAACGTGTATCTGCAGAGAGACGAAGCACTCTCATAACTTCCAACTTTAAATGTTCTAACGCAATATTGTTGTTGCTTTTAGAGAACATGCATGCCTACATCTCCCAGGAAGACTTCACTTTCCAGAAGTGTCTACGGCCATTTTAGAGAAACATCAGGTGCTTCAGCTCCAGCGCTTCTGAGCCTAGCCGGTCTTCGCCTGTCCTTGCCAACCATTGCCACCAGCTGCCCAGATCCCTGTCAGGCTGTGAATCCGTACCCAAGCAGGTAAGAGTCCTGCTTTGAGTATAGTCGTGCTGCTACGTCTGTAATACACGGACATTAGTAGCGGTACGTGGTTTACACCCTTTGCACAAAAACAGGAGTCTTTTCAATTATCCCGCTAATGTACTGCGTTCTACACGCAGCAGCCCTGTGTGCCTCCCACTCCTGGCGTCCACGCCACCTTGTCGCCTTTCGAACTTTCGATTTATTGGACACAAAGGAGCCACGGATTCTACCAGCCTGGTTAGAAACTCTGTTGCATCACACCTCATAAGGAACAGTGGAAGGAATAAGGGGGATTGTGCAGATTATACTACTGTATATGCTGCTCCATCTTGCCCAACCTGGCCATAAGAATGTCCTGTAGCTCCCCTGACCCGCATACAAGGACACACTTGAGCACATAACTGAAATAGTCCACGCAGCCAACATCATAGACCGTTATGAGTTCAGGAACAACACCGCCCTTAATTCCACTCTTGCCCTTTCTCACCTTAATACAAGATCTTTGTTCAAGCATAGAGTTGAGGTGACAGACTATTTGTCTGAATGTGGCACCGACCTGTTTGCCCTAACCGAAACTTGGCTGAACCCCTCTATACCCAGTGATGCCACCTAATCCATACACTCCAATTAAGTATTCATTCGATCAGATCGTTCAAGCAGTAAGGGGGATGGGGCCCAGATGACTATGAATCAATATGGGTCAAGGTCAAGACCTCAGCCAACTCTTCTCTGAGTATCCTAGTCCTCTATAAGCCTCACAGAGAGATGCCACTTTTTGAGGAGCAATTTGTAGAGCTGCTCAGTCAGATAATTAAACCGAAAAATCCATTGATCATTATGTGGGATTTCAATGATTGGGCAGTCGATCCATTAAACAAACAGGCTTCTACACTCAGTGAATCCCTTAAATCCATTGGCTCATACAATGAATGAAGGAGGCCACACACAAAGGTGGTCACGCACTTGACTGGTTCGTGTCTCACAACTTATCTGTGTCGTACCTTGAGATCACGCCCTGCGTGTGGACCGATCATTTTCTGATTCGTGCCACCGCACACCTCCCTGCACCACCAGTGAAAATAAATACAATACCCAGAATCAAGAACCTTTCAGGCAACCTCAAGGATGTTACAACTGCTAAATGTAATGCCCTCTTATCGTCTAGCCATGAGCCACTTACGAACTTTAAGGAGTCCTCCCAATTAGTGGAGCATCTCACCACATCTATAAAACAGGTCATCTCAGTTCTAGCTCCACTAAAAAGTAAACGATCAAACGTGAGGCACATAAAAATACATAGTTCTCCGACAATATTATTTCTATTGGACAGACAAAGAGAGCATGGGAAAGAGCCTGGCGCAAGAATCCTAGCCCGGATACGCTAGCCCAGTATAAATAAGCAGTAAAGGAATTTAAGACAGCCATCCTCAATTCCAAAACTACCTAATTTAATAACAGGATTAAAAATGCATGCTCCAACAGCAGTAAACTGTTTAAAATATCGGCAGAATTTCAGGACTCACCCTCCCCCCCCCCCCACCAATCATGACCTAGCTAGGTACTCTGCATGGTGCCATAATGGATTCTTGGTGCATAGAAAAACTATCAGCAACATCCAGTAACCATCACAGGGATGTAATACCCAAGCCAACCACCCCCAGGACCTAAACCCTGTTCCCAATGACATTGCCACCTTCGATTGTTCCCATTATTCAGAGGAGCAAGTCCGTAAAATCATACGTGACCTGAAACCCACATCCTGCCCTGGTGATTTCTGCCCGGCAGATGTTTTCAAGGACTTACTGGAATTACTGGCCCAATGGATAACTAAACTCCTTAATGTGTCCTTTAACGAAGGGGTGGTCCCTTCCTCCCTCAAGGAGGCGTGGATTATGCCCATATGTTAAAAAAGGCCAATGTAGACCCCTGCATTGCTGGCAATTATCGACCAATCACCAGCGTGCAATTCATCTTTAAGATCATGGATGAATTGGCATACTTACAGATACAGAAACATATCAAAGACCACCATATCATAGGCTTATGTCAATTAGGCTTAGAGCGCAGCACAGGACGGAAATCGCTATGCTGGATCTTGAATCCACTTTGGCCAGCATAGCCGATAGTAGCCATCTTGCCTTACTGATGCTCTATGATCTCTCTGCGGCTTTCGATCTGGTGGACCACACTCTACTAATGACAGGGCTTGGGGAGATTACAATGTTCTGATCAGGCATCTCAATGGATATCCTCATTCCCTGGCCCTCGTACCACCCGAGTAGCAGTGGGTGAAGAAAGTTCCCTACCCTTCCATCAAACATGTGGCGTCGTTCAGGGCTCTTGCCTATCTCCTACCCTGTTTAACGTATACATCAGGCCCTGCTCGACTTACTGGATGCCCTGGGTGTACAGTATACCAACTATGTGGACGACACCCAGGTCGTCCTTGATCTAAGTGTGAAATATGAACAGGATCTGGCTGCTATAAATAAAATCTATGACACAGTCCAGACATGGATGGTAAGCAACTCCCTTACCCTTAACTGTAGCAAAACAGAGCTGTTGATAGTGGCATCTAGATCTCGCCTTAACAAACTAGACCCAGTCTATGCCAATTTCTGTATCGCAGTCAACATCATTACTGTCTACAATAAAGTCAAGACATTAGGGGTCGTCTTTGATGATGAATTGACCATGAGACCTCATGTCTTGTATATTCGATCCTCTTGTGGCTTTATCTATAAGTTACTGAATTACATATGGCCATTCCTCACTACTAAGAACTGTGCATTACTAGCCACGGCCCTAATACATTCCAGACTTGACTATTGCAATAGCCTCTGAGCTGGAACCACACACGCAAACATACAAGCGCTACAGGTGGCACAGAACAATGCTGGACGGGCCATTCATGGCATGCCTAAATGTACCCACATATCTGATGCTCGGAGGACATTACACTGGTTGCCAGTACAACACAGGATCACACACAAGATCTGTCATTCAATCTCTGCACCAACGCCTGCCCAACATACATAAAGGATTGAGTGAAGACCAATACATCAGGTAGACAGCTCCGTTCGTCTGCCTTCCCATCTCTTGCACAGCCCAGATACAAACTGGTGCATGTTGGGGCTTTGGGGGGGACATCATTCGATGTCAAGGATCCTCTACATTGGAATTCACTCCCTGGGCTTATACGCCTGACTAACAATCTGGCACTGTTTAAGAAACAAATCAAAACATACCTGTTTAATCTCAACCCAGAATAAACTCGGTACCTCCTGTCTACCCTGCCTCCACTGAGCCTGCGATCCTTCACACTGTGTGTCCGTGTTCGTCCTTTATGTGCGCTCCGAGGCCCATGTGTATGTGGCACTTTATAAATATTAAAATAAATAATTAAAATAGAGTGAAGAGGAGATAGTCCAAGAAGGAGGCGAACTGAGGAGTTGTAGATGGAATTTAAAGGGCGGAGTTGATAGGAAGACCCAGTAACATAGAAGAACTGTAATCTGAGCTGGAAAAAACAAGGGAAGTAAGAAGGAGTTTAGTCACATGGAAGGAGAGGAAGGGACGTGCTTTCCTGATGTTACATAGCTGGTAGAGACAAGTGCGGGCAGTAACAGAAATATGAGCCCGAGAAAGGAAGGAAAACATCTAAAAGAATGCCAATATTTCTGGCAGATGAAGACAGAGGTAGATTGGCAGGAGGTAAAGGTACATAGTTAATATGTTGCTAAGCATTTTCACACTATATGTTTAGACACTGTAAATATTATACATACATAGATATATAAATATATCTATCTAAATTTGGTCAAACTTCATTCTTCGACACCCCAAAAAGATTCTAAAAGTTAAGTGAATATAAACCGCCCCAAAATACTGTCACACTCACTACAAATGCTCTATGTCACATAGAAAATGAAAACAATAAAAGCTAGAGAATGAACCGCACATACACACACACAAACCTTAGTTAGCAGTTCGGTGGGCGGTACCGAGACATGCTTCTTTCTTTTTTCTCCTCTGGTAAAATATATTGCTTTACTTTGAAGTTCAGGTGGCTAGCTTATGGATTCAGCGCTCACCTCTCACATGAGGGAAACTAAGGGCACGATTTATAGAAAGAACGCAAAGACCCCGGAAAGTATGTTGTGCGTAAAACAACTCTGCACCCACTTGTGTACAAAAGTATCTTTGTGCATTGCGTGTATTTATGGATTCCAAAGTGCAAAGACCAAACTTTGCACCAACTTCCACGTCCACCTTGCACCCACCATCCAGCACCAGGGCGAAGCTGCAGGCGGTCCCCCGTAAATCAAGGCTGCACCCCGGTGAAACTGCACACGGACACCCGTAAGTAACAACTGCACCCGAGCAGAACTGTGCACTGTCCTCCATAAGTAACTGCTGCGCCCCTGCGAAACAGGAAGTGACACCCGTAAGTCACTGCTGCCCCCTGCAAAACTCCATACCCTCCCCCCTCCTCCTAAGGCACCCAAACTGGTAGCATATACCCCTAAGACATAGCAGCCCTCTCAAGTCCTGACACCACCCACCCGCATTCCTCACCTTTGACAACACCCCAGTCAGTCCCCTGACAGTACAACCTCCTTCACATCCCCCTAACATCCGCCACTAACCCCAGGCAGCCCCTCAAGTCTTGACACCACCCACCCTTCACCTCTGCCACTAACCCCAGACAGCCCCTCAAATCCTGACACCATCCACCAGCCCCCCTAACCTCTGCCACTAGCCCAGGCAGTACCCACAAGTCATGACACCACCCACCAGCCCCCTTCACATCTGCAACTACCCCAGGCAGCACTCTCAAGTCTTGTCACTACCCACCACCTCCCCTCACATCTGCTACGACCCCTGTCAGCCCGCTAACAGTAAAACACCATCCCCACATCACCCTCGCCTCAACCACTATCCCCAGGCAGTCCCCCAAGTCCTAGCACCACACACACCAGCACCCCTCACCTCTGCCACTGCCCTAGGCAGCCCCCTCAAGTCATGACACCACCAGCCAGCCCCCCTCACCTCTGCCACTACCCCAGGCAGTCCCCTCAAGTCCTGACACCACTCACCAGCCCCGACACCTCTGCTACTACCACACACAGCACCCTCAAGTCCTGTCACCACCTACCATTCCCCCTCACCTCTGCCACTACCCCAGACAGTCCCCTCAAGTCCTGACACCACTCACCAGCCCCCACACCTCTGCTAATACCACAAACAGCCCCCTCAAGTCCTTTCACCACCCACCAGACCCCTCACCTCTGCCACTACCCCAGACAGTCCCCTCAAGTCCTGACACCACTCACCAGCCCCCACACCTCTGCTACTACCACAAACAGCACCCTCAATTCCTGTGACCACCTACCAGCCCCCCTCACCTATGCCACTACCCCAGTCAGCACCCTCAAGTCCTGACACCACCCACCAGCCTTCCTCACCTTTTCCAATACCCCAGTCAGTCCCCTAACAGTGCACCCCCTCACATCCCTCTTACATCCACTACTAACCCCAGTCAGCCCCTCAAGTCCTGACACCACACACCAGCCCCCTTCACCTCCGCCACTATCTCAGGCAGCCCCCTCAAGCCCTGACACCACCCACCAGCCCTCACCTTTGACATCACCCCAGTCAGCCCCCCGAATGGTACACCCCTGCTTCACATCCCATCAAATCCGCCACTGATCCCAGGCAGTACTCACAAGTCCTGACACCTCCCACCAGCCCCCTTCACATCCACAACTACCCCAGGCAGCACCCTCAAGACCTTTCACCACCCACTAGCACACTCACCTCCGCTAACACCCCATTTAGACCCCTGACAGTACACCCTCTCCATACATCCCACTCACCTCCACCACTACCCCAGGTAGCACCCTCAAGTCCAGACACCACTCATCAGCCACCCTCCTCCCTGCCACTACTCCAGGGAGCACCCTCAAGTCTTGACACCACCCACCAGCTTCCTTCACATTTGCCACTACCACATGCAGCCCCCTCAAGTACTGACACCACCTACCAAACCTCCTCACCGCCGCCACTACCCCAGGCAGGCCCCTCAAGTCCTGACACCACCAAACAGCACCCCTCACCTCCACCACCACCCCAGTCAGCCCTTTGACAGTACACCCCCCTCCCCACATCCCCTCACCTCCTCCACCACCTCCAAGCAGCCCCCACAAGTCCTGACATCACCCACCAGCCCCCTCACCTCTGCCACTACCACAGGCATCTCCCTCAAGTCCTGACACCACCCACCAGCCCCCCTCATCTCTGTCACCACCCCAGTTAGCCCACTAACAGTACTCCTCCTCCCCACACCCCTCTCACCTCCGCCAACACCCCTAGCAGCCCCTGCAAATCCTGACATCGCCCACCAGCCCCCCTCACCTCTGCCACTACCACAGGCTTCCCCTGAAGTCCTGCCACCACCCACCAGCCCCCTCACATCTGTCACCACCCCAGTCAGCCTGCTAACAATAGTTTCTGGCTTGGCCCAGAGATCAGGAAGGCCAAAATTTCCAGCTATCTGCTTAACTTGATTGTCCCATTTAAAGGAACTCGCAGCTTCGGAGCTAAGAATTTACATCAGCTCCTCTCGATATGGTTTTAGTGATGGATTTAGGGATGGTTTTAGTCCACAATCAAATCCCATACAGTAGGGGTGCCACACTGATCCTCATACCTATGTACGTAAGGTTTAGCTTAAGATGTATTAGGGGATTTGGCACACACTTTGGTAGCCCTAACAATCTCTTTCAAAAATATTTTCCACTCTTAATAATTTATCACTGGAGCTAAATCCCCACAATGCTGCTCCTTATAGTTCCCACGGTACAGGTTTTTTGCTATATACCTTAATGGCTGTAGTTACTGATCTCTTCCCCAAGGTGTCACTAAATTTGGCAACTGATTGCAATGTTCTAGCCAGTAACACAGCGCTCTTTTCTCTTTGGTCATCCCATTCGCCACCTGTTTTTATTCTATATCCTAGATAATGAAACTGCTTAACTTCATTTATTTTTTTCCTTTCAGCTGAAGATCTACTTTTCCTACGTGTTTATTTTTTGGGTGGCAGACCAGCAATTTAGTTTTCAGACCATAATTTCCAGCCCCTTTTTAGCAGGAAATGGATGGCGATGCTAGCTGCTTCTTCAGGCCGATGGGATTCCAGAGATTAGGATGGCATTACCTGCATATGATAATAGGCCAATTTTCTTCGCCTTTAGGCTCGGTACATCTGTCTCTAAACTGCTGATTTCAATGGCCAAATCATTAATAAATAAGCAAAAAAGTGCTGGTGCCAATATGCAACCTTGCCAGAGAGCTCTCTCAATGGGAAAATGTCTGTACATGCCCTATTTTAATTCACTCTTATTCTAGATTTACTGTCTCCATAAATATTGAGGATACTGTCCAGCAGCCCACGGGGGATACCCATAGACAGAAGGCAGTTCCACAATTAATTTCTGGAATACTGGCGAAATCTGCCTTCAGGTAGATAAACACAGCCTCTTTTGACATGAATGTACTTATGAATGATTAATGTTAGTCTCAATACCTGCTCAGTGCAGCTGTAATCTTTTTGGAAACCCGCCTGCCGGGGGCTATTGGTGTTATTTTCCTCTACCCATTCTTCCAATCTATTAATATAGGACTTTTCCATATATTTTGCCGATCGGATCCAAGTAATAAGGAGATTGACCAGTAGTTACTTTAATCTTCCCCTATTCCCTTGTTTAAAAAAGGAGATTATTTCCACTGTTTTCCAAAACTCTGGAAATTGCATTCCACATTTATGGATATATAGTGCTCAAAGCAGAATGCTAGATTTATATGAACCAACTGGGATCAGGGCCTGGAGCTTTCCCACTGTTTTGAGCCGCCATCGCTTTTCTGAATTCCTCTATTGAAAATATAATGTTTTCTGGGTCTGCAGTGCTACAGAGGCCTACGAAGTACTCATCATTGTCCTGCAAAATGCCATACAGGGTACAAAAATGATCATACCAAGCACCTTTGGGCACTTTATCGATTGCTCTGCCTCTATCCTGTGTCAGAGCTGATGACAATGTCCAAAATACTTTACTATTTATATTACTAATTGTTTGTTTAAGGTCCCTACACTTCTGAGCCTCAAAATACTAATTCTTCCTCTAACGTATTTATAATGTAATCTTGCAGCTGTCACAAGCTCAGAATGTACTTCCAGGTTATCTTTGAACAGTCTAATGAGGTGCCTTTTTGCCATCCTGCACTCTTTATCATACCATTTCATTTGTTGACACATACTTTTTATTTATTTATTTTACATTTTTAAAGCGCTCACACAGCCCGCAGGCATCGAGGCGCTGTTACAGGAATTGTTTTGTTTGTTTTTCTTAGTTGCGTAATTGTGGTTTTTTTTGTTTTTTGTCTTAGTTACGTATTTATAATGCGCACCCGGGGATCGAACCTGTTGTTGCTTCGTGTCGTCTTGCTTCCAAGACGCGCACGCTGCCGTTGAGCTATCCTCCCGGGATATCTTGGTCCCGGCATACTCTTTCTTGAGCCACATGTATCATAACAAAAAAGTGGCTGTAAACATTTGATCATGTCTTGCAATATATTGATTATCCCAGCCAACTCATATGTTGGATTTTCCAATGTATTTTCTCTAAAGGGAAGGGTAGTATTACATATGGTAATCATAGTGGTATTGTCCTTTAGACGATCCCAGAGGATTCTGTTGTTGTTTCCTCCATTGTCATTGTCGGGGTTCTATTATCCCTGCAGTTTCCTGTCTCTTAATTTTCAGATGCAGGATTCCTGGGTTGTGAGCGCTCTCAACTCTCTCAATAATCTCAAAGTTGTCCATGTAAGGCGATGCACTGATGCAAGTATGTAATCGATAAGCGAGGAACGCTTTCCCCCACGAAAAGTTGCTTGAACTGGTGTGTTGCTGATTGTCCTCCCATTACATGCTCTTTACTCTGAGGTGGAGACAATGTTTGCTACCTCTGGTGCCAGAAAATGTGCCCTCTTGGGAGGTACAGATCTAGTCCATTGGACACCCCCATAACTCATCCTCTTCCCACAGAATGTCTGTCTGCTCGGCAAGATGGTCAGACTGGAGATTGAAATCCCCTGCCACTATAATTGTATTCTCAACATCATAGTGGGCCTCATTACGAGTGTGGCGGTCCAGAGACAAGGGTGCTGGTAAGCTTACCGGCACCCCTGTTTCCGGACTGCCACACTACAAGTCTGCCTGCAAGGGCCGGAGTGCCAAGCAGGTCTGACCCTGCCGGGCCCAACGGCTACTGTTGGCAGACTTGTCACGGAAGCACCGGCACCATTAGCAACAGTGCTTGTACATTCGTGTCCCCATTCCCGTGGAGTCCCTTATATAGGATACCCATTTTTATAAAAAAAGAAGGGCTCCTTTGTTCCGTTCCGCCCTTGGGCTTCATCCAGGGTATGAGTGTTCATTTGGGCAAAGACCAGGTTGGATTGGTTAAGGGTATCTTCTCGAGCCACTTGGTGTAGAGAGGTCAAGGTCCTTTCATCTCAACCAAAACCTAGGTTACCCCTGTCAGTGATGGAGAGGTCTTGCACTTCTTGTAAGCGAGGGAACAGGGCCCGCTCTGAGAATCCTTGAGGGTTCGATGGGTTTTATTCTATAGTTGTGCGTCCCTGTATCGTGTAACACTACCTTCACCTCCACCTGTTGTCTGGGTCATTGACCCCTGCTGATACATTGAAGAAGTATTTTCAAGTCAACCCTAACTTAACTGCCAAATGAACATATGTCCCGCTTGTTGGAGAGAAGGCCAGACCTGTAGATAGACTCCTCTCTTGGGGTACATTTCCACCTCAATGAGGCTATTCTGAGGAATCTAGCCCTAGGGTCTACTCGCGTCACATGCATGTGCGTTTACCCTCTATTGGGTTGTTCGCATCCCACTTCTGACACTACATTACATGCTTGTGGTGGGTCATAATCAGGTGACGTGCATGGATGCATGATTGTATTAAAGTAAAAAGAAGGCGTAAGCTCTCCCTAAACCTATAAACTCCAACCCTACTCTTAAACTGAGCCAGTAAATTGATGCTCATCAGGATGTCAAGAGCTCTAAAGAGATAAAGAGAAATAAAGTCCTTGGTCCAGAATCCTGATCTAACCTAGTTCCTGTGCCTCCTGCTCAAACGGAAATAACAAAACAAACACATCTGCAGTTCCAATTATAAAGTTCACATCCTGCTGGAGGAATATTACAGGACTCCAGTCAGGTCTCTGGCTTTCTTCCCACTGTAGATTTCTCACAGTTAGTCTCCCTTCAGGGAGACTTTCATCCTTCTTACTGCCCCTGCTCAGGGTCTTTTCAGTCTCTTCCCCACTCTGGGGCTCTACTCTTATTACTCCCCACTCTGGGGTTTCTTCCTTCTTTGCCCACTTTGGGGAACTCCTCCTTTTCCCTCCTCATCCTAGGGCTCTCTTTCAGCCTCCCCACTCTGGGTATTTTTTGTTCTATCACCACTCCTTGGCTTCTTGGTTCACACCCCACTCTAGGGCTCCCCGGTTCACTCCCTGTTGCAGGGCTTGTTTCCTTCTCTCCCCCCACTCCAGGACTTTTCAGTTCTATACCTAACCAGGGGTTTCTATGCCCTCTCCGTGCTCTGGGGCTTCTCAGTCCCTCCCCATCGCTGGACTTGTTTTTTTCTCTCTTCCCACTCTGGAGGTTCTTGGTTCTCTCTAAACTCTGGGGTTTCTCAGTTTTCTTCTCACTGTGGGGCTTCCCAGTTCTCCCTCCACTCTGGGGCTTGATTTTTGCTCTCTCCCCACTGTGGAGCTTCTTGGTTCTGTCCAACTCTGGTGCTTCTCGGTTGGTCTTCCCACTGCAGGGCTTCTCGGTTCTGTCCCCACTCTGGGGCTTACTCCCTCTTTCTCGCTTTGCCACCAGCCTTCCGGTCCAATGGTGCCACCGCCTACCTGCTACTGATGAGGGTTGCTGATTGGGAGGGTTTTGCATTCTATGAGGGCCTTCGCTCACCATGGAGCCACTCACGTGGCTGCGACTCATCAACTGTACTCGCCAACAGCATCTGGCGACTCCTCTATCCAGAATGCTCCTTGTTGGGACCTGTCAGAAGCTTATCCTCGGGTCCTCACTGCCGTGTGCTGAGGTACTTTGTTGTCATCTGCACGGCCATACAGGACTCTTCTGGTTACCGGTCTGCCCCACCTTGCTGACTTGCGGAAGCATAGACCGCTAGCCAGCATGGCGAGTCTAGCATTCTCTATTCCTTGTCAGCTACACCTCTTCTGAGCACCTTGGCACTGTTGAAATCTGCGGGCTTCGTTGAGCAGGTATAGTAAGTGGTTCTTCCAAGGATGATCCTCCAGGGGACTGGTTGGTTTGCTTCTCTGCTGTCTTCCATGAGAACTGGGGATGGTTTGGGTCAGAAGTTGAGTCAGCCATTACAAAAGATGTTACAGTGTCATCATACACCTTAGCTGCCATATATCCTATAAAGGGGTTAGATTTGTGGGTGAGTGGTGACCCGCACCCTTCTCTGAGGTTCCCCTGTCCCCTAATGGTTCCCCCTTGGGAAAAGGTGAATCATCACAGTAGTTTAAACAGTTATGTAACTATGGCACTGTGGTCACAACAATGCCACAGCTCTCCCACTGATAAGGATTGCTTCTATATTCCTTCCATATCTGAAAGCTGTTTTCTATATATTGCTTACAGGGAAAGTGCAAACACATTTTGCCTCCTTTTTATCACAATAACAGTGTTTGATGTGTGAAGGTCTGAGATGCCCTGTGAATCAGCAGGCACTGTCTCTTAAATGTGGACTTTACCTTTCTTTGATTAATCTAGGCAGTGTTTGCAAGGAAACATGAGTGGTTTTAGCATTTTACCCCCTTTTTTGCAATTTCCTTCTATATTTGAAAGCTTTTTTCTACGTATTAACCACAATGCAGGCGTCAAAACTGAGGCCTGTACAATTTGCCTCTTTTTAATCAATACAACATTGTTTTAGCTTTAGAATCAGAGTTGCCCTATACATTAGCACATTCAGGAGCATTCTTTTAAGTGACATTTTAATCTTTATTTGCTTAATCTTAATTGTGTTTGCTATGACACACAGGTGCCTTTCTTTACTTATTACTCCTTTGTTGACTCTGCCCTCTGGATCTGCTACTAAACAAGGGCACGAGATGGCCGCAGTGCGAAAGCATGCATCGGACGTGCCAAAGGCAGGCCGATCTGTACTCGTCTGCTCCAGGATAAGCCAGGTTCAGCGTTGAATTTGCACCTTTACCGTACATAGGATGGGTTGGTGATGATCAGCGGGATGCTGCTTGATCTACTGTCAATTCTGGTGTTTGTACTGAGAATCTGCATCTAGTGGAAGGGGCAACTTATTCCCTTACAGAAACAGTCACCTAGACATGTTCTCTTCTATTCTTTTGTTCTGCCCAGTGAAGACCTGCCATGGTAGATATTTGGTGTAACCTTTTTGTAATAATTTGTTTTAGTGTATTCTTTCAGCTTAATATTTTGACTTCATTCTGTTCCTCTACTGTTGTTGGCATAGGGTGGCCAGGCACCTTTTCTGTGAAAGTAGTTGACACATTTCTTAAACTTACTTGATGAACATAGGTGGGGACACATTTTCAGTTTGTCACAAGCAACAACTACTTTTGCACAAATTGTTGTTGAAGCTGGAGCATTTAAGCTACATGGATTTATAGTTCAGGAGGAGATGATGGCAATGTTATGTTAAAATCTACACTTATGTGCCAAATTCATAGGTCAGAAGTCTCCTGCAAAACATCTTGAATCGCTCTTGACTAATTCAAGCAATTGAAAGCGGGACTTTCCTGGCAGTTGCATGTGGGAAGGGATGTCTGGTGTATCAATGATCAACCTGAATAAAACATAGCTGCAGGCTCCTCGAGCTGTCGCCAACAAAGTAGAGAACAATTTTCCTCTAGAAATTGCCACCAATGGCATCTCCACGTATGCTGTCAATGGTAAATGTACAATCAGTTACTTCTACTCAAAGTGAAGACACTTGCTCATGAATCTGTAGCACAATTCCCACACACTAGTTTGAACTGCAACACGAGAGGAACCATCTCTATCCAAAACCCGTCTGTCGCTACATGAAGCAACCACGTGACGTCCGTGATCACACCACCACCTTGAACGGGTCTTCAAGGCCTGACAGGGCTCACCATCATGACACAAGCTTCAGTTCCCCTGCAAGGTGGCCGGCACTGCATACCCCGCCTCATCTAATCATTGCCATCCCATCCCACCCTCCCGTGTGCCCTACCCAGCGGATGCTCTCATTGGCCCTGCTTCCCTCCAACTGAAGACAGACGCACAAGCTGGCAGGCGAAGCTGGCCTGCGACCAAGGCCTACCAATAAGGCCTTCACCTGCCTCGCATGTCCGGGCATGGACGTCTCTCTGCCCTTCCAGACCAAGGACATCAGGTGCATGCAACTTATTCCATGTCCACCCGCCACTCACTTCCTCCATAGACTCCTTCCCTTCCACACCACTATTTCCAGAACCAGGTTTCTCCCGCCTCTAACCCTGCACAAGGCACCACATCCACACGTGCCCCACAGCCCTCAGGCACCTACGACCACTGCAGAAGACCCAACCAACCCAGCAGCCCATCCCAGCAAACCTGAACCATTACAGACATCTTGCCTATGTGCCGTCAGACTCCGCTATCTTGCTGCTCGTACACTGACCTCCCCCACCACCACCCTGTACCATTCCATCTTCATCTCCATAAGAAACAAGCACCTATGCACAAGGCCCATCACAACAAACGCCCCCAACTGTTATATCACTCGATTACACAAACCCCCTTCCTCTCAATATTTGCTCACTCCACCCCCCACAGCATGCACCAATCTCACCCAGAACAACTCTTGCTTTACACCACAGCCCCCTCTAAAATGCTCCTTAATGATTGCCAGATCGATCCTCGTACATGCCCAAGACATTCACAACTTAATCTCCATTAATAATCTAGACATTCTCGCAATTTCGGAAACCCATCACGATTCCCCCAGGCTACACTATCCTCTGCAGTGAGAGAACCAGCAGTAGAGGTGGTTGAGTAGCGCTAATCTACAAAGAGATCTTCCCCTTAGAGTAATCAACACTAACTCCCCACTAAAGTGCAACATCCTGTTTGCTAAACTCTCACTATTCCAGAATGCCACAATCACGCTACACCTTATCTACCAAACTCCAATCCCCACCCTCTCGTTCAAAGAGGACTTCACGCAACTCATAGCCACTGATCTCAAAACCAAAAACAGACTCTTAATACTAGGTGATCTCAACCTTGGCCTAAATGACACTGCAGACAAGGGAGCAACTAGCCAACTCCTTTAATGACCTTGGCCTCATTCAACTCATATCAGCTCATACCAACATCCTAGCGAGAACACTAGACTGGTTGGAAGACCTAAAATGTGACATATTGCTCCTCTCTGACACACCCTGCCCCTAGTCTGATCATCACATTACTCATCACCACAGTCAAACGCACAACCAGCCCCAATCCCGGCTCATCATTCAGCCACCATCTCAAGCCTCCCCTTAAACTTCCACGAGCTATCAGAAGTGGAAGAAGCATAACTCATCAAATGCCAGAAGCTCTCCCATTGCAAAGGTGATGCATGCCCAGCTCCCTTAATCAAGGACTGTGCAGAAGCACTCATCACCATCATTACCAGCATTATCAACATCTCCTTCCCCTCATGCTTCGTCCTTACCAGCCACAAAGAAGCCTGGATTTTGCCACTACTTAAGAAACTGTCGCTCAACCCCACCATACCCACAAACTACTGCCCCATCACAACTCTTCCCTTGATCTTAAAAATTGTGGATCAAGCAGCCTGCATACAGATGTAGAACTATCTAGAACAAAACCATATTCTCAGCCTCAATCAGTCGGGCTTCCACGCAGGGAACAATACTGAATCAGCATTACTGGACCTTAAAAATCAACTAGACGACATCAGAGACTCAGGAAGGCTAGTCCTCCAGCTTCTACAAGACCTCTCTTCAGCCTTTGACTTGGAAGACCACCAAACCCTCTGCCACCACCTATCGACTGTGACCAATGTTTCCACTAAAGCCACCAAGTCATTCTAAGTGAAAAGATTGTCTTAAAAAGATCTTTTCACTAAAAAATCAATTTAGAAAGACTGCTCCGTGACTGCACGGAGTGGTCTTTCTAAATGGAACTGTGACACCCCTCCCGCACACAAGTGCACACAGGGGGTGACCGGAATGTCGGGACCCGGAAGCGCAGGACGAGGAGAACGGATAAGTGTGTGGGTGCGTGTGTGTTGTGAATATGTATGTGTTTTGAATATGTATGTGTTTTGGTTTGGGTGGGGTTGGGGGATGAGGTCTGGGGCTGAAATCCTGCAGGAGAAGGTGGGGGTAGGGCGCAGAAGAACAATGGGGGGATCGAGGGTGAAACCTCAGAATATATTTTTTTAAAACACATTTTAAAGTTCTCAAGGGAAAATTACCTTTACAATGCTGTTTTTGCGATGAAAAGAAAATTGGGCATTGAAAATCAGTCTTTTACACTTGATACCTTTAAAATGAGGTCTATTCACATAGAATCCACCAAATGGATTACCTCCTTCCTCGCTGATAGAACAACTCGAGTCTTCGGCAGGGATCACGCAGCCACTTCCACCCCAGTCACCTGCAGCGTCTGCAAGGACCATGCATCTCCCCCACACTCTACAACATGTACATTAAACCACTATATAATCTCCTAGGCAACTTTGGCATCACATACATGAACGACACAGATGACACACAATCCTCATCCCCCTCTCAGGAGATTACACACAGGACTGCACTGCTCTCAACACCAAATACGAGATAATCCAAGCCTCGATGGCCTCCCATCGACTATGTCTAAATGACGAAAAGACCAAAATCCTACTTGTCGGCACCCAGGCGTTACTCAAAAAACTGTACCCTGCCTACAAATCCTTTGTGATAGATGGAAATACAATTCCGGTCTTGCAAGCAGTGAAACCAATGGGCATATACCTTGACACTACACTCAACATGAAGCGACAGATAAACACTATCGCCTCTTCCTCTGCCCAGACCACTAAACTCCTAAACAATAGCAGACATTTTCTCTCCACACTCAACCACCTCACCATCCCTCGAGCTTTCATTGGATCCAAACTAGACTACTACAACACTCTACTTGCAGGCAACACTGATCGCAACCTCGGCAAAGTGCAAGTCATCCAATATAACGCCCTCTGTAGAGCGCTCTGCCTACCGAAACACAAACACATCTCAGCGGCCAAGAAAAGCGCACACAGGGTCCAGATCCACGAATGCATTAAGTTCAAAAACCTATCCATCACCCACTGATGCCTCTCCAACACAGCACCAGCGGACCTGTCACAAAGACTTAAATAAAACAACTCATTAAGAGCTACACGCTCAGCCACCAGGCACTGTCTCACTGTCCCCAGATGCAAGCACACAAAAGCAGGCGGTTCCTGTTTCCCAGTCATTGCTGCCAAACTGCAGAACTTCCTTTGCTGACCCTTACGCTGCACCTTCTCGCTGGACCTTCTGAAAACATTTCAAAACTTGGCTATTTCCCTAACTCATTGTCATTCTCTATCAACTGCCTGTTAACAACTTTTTCGCTGACCATCCATCCGTACTGAAACTGGCGCCTCGTTACCTGAGGGGTAAGTGTGCTATCTAGACATTATTAATAAATAATTACATTAATGACCTGAATACTAAGTTTAAGTTGGCACTGGAGGTTACTAGCAAAGATTTAGCTCAAGTCTTTAGAAGGTGACTGAGTAAATCTTACATTCCAAGATCTTAAAACTGGAATTCTATTTAGGATATTTACCACTGACCTATTTCTGTACCCCCACACACAAGGATGTTACACATCTAGTGCTATAGGCATGCAGAGTGGGAGAAGTGGAATCGCAAGGGATGGGGTCACCTTAATGTCTTAATAGGAATTATGATTTATCTCAGACTATAAGTGCGAGAACATGTAGTCAAAGCAGATTTGAACTCTAAGGGCCTGATTTACAGAAGTGTTTTTTAATGGAGCAATCCGATGTAAAACACTCTGTGATTCAGGCCCTCCTCCTCAATAGTCCCTAGGGTATCTTGGAAATTGTACGAGCATCCCACTGTATTGATTCGGCCTAATAAGACTCACATGTGTCAGTATGTGAACCTTATATATTTATTTATTTGTTAAGAATGCCCTCTCACTCAATAGTCTCTAGGGTATCTTGGAAATTGTACGAGCATCCCACTTTATTGATTGGGCCTAATAAGACTCAGATGTGTCAATATGTGAAATGTATCTATTTATTTATTTATTTATTTATTTATTTATTTATGTATTTGTTAAGCACCAACAGCCCATAGGCATCAGGGCGCCACATAACATGAAAACAGGAACACTGAAACAGAAATAACAGGCATAGAACAATGCCAACACTGCCACACCAATAAGGGCGTGTTTATGCAAAAAGGAAGGTCTTCAGCTATTTCCTGAAGGCAAGATAATCTTCTGCTCAGGCAACATCAGTGAGCCCTTCTCATCATTTAATGCCAGCATAACTTATCGTTGTACCAGGGGCCCTTTCTCAGAGCACTGTCATCTAGCACACTGTCAACTCTTTCCGGGAATACAGCTGGCCTTGCAACTAAGATGAACATGATTGGTTGGATATATTGTTTTAGTGCATTTTGTACTCTTAAAAGAAACCTGGAGGTTAAATTCCTCTGTAATTTTGGATTATTTATATTATATGTACCGGCTCGATGCAGTGAGCGAGGTTGAACCAAATGGGGCATGGCCTTTCTGTATTTCAGTTAATTCCAGTTTTAAAAAACGTGGTGTACAAAGTATGATTTGCTAATTTGCAGTTAATGTATATTAAAACAATGGTTTCTGTACTGCACTGACTAATTCTTACAATCCATTTTGCGGAAAAGGGAAAGCAAAAACATTGTTGGATTCTCAGATTTGATTAGACTATTGAAAATACACAAGGTATGTATGCTCTTCTGGTAGCTGAGGGATTTAACTTGAGGTTCAGGGCAGCTATTGAACCTTTGGAGGATGATGGGAGGGTTTTATATTTTGCACCTCTGGCCCAACATCCATATGCCATGTGTTGCAATCAAGAGCCTAATGTGAGAACATGCACCTGTTACATTAATATGAAAACATACCCAGATATTTGCACATTACACACATGGAGAACATCAGAGTTAACCCCTTGTTATTTGTAAAAATCCATATCATCTAGAAGTGTGCATTCATTAATTCATGAATCAAACTGAGAACAGTGGGCCTGTGAACCAACACAATTCTGCCGTGTATTTATGAGGACAAAAAGAATAAAGAAACTTGGCAAGAGGGCAACACCTATGGAAACTCAAAACATACCATCTGCCTTACAGAGAGTTGAAATATAAACGAGAGAGAGAGAGAGAGAGAGAGAGAGAGAGAGAGAGACACTGTGAGAGAGACTGTGAGAGAGAGACTGAGACTGAGACTGAGACGCACACCTTTCCTATGAAAGCAGTGAAGAGGATTCTTTCTCTGGTGTGCAGCCAGGCTGACCAGTACAAGACAAATACACTCTGACACACTAGCTGTGCATTGGGTACTCTTAAATGCATGCAGAATGTAATACCCATGAAAGCATGACAGGAACGGGTAATGTGATCTGACTTTATAACAGCCTTGCCATTGAAAGTGATAGCTGAAAAATGCCTCTAACCAGGCGCCAGCATTTCTTACATCGAGCTTAATCTGCCAGCCGTGGCAAGCTGTGATGTCAGGATGTGCAAGTCCTAGAATAGAAGAATTAGTTTGCTGTGATTTCAGAATGCCTATGGCTTAAGAACAGAATACGTTGCATTGCTTTGAGGATACATCAGTTAGTTTTAAAGACACAAGCAAGCATGTATCTGGTCATTGAAAGCTAATTTGACAAAAAGACAGTCGCCTGTTGTTAGGGAATGCTTTTGATGTAGAAGCAATGAAGGCAGAATTTTACATTTTAATGATGTTATACAAGGTTACCTATACAATGACCAAGTGTTTTTATTTTGTGAATTATACTTATCGGCACACAGTCTGATTTCTTTTAACTCAACGATGGCCAAATGAGAATTTGCTGAATAATGTTTCTATGCGTGTCATGCGGTCCAGAGAAACTAAGGCACACCTGTCTGAAATTATCTGGTAAGTCTATTTCTCCTTAAAGGCATGGTCTAGTAAAAAAATGTATTTAAAAAATAGGCAACATAAAAAAAAATACTAGCATTCTCTTTTTTAAAACTTCCTATGTAAAATTTGGAGCTATTCAAGCTCAAAATTCGCAAAAGCAAGCACATGGGCACATCCATTTTGTGAAATGGATGCCCTCCTGTGCTGGCTTTTGCTTTTGCGGCACTAATGAAGGAAAAGCCAGCCAGCTGTAGTAAACAAAAGCTACCACTGGGTGGCTTTCCCGTCATTAGTGCAGTGCGCGGAGGACGGGGACCGGAGACCAGAGCAGGAAAGCTGCAGCTGAATCTCGGTAAGTGCTATTTATTTTTTAAAAAAAATAAGCACTAGCTGCGGTTTTTTTCTAAGTTTTCCGGGCTGGAGGAGCCTGAGAAACTCGGAAAGAAAAAACGCAGCGTTTTCCAACACAACCGCGTTGTGTTCCTGCCGGCTGTGGCTTTCACTTTGGGTCACCGGTGCTTTCCTCTCTCGCTCTCAGGCAATGCAGGACGACATTGATAGAAACCTGCGTCAGGCAAATTCAAGGTCAATATTCTCACTCGGGAATAAACTTTGCAAAAGAACATAAAGTGCAATAAATCTTCACAACTGTCTGAACAGAATGGACAATTTTGCTCCTCGGTTATGCCTTTCCCTTTTGCAGTGACGGCATAAAGTGAGATACAATTGAATCCCGGCCTAGTGATTACATTTCTGTTATATGCATAATTACTCCACATTGACATTCCTGCCTTCTTATAGAGAAGAGCACCAAATCACTGCAGTTAAACTGATTCATAATCTTACTAGATGCTCTATGGTCATGCATACTAAAATACAGACGTTCTCTAAAACACAGCGCCGTAGTGTGATCTAAAATATAAGGCTGGGTAAAGTGACTTTGGGCATTGATATTTCCTAACAATTGCTTAATATGTTTGAACCAAGGAATTTTCTTAAGATGCTTCCAATGAAAAGTTGGGTCAGGTCTGCTTTTGCACTGGACATGAGGCGTAGCAAATGGCACTCTGGTTGTGGTCCTAAATCATCTTCCAGATAGCCTCATCCTGATTCTGTGTGGGCGACATCATTTGCAGCTGAGCTCGGCAAACCTCTATTAGTAAAGTAATTCTCAATAGTTTGTAGGGGTACCAAATTTTCAAAGCCCCAAAGAGTAGCAGCATATTTTATAATTGATGTAGTTTTGAGACAATACACCTTTACGATCGCGTCTATTGGTTGGGCTTTACACATTTTAGTGACACAAGTAAAACCGCCCCCCCCCAAGCTTATGTCTTTCTAGCAGCTTGATTTTTTTATGTTGTCGTTCCATGTTAAACGTGTAGCAGAGCTTATCCCTAAATAGTCTAATGCGGACACTCTGGGGATTGTATTGGTGTTGCTGTACTTTTTTGGTATGCATGTCTGTTTATAACAAGTAGAACACACAAGTATAGATGATGTTGAGAAATTAACCTGAAGATCCCTTTGCCTCATCAATGCCGTATATTTGTTTATCCGAAGTTATAGGGCTCGCTCTTGGAATCCTGGCCAGAAAACACCTTGTCGTCCCTGTAGGCCAGTGCGGTGACGTATCACTGATTTTGGGCACTTCAGCTCTTATTTGTACTAAGGGACTCAATATGCCATGTGAGTGACATGCTGGAGGTGGTGTTGATATCACTATTTTGCATTTGTCCGTGGCCTCAGCCTGCATGTCGATTTCCATGGACACTTGTGCCATGGTTGTAATTTCGTCCCTTTTGCAAGATTTTTGTAGAAGTTTTTTTCTGAACGTGGAGACTGCATTGAATCGTACGGTTATATGTAATTTTTACCAACCACAATTACAGAGTGGTACATTGCATTGCTGACAAAATACCAAAAAACACCAAATGTTTTGTTTTAATTTGGAGGGCTCCCCCCGAACCCTGTTTTTTACCCTTATAACGCCACTGCAACCCCATCCTGACCCATTTTAACCCCTTTTCCCCACTACCTTTTATTTATTTAATTAATATTTGTGGTGTTTTCGGTATTATGCTCCACTATGCAATATTTTAGATATATTGGGCCTCATTACGAGCATGGCGGTAGCTGTGCCTGTATGGCAGGCATGGCTACCGCAATACTCGCTACCAGCCCCGCCACCCGCGATTGGGCAATAACTGGCCCATTACGAGTTGAATGGGCCAAATTGCCCATTCGCGGGTGGCGGTAATGCCGGGCTCCTGATCCCCATTCTGCCCGATACGGCAGAATGGGGGTGGGGAGCATGGTTGCACCGGCACTGTTGATAACGGTGCCGGCGCAATCACGAGTTCTGCTCACGGGAGCCACACAGCCCACCAGGTAAGACCTGGCGGGCTGTCAGGAACCCGCCAACAGAACTCGTAATGCAGAGGGACGGTATGAACGGTGCCGGTGCCTTACCGGCACCGTTCATACCATCACCACCAGGGTCCTTATGAGGCCCATTGATTGGATACCGATTGTATTTATAATTACATTCATACAAATTGACATTCGCCCCTTAGACACATGACAAAGCTTTCAAGCCTGTTCCATCTATGTAGGCATCAAAGTTGCCGACCTCGGAGCCTAAATTGCCAGAGTGAGTAATGTCAAAGGATGGAGGTTCTTTCAGGGAGAGCTCGTCCATGGCGGCACCACGGGATGAGACAGGGAGACCTGAAATAGAGGATACCTCTTTTTCTGACATGGTGGCATAATGGTGCAGGTAGAAGGGCCTGGCAAGTCAGGAGAACCGAGGACCCTCCGAATATGGGAGCTGGTGCCCAGGGAGGTCAGCAGAAGGTTAGCGATGATGCACTTGGCCGAGCATCCACTCCAGTGGGAAGGGCAACGTGTGGCTGGAGTAGCCTCAGTGTCCCTGAGGTGCTGGCCTCACACCGGGTGTGCAGGGCGTACAGACGCCTACAGGAGACAAATGCCGGGTAGCCCAGAATGACAAACTGCACTGGCGCCCCAACAGCAGTAAGAGCCAATCACCAGCGAGACCAGAGGATCGCCGCGGGGTAGTGATGGAAATGGGACCAAGTGCAGGGCATGGGTGTAAGTCGCACTTGATACCAGTGTTGTTTCCTGAGGAGCATACGTAAGACACAGGACACGTAAGCGCCGTTAGCAATCTCACTTTATTTCTACTATAGTATTTTCCCGGCTTTTCCCCATATCTCACCTCTTCTCGCTAACATAATCTCCGCCTCTCCTAACCTAAGCCTCATCTACATAGTGATGTTGACTAGCTTAAAAGGACAAGCCATAGGGTAAAAACTAGGGCAAGGTAATCCACATATTCTGGATAGATATTTTGATAACAGCTCTGCAGGAGATCACACGAAATTCAGTCAACTTCTAAAAACGATTTAAAGATGACCAGAACTCTGAATTAACCTGACAACCCTGCTGCACTTCCATGCCGTCATTTATGTTGTTTATCCAGAGTCACCTAATGTCATGCACCCAATGATGTACTACATGCTGTGAAGGGTTATCGTACAACCTTTCGTGCACTCAGGCCTGAGCTTACCTTAAACGGACCCCTTTCCCATCTATTTCTTCCATTTTACCTGCGGCGCCTTGAAGTGTTCCTTCTCTGCACGAAGCACCACTCCACAAATCCAGGATAAAAAAAGAAGACTTAGAAACTCATACTGCACAGAATATCCCAAAGCATCACTCACTGCTACTGGGCTGCCTCTTTCTTGCCGTTTGGATGCCTGGGAATTCCTGCTAGAGACACTACCTGGGCTGTGAAAAATGAACATCAAACATAAGCATTATCTGTAAAGCCTGTTCTGCCTCTCACATTTATCCCAGAAATCAATCTGCATTTCCAGTGTTCTTGTAAAGGTTTATTAATATTCTGTTGGGTCCGCGGACCTGGCTTTGCCAGCTTAGCCGTTTAATTGCTGGCTCTAGCAAAGAGTGGGCGCCTTCTATTGATTCTTTCCCATTCCACGGGATAGTTTTTAATGAGGCAATTATTAAGCATGGCCACGCAGGCTAAGGGAATTTTGAAAAACCCATGCAAAATGTCAACCTGTCGGATCCCTGCCCTCCGCAGGGAATTAGGTTGTTGAGTGCGATTACTAGGATGTACTATGCTGTAGATTGATGGAAGCAGGCGGTGTTAAGGCAACCTGTTCCAAACATAGATCACAATGAATGCTTGGTTTACATGAGCATTTATAGATGATTGCTTACAGGGCGGCCATCTTAGTTTTGCTGCCATTTTAAGAATTTAGGTAGTTCACTGCATATTAAAATCACAACAGTAAGTATGAAACATATTGATAGAAGGGTAGAGCTCTATTTCTTTGTTTGTGTTTACTGAATTATGAAGAAGGGAGATGCTAGTCTAGTCCTGTCTTTTCTATGCATTCTGGGACCTGTAGTGCAGGATTTATTATGGGGGAATCCACGCCTGCAAGTTCCCAGAATACACAGTAAAGTCAGATCTGGACTAGCATCTCCTCACTGGAATGGGGCATGATGTCATGTATGAAAAAGACTGTTCCGACAAAAGGTTCTGTACATGAGGTCACGTGGAAGGCCCCATCAACCCCACTGGCGTGGAACTGATGAAGGAGCCGACACTGGGCGGTGCTAGCAAAGTACTTATAAGGGACAGCAACATACATGGAACATTTTGATACAAACATCCAAATTCTGACAGTAGTTTTATGTTCCACCTGCCATTAAAGAAAGACTATCGAAGTAAATAAAGCTACGCATATATCATGTGAAATCAAAATATCAAACACCTGCTAAGAGTTAAGGGTGAATGAATAATACATTCACAAGGCACATGTGCTCGCTAGCTGCTTCAGAGCTGAACTCGTTAAGGTGAAAGTGTGGAGATGATTTGTTTATTTATTATTTATTTTATCTGTAAGGCGCATGGACAAACCCTGTAGGTATGATAGCGCTGAGGCCTGACACACAAATGTAAAAATAATTACAAGAAGCGCCAAAAAAGATATAGGCTAATCCCAGTAGACTGGCCTCAACGTATTAGAGCGGTGGAAAAATGCAGTTTTAAGATCCTGTTTGAAAGTCAAAAAGCTGGAGCAACCTCTTACATCTGGGGGGCAGGGCGTTCCAGCATCTGGGAGCTTCATGCGGAAAGGACCCTTGTGTAACTGTGGATAGTTCCGATTTGGGGGTTTGCAGAAGATGAGTTATTTGATTGAGACCGGCAGCCAGGAGAGTCTACAAACAAGTAGCTGGGGCTCTTGCCATAGAGGCAGTTATGAGTGATACAGAGCATTTGGTCAATGACTCTAGTCTCAACAGGTAACCCGTGCAGAGCCCTCCTTGCAGTTGAAAAATATCTTCAGCTATCCCTCCGTAAATACCTCCCCTCGCGAGCTCTTCACTCCTCCTCCTCTAACTCCCTCAAGGTCAGTCGTTTTTCAGAGAAACGAGCTGGGGGTAGATCTCTGTCTTCGTCTGGGCCTCCCTAAGGAATAGCCTCCCTGTCTCTGTTAAACTTGAGGAAAACCATCTCAGGTTCCGGAAGCACCTCAAGACCTTCCTCTTTGCTTCTGCCTTCACCCCCCCTCCCCTGTTGATCTGCTCTCTTGGCACCATGCATTGGGACACCCTCTGTCTCTGGTCCCAGGTTCCTGCCCATCCTGCCACCCTACCACACTGCCTCCGGGCCACCCCTTGCACTGGGGTTTGTATCTGTACCTATACAGTCCCCCCCCTTTTTTCCCCTCCTGCGCTTATGAGACCCACCTGATCTGCTGCCTCAAACATAGCACTTGACACTTGGCTGCACTACCACTTTGTGCTGATTTTATTATTTATTTATTTTAATTATTATTTATCCTGTTTCTCCTTTGCTCTGCACTTTGCACTTTCTCCCTCCCCTCCATGCACCTTTCCCCTCTCCCTCAATGTCACTGGGCCTAGTCAGATCTATGTTTCGTTCTCCCGTGTTCCCCTCCCTTGCCTTGTCGCGCTCTGAAACACCTGTGTATGAGCGTGATATAAATAAAATATCATATCATATCATGATCGGATCTACGCAGGCCCTCCACAATACTCTGGATCACCTGCATGCAGACCATTTTGTGAGCCCCAATAATTGCACTGGTGATGGTGGCACAATTAGAGGGGTCAGAAAAAGGGCCTAAGTTGCCCGAGAAGTTTCAGGTAATATGCTGAACTGGAAACAAGGCTGTTGATATGCGGCTTCATAGTCAATTCCTGATCATGGATAACACCCAGAGTTTTTACTTTGGTAGCGTGACAATGGTACATACTGCAATCACAAACAACTGGTATTCATCATCAAGATTCCGAAGCTGGGGTGCATTGCCCACAATCATAAGCTCTGTCTTGTTGTTGTTGCGTGCAAGAAAATTGGCCACCATCCATGACTCTATCAGATTATCAATGCTGTCAACCGTGATGGCATCTTTTTCGTGATCCCCAGAGAGCGGGATAAGACACTGGCCCTCAATACAACCCCGGCGCAAAACCATGGCGCTGTTAGCACCATGGTTGGTGCCGGTGTTGTAAAGAGTCCGCCATGGTGGAATGGGGAAATACCACCCCATTCCAAGGTTGGCGGGGCGGTATTTCCCCATTTCACCATGGCCCTTCCCCATTCCCATTTTCTCCCCATAGGGCTCTATGGGACTGGGGAAGGCGCTAAGTACGGTACCGCAAATTGCGGTACCGTAATAAGCACCGTGGTCCCTTTGCGGCACCCTACTTTAACGGCTGGTAAAACCAGCCGTTAAGGTCGGGTCCCGCAAAGGGACCTCGTAATCAGGCTTTAAGGGTTTAATGGCGCCAACACCTTTTACGGCGCCGTTAAACCCTTAACGCCAAGGTCGTAATGACCCCCGCTGTGTGTGATCCACATAATGTGCATAAACTATCCCTTTAGCCTCCAACATCTCAAAGAGAGTGATTGTGTAGATATTAAATAGTGTGGGTGACAAACACGACCCCTGAAGTACTCCACACGAGACCCGGCATTCTTCAGCCGTAGCATTGTTATACAATTCTTTGGCTTTCTGATCAGAGAGAAAATAATTCATCCATTCTGCTGCCGCAGGGGTGAAGTAGGCCGAATTCCGTAATCTGGGGACGAGTATCGATGGACCACCAGGTCAAAAAGTGTTGATCAGTAATCTGCACAGAAAGCAGATCCCCAGCAAGTATGGGCTGCATTGATTTGTCTGAAATCATAGTGAGTTAGCCTATCCAATCCAGTGTGCTGTAAAGTGGGGTGGGCAGTGTGTATACATCTTGAAAACCTCTAAAGAGGGCAGGGAACTGAAGGTTTGGTAGTAAGAGGAACATGACTGATGTACAGCTTAAGGCTATGTCCTGGGTTAACCCCAGGGTGATATGGGCCACTATTATTGATAGGGGGCGGGGTTTATGGACAGGTCCATGGGTGAGCACTTGGGACAGGTCCATGTCAATATTTCTGTGCTCAGTCTATAGGCACATTTTTATCTGCATAAATGCACTGTTTTAGAGTGCAGGATTAACCCTCCCAATTATCCTTCTTTTTTGCTCTTTACAGTTTTTCCTTTGTGTCAAATGTTGTATTTTAAAAGAACAACCCAGCACTTTAAAAACTCTTCCCATGGTGGCCATTGTTGTGGTGGGAAGCAGTGAGCCACTGAGTGTTCCCGATGCCAGCGAGGGATGAGGCAATCACAGATAAGTAGGACAGGAGTTGGGGTGGGAAGTGGGCATGGTACGTGGAAATTGGGGGACGGGAAGGAGGGGCTTCAGGAGGATTTAGCTGCTGCCCAGCAGGGAAGATGGTGACCTTCTGCTTCTCAAGAGGCTTGGAACACAGGGAATAGATGAAGTATTGCCTGACTTCCAGGCTTCCTGATTAGCACCCAGCATGGGCGCAAATTCTGTTTACAGAATCTTTTCGCAATTGGTTCACGTCTGGCCATAAAACTATTGAATATTGGATAGGGGTCCTGCATGTTTGCCTTAATCAATACCTTACATACATTTCCGCTTTGCATCAAACTTGGGTATTTCCAATGAATTCTCATTTGTGTTCCATCAACAACTCTCTCTTCGCTTAAATTAGGACTTTTATGACAAAGTTCTACATCTACAGTTGTACCCTCGGGAGGATAGCTCAGTGGCAACGCACTCGCCTTGGAAACAAGATGATGTGCAGCAACACAAAATGCCCAGTTACAATTAAATCCATGCACATGCAATAATTTTCAACATGTCAAAAATGGAAGTATAATGGGCAAGCATGTCTTTAAACCCTTGTTTTCATGTACGTGTTGGCAAAGGGTGTACATGCCTATCGTATTTTACACCTGTGATAGGTATTTACAATGGATTCCTATTGAATCCGCCTGTTTTTACCAGGTGCAAACAGCAGCTGGATTTTATATGAAACTGTCGGTACATGGCCATTGTGAAAATGCATGCTGGTCTTAAATCACGTTTCGTTTTGGGGAAGAGCGGCATGGCAGGCAAGGTTAGTCCATTCAGTGCCTCAGCTCCGCCCGAAAACAACTGCAGAATCCCAGTTTACAGGAATCTTTTGAAATGGCCTCTCTTATATTTATTGTCTGTTCCAATTGCACACCAACTTGATATCCAGATGTCCTTCTTTTCCTTGATTGGATCCAAATTATGCTCTTATCTTCGTTCTTTTTCATTGTCTCACCTCTTTTATAATATTATCTAAGAAGCAACTGAAAAAACCTGCATTGTCCCTTGCACTTTTGTAACATCTTTGCTGTTTTAAATTTTCAGATCGCTAAACAATTGTACTGTCTGTAAACAGTAGAGTGCTTTTGAGAAAATACTGTTATGAAGAAAAATCAAACAAATTAAATTACATGTATGAGTTGACGGAACATGGGCTGAAATATGAAAAAGCGGTGGGAAATAATGGGAGGAGCTCATTAGGGTATGTTAATCCTAATGAAAAGCCGTGGGTCTACTCACTAGAGAAATGCCCTCAAAAAGGTGGTAGATGGACAATTCACTGCAGCCGTTTCACTGTATTTGGTGAACAGCTGTTGCACTGCATTTGTATTCGTGGTGCAGAATAATAGTATGTTGTAAGTTGCTTTTTAAGATAGTCACAGAATGGTGTAGAATGAGAAGTATGGCTTTTGCCACCCATACGGGTCTATAGGTCTCCCGGGTAGTATAGCTCAGTGGAAAAGCGCTCGTCTTGATGCAGAGCAACACAGGTTTGAATCATGACTCTGCGCATTGAAACCGCTTCGGTATTAAGCGCGTTATAAATAACCAATTATAATTATACAAAATTCAGCATAACATCTGGTGAAATGGACACTGCAGAAAGTTGTGTCTGATCCAAAGAGTGATTAGTTTCATTGTTCTAGTTTACTAAATATATTTACCTTTTTTATGTTTTTTTGTCCCCTTCCAGTTCTTTTGTTCATATTTAAATTTGATTGGATTTTAAACTTATTATAATTTCTTACTGAATTCCCAAGTATATCACAAAAAGTTGTAAACAAACAAAACATTCAGTCAATACACGTCACATTAGTTATGGTTACAAGTAAAATCAAAACCCCCCAGGAATTTACCAGTTATGGTCAGCTAAGCAACTATACTGCGCGCCACCACCGTGCACTAAGACCAACACCCAGGTCATCAAAGATGACATCACAAATGAAATTAATTAACTCACACCCAAAATCTCTACATGTAACCCTGTCATCTCAGTTCAAAACTTCAGATGTACTCTTGAGCTCTCAGAGAACATGTCTCCTGTTACTCACAGCAACCTACATCAAAAACTACTGTGAAATTCTCCAAGATTTCTAGTTGCAGATTGAACAATATCTACATTTAACAAAACATAGTATATATATCTATATATATATATCTATATATATATATCTATATATATATATATATATATATATATATATATATATATATATATATATATCTATATATATATATATATATTTCCAAAAAAAAAGAAACACTTCTGTCTCCAGATGGGGGATGGAACACACAGGAATAAAGCTCCAAGAAGAGATTGCTTCACGTAAAAATGCCAAACAGATGCAAGTTGTTTAAAAAATGTCTGTTTATTTCTGACACACAGTCATTTAAAAGAAAGAATGGTTCTTCCTCTCCATTGTCCTTTTGCTATGTTCATTACCCAGTGTCTAACACATACACATTCACTTGTAAAATGTGGCAGCCATTTTTAGAGTGTTTTCAATATAAAACATAATGCTTATACGAATAAAGTACACAGTTCATCTCAAGATGGTACCTTCTAAGTGGGTTCAAGTATAGTGAGCAAAGAATATTATTATTGCGTATGGCGTAGAAAGCATATAATGCTTTAGACAATGCATTGTCATACAATTGCATAATGCCTTGTACAACCTTCTTGCCCATCTAAATGAAATCCAATCTCATGGACAGGCAAACATTGCAGCACCATCTCTGTTGTTTAAGTTTTTATAGCAATGATGTTGCAAATAATGACACCATGGAGTGCAGTGTAAATCTCAGTGGCAGTACTTCAATAAAGGTGATTGTGCTTGAGGCAGTGTAGTTGTAATAAAGTGCATAGTGCTTAATACCTAGATCTTAGTGACTTGAGTTTTTCTACACCAGATCATTGGAAAAACAAACTACTTGAAAGATTCAAGCATAGGCATTATCAGAGTTGCAGTGCCATGCAGTCCATAATACTTATTTGGGGACCTTAATAAAGTGCATTTAGAGCAGCATTTAAATAAGGTGCATGGTGCTTAGATGACCTTGTTTTAAAAACGTGCATTGTGCTTAAGGCAGCATTTCAATAAAACATATATAGTTACTGCCACTTTCCCTATAATAAGCTTCTCAATAAGCGTATTCTTTTTTTCAACAACTCTATCAAATCCCATGTATTGCAGCATTCTGCACCTGTGCACCTGGTCACATCAAGCGGAGGTTAATTACATGTACTGACAACATATTAAACTTTCCCACACCAAGTGCCACTTAATGTTATACACATCTTTTGCATCTGCTTTTCCTTTCTTTTAGAAAAAAGTTAAACATATATGGATTTTTATATGCTTTAAAAAATGCCCCTAAAAATGCTCCTAAAAAGTAACATTTCCACAGTTTCCCTATTCTTTAAAAACACTGCAACACATTACTAATACATTGCACCACAATCACAACACTTCTCTTATTAGAAGCAGCAGCACAAACATTGCCCTACTCTAAAAACATTTTTTTGTCCATTTGTACATGAAGCCAAACTTTGCTTCATAATTAAGACCATTACATATTAGCCCTACAATAAACTTTCCTGTGCTGCAATAGTAACCAAGATAAGCATCTTGTTTACACACTCAATGTACTTTCACTATGTATTAACCTAGAGTATTATTTTATGCTCAACAATATTGTATTTCACTCTTACTCATTATATTGCAACATTCACACTTTTTCTTTTCCAATCTAATCAGTGCTCTTTATTCAATCCACCACCAATTCCTTACTGCCTAACACATACATCTCTCATCAACTTCTATACCACAATTTCACTTCCTTACTATTCCATACCCCTTTCCACATGAGGTCCTAATTGCAACCCAACAACTTTCAAACTCATTGCATTCCAAATCACTAACAGACATTAGCACACATACACACACTTCTCACCTCTTTTCAATTACACCCACACAACCCGTATACCTATGCACAAAATCACACCATTATAACAACTACTGTTTTCTTTAAAACATCATAATGTCCCTACTTATTCAATCACACCACCACTCGCTCACTCACTAACTAAAGCCCATCACACCCGTTTAGCCCCATGCTCTTACAATCTTTCTAACTACACCTATCATCTCACTACACAATCACACAACACTCTATTCATCTCTACACTCACACCCACACACCCATGCATAATACATGCATAAACATTCCACAACTTTTAAACACAAGCTTTCTTTTTTTCTCAATAGACAGAACAGACTGTCTACTAAAACTGAAATCGCAGAAAACAAATAAAACCAGCCACCACTAAAAAAATAAGGTCCCTCTTGCAAAAACTAAAAGTAAAAAAATATGTACAAATAAAAACAGACCTACTAATGAACCTAACACTATATTTACAAATGTTAACGTAGCCACAGTAAAGCACTCCAAAAAATCAATTTTACAAAAGAAATTCCACCATAAAAAGTCACAATCTAGCTTTAAAAATGACCAAAAATAATGAATCCTCAAAGCTCTAATTAACAGCGCATTTCTATAACGAAAAAGTTGATGATATTACTTTTAAACTGAATGAAACCACTAACTAAACTAATCAATACATTACAAAAAATACTTCTCAACATATGCATTTTCAATATAGATACCTTTTCAAACTTCTGTGAAAGTGAATGGATTGACACAAGCAGCAGAGAACCATATTTCAATGAAGATGCTTATAAACAAGAACAAAAAAAAATCAATTCCATTGACAATAATGGCTGAGGGTATAAAATGGTAGAAGACATCATTATGGCAAAAGAAACCCTTATAGAAAAAATGTCCCCAGCAAACTTTCAACCAAATACTACTTTTGTCCAAACAAACCATTCAGTGTACAAATGGACATGCAGCTCAATATGCAATGTACGCCAACAATCCTTCAAATCTTTACAATTCCTTAATCACAATGTGCAAATAAAAGACAAAGGTAGAATATAAACTTTACAGACCATGTACTCCTGCCCAGTATGCATCCACACTGAACTGAAAGGTCATTCATTAGCCTGCAATTCAGCAAATGCTTGCAAAAATACCTTCCACCATATTAAAATGTTAGCAACACACCATTCCACTAAATGAAATCTTGTGCATAGACTGCACTTTGCAACAACACCTGCTCTAGAAATGCAAAATGTAAATAACATTTTCCTACATGGAACAGCCAAATAACTCTTCCAATGCATAGAGCATATCCAAAGTAAATATTATGGATCATAAAGACCAACCACTTTACAAACAGATAAAAAAAAAGAAAAATAGCTAAGTTTCAAAACACATCTGCTGAACTACCAGGCAAAGTAGCTGTCTGTTGTCGCAGAACTTTTAGTAGACATGGCCTACAAAATAGAAGACAATGAGGAATGCCAATGGTTCTAATTATATCTAACAGCAGAACATAAATACAAAATAACTGACCCCTCAATAGTTTGCACATACTGCAATACAAAGCTTGAAAATAACCAAATGCATCACATGCTATCACTAATAACTTAGAAATCGCCCACTTCCAAAAGCTCTCCAAAAATGTATTTGTATGAGAACATTATAATCCAAACAGTATTCCCATTTCAAGCTATAATACGCCTTCAACTAAAAACGGCCACATTGCCTCCCTCTGAGTTGTTAAAAGTCATTTGATGCAAAGTAATATATATGCAATTAGATCTTAAATAAAATGTAGGAACATTAGGAGTGCAAAGGCCAATAGATGAATCATGAATTGAACTAATTAAAGGTGTACCAACAAAAGACAAAAACAATTGGCAACTTCTAGTCGACTTAAACAAAGTTAGACAAGCCCTACAATATCTCAAGAAAAAAAATGAATACTACAGAGATAGAAACATAGAGAAAATCTTACAAGAAACCACCCAAATAATTCAAGAATCACAGCAAACTCGTCAATTTGAACATGTAGATTCTGTTACTGCAGCTATCAGTTTACACCAGTATACAATTCACCCACTACACTCCAAATACACCATAGAAGATGCATTAGAAACATATGAAGTGTGTCAAGCCAAAGACTCTCCAATGAGCAGATGGGAGAAAAAGTGGGAGAAAAAGTGTAGACACACGTTCTTTTCCTCTTCACTTTCCTATAGGAAAAGGAGGAAGATATGATGAAAGATCCACACAGAGTTAGACAAAATGTAGAATACATTTTCAACCTCCTGTTCAAAAGTGAACAAGAAACTCTGTTTTGGAGTTGCACACACATTAAAAACAGGCACTAATTTTTGAAAACATGTCCGCTACCCAACAGCTTTAAAAGATAATAGAGAAAGATGAAGTTGTGCAGTCAAGTATCACAAATCTCTTGGCAAACATGTGTAGTACAAAAGAATACTCGTTCCGATGTCACGCTGAAGTACGTTGTATGCTAAGGAACCTAGGCCCTCTCACATTGTTTGTTACTTTAAGTTGTGCAGAATACACATGGGATGACTTGCATGACTTTTTATGCACTGCAAACCAAAATAAAGAGGGAATAGATATAAAAATGTATCAAGGTACTTTCACCATTGCTTCATTGGCATTCTGCACTTCTGCAATACAACTACCCCTCCACTTGGAGAAGTGGTACACTTCTTTTGGAGAAAAGACTATCAATCTAGAGGAGCACCACACATCCACATGGTTTGGTCGATTAAAGATGCGACCAAATTTGGCCATAGTGATGTCACTGTTTTACAATTTATTGAAAAATACTTTACCTGTGACATCCCTACAGAAAGCACACATAATTGACCTGCGTACACAAATCTTAGCCTTGCAAAAACTAAGTGTGGCATAGTGCTGATTTCGATATAAAAACAAAGGTACATTATACACCAAATGTTGCTTTGGCTTCCCTAGACCAGTTTCCACAAAAGGACAAGCAAATAGCTTGATGTCTTCTGTTAGACACAGTGAAAAAGGAAAATCGCCTAAAAACACATACAACATTAAAAGCGACGAAGCATACAAACACTGTTACAAAAATTGTACACCTTTGACATAGAAATGCCCTTCCATAGAGAATGGGAGTGCTACGAACATGCAGACTGTTTAACAGGTACATCCTTATATGGGAAATGTGAAAACATTGGGCCTCATTACGAGTCTGGCGGTAACCTGCTGGTTTTTCTGGCTCGGTTACCGCCGGACTCGTATTACCATTCCTCCTCAGTGATTCCCGGAATTACCGGGGCATTACAACCCCAGTGACCCGGGAATTCCGGATGCGGAATTCGGTAAATCCCCATTCCGATGGGAAAGGGGACCATGGAAACACCGGCACCATCTTGTGATGGTGCCGGTGTTTCCATGTCCACCTGAAGGTCAGACCTGGCGGGAATGAAACCTCCGCCTGCAGGACTCGAGATCACCCAGTATGGAAACAATGGTGGCGGCGGGTTTACTGCCACCGTTATTTCCATACCGGGTGACTCCTAATGAGACCCATTGTCTGGCTAAACCTTGCTCCAGCTTCATCATGAAAAAGGGTACTAAAATCCAACCAAGAAATAGAAACAATAGTCTCAAATGATCCTAACAGCCAGGACATTTGAAAAAACAATGTAATTGACGCATACTACCCAAACTGATGCACTTCTTTGGAAAACATGCCCCTGTACAACAAAGCCCAAAACTACTCCTGCAAAAACAATGTCACGCCAGATGAAACAACTAGCAAATATTCAGTCTCAGCTTGTGAAGAAAGCCTAGTAAAACTTACCAAACCCAGCCTAATTCATCTTATAAAGTAATCATTTAAATCCCGCAACATAGAGAACTTTATTACATGGCCCTACTACAACTTTTCAAACCTTGGAGAAAGGAAGAAGAATTATTAGGTGACCGTGATTCAATTGAAACTGCATTCAATGAAAATCAAAGCAGTATAACAAATGTGAATTTTAAACAATACAAACAAATGTTGGACAATTTATGCAAACAAGAGGAAGAAATGTAAGCTCTACTAGATAAAGACATTCCTAAAACCAGTAAACCTTCTCTTGCAGGAAGCCAAGAACCACTTGGAGAACCACTCATCCTAAATGAAGCTGAAATAGCCATGACTGAGGTAGAAAATACCATGTATCAATTGAAACAATCTAAAGAAAACTTGTCAGTGCTCACATCACAGCTAAATGATGAACAACTCACCATTTATCTACAAGTCATTAAAGAAATGGAACGTTGTTTTAAACATGAGACTACAACTTGCAGCTGTACATATTATAAACCTCTGCTCCTGTATGTAAGTAGTGAAGCTGGTTGTGGCAAAACATTCTTAATTAAAATAATCCGCAAATTTCTACAAGACTTAACAAACAACAAGCTTTCAGCTGTTGTAACATCCCCCACAGGTCTAGCTGCCTACAACATAGGAGGGGTGACACCAACTACTGCTCCTCCCAGTAGAACACCAAAACAAATAAGAATACTACAATTGTCAGCAGAAACTGCTACGGAAGTATGCAGGATTCTGAAATGAATTAAAGTGCTCCTGATAGATGAAGTAAGCATGGTTTACAACCTCATGTTGGCTTTAATTCATCTCAGAATGCTAAAAGTCCTAAAAACTGACTACGAAGAACTGTTTGGAGGAAAATGCGTTATTGTTTTTGGAGACCGCCTCTGGTTAACCACAGTTAAAGGTCAACCTATTTTTGAAACATCATGACAGAAACAATTCCGTAACACATTCAGCAGCATTGGAAATGTAAATTTTTGGCAACATGCTTGCTACAGAAAACAATCTCAAAACATGCGTCATTCTGAGGATCTCACCTATGCTAATATTTAAAAAAGCATTAGAACTTGTCTGCTTACTAAAGATACAAAATACATCCAACTAGATACATTCATGAGCTATATGGGGAAAACACATCTGCCCCTTATATCATGGAACAATTAACTCAACAAAATACAAAATGCATGTTCTTAATGCCAGCCCTTGCAAGCTGTAGTCAATTCAATGATACAATATTGAAAAAAGAAACGCAACCCATAGTGCGTATCAGCTCCACCGACAAACTAGAAGTGCAGGGCATGATAATCCCTATGTGTCAACAAGAAACTGCACAACTAAATAGCTCAGAACAATGTATCTCCACCACAGCTGGATTAGAAAATGTATTAACTCTACTCTGTGTCTAAACTGCAGATTAATTATAAAACATCACCTTGACGTAGAGCAAGGTTTAGTCAATGGAGCAATTGGCACAGTTGTTGGCTTTCAAACATATCCACATGACAAAAACATTCAGTTTGTTAAAAATACACTTTGACAAACTTGCATAAGTTTAAAAGACATGTACGTACACAGAGAACAATTCTCTCTATCTCTTGCATATGCTGTCACCATTCAGTTTGTTAAAAATACACTTTGACAAACTTGCAGAAGTTTAAAAGACATGTACGTACACAGAACAATTCTCTCTATCTCTTGAATATGCTGTCACTATTCACAAATCACAAGATCTAACCCTGTATTACGGATTGATTGACATTGGCAGCACAGTCTTCAAAGAAGGTATGAGTTACGTAGCACTTCCACATCTCTATACACTCAATGGTTAATTTCTAGTTAACTTTGATGCAAACAAAGTAAATGCAGACATTCCTTGCATCCTAGAATAAAACAGGCTACCTGCACTGTACACCTCCATCTGGATGTGTACAATCTACCTCCAAAAAAGAACATCTTTGAAAAGAAATCTAATACTAACAGAACCTATAGCAGATCTCCCTGCAATACCACTAAATAAACAAAGAACAACTACTGCTCCATCAAATAATACAACCACCAAACTCTCAGGTCGCAAAACAACTGCATGTCCATCAGAAGACAAAGAGACAGATGTCTCTTCTCAAAAAATAACTGCAGGCCCATCAAAGGATACAGAGGCACAACTCTCCGGTCCATTTAAATTCAACACAACTGGAGTAAATTGCTATGCAAATGTAGCAATCAATCTTCTCTCCCAATTGCCATCAATTGTTCACAACATTTACTTAAACGGCTCGGACCAGTTGTGTTTGCAAATGCTCATCCTTTATAGAAATGCCACAAGTAATCCTGACAGCACTTACAGTGTCTCAGGTATAAGCCAAGGATTGGACTACTGTACAGGAATGGTCAATTCCACCATAGACACACAGGAAGATCCACAAGAATTCCTAATATACTTGCTAAAACTACTAGAAACAAAAACATCCCTATCAATGAAATATTCCAGATTTCATACACATGGAAACATACATGCGCTCTCTGCAACCATGTTACAAATAACCACATCCCTAATGAACGATTTTTGCATGTATCCATACCAAATCATGAATCCATTCCATATCATAGCATGTTATGCACTTTTTGCAATTCAGACAATCATTCCAGCATACAAATAAACTCACATGACCAATATATCTGTAATGCTTACCTTTGGTGCCTTGCAGGAGTGCCGGTGCGGATCACCAGAAGTGTGGTACCTGGCTGTGTGCTGCTGAGCCCAAACCGTCCCACTGCTCCACTGCACAGCTGTTTGCCCAGCATACAGTACGGTTGGGAGTGATTAGGTAGGGTTCTTGGGAAGATGAGATAGTTGCCGGAACCTTTGGATGAACCTAGGGATGCATAATGAAATAGGGTAAACAACCGTGTTTCTACTCCCCCCACCTCCTGCACTTCTCCCCAGGGCATGCTGGCTGGCTGTGCAACACTCCTGCTCACCTTGGTACCAAATCTGTGGTCAGGACGTAAAGCAGGCTCTGTTTCCAGTTTCTTCACTTGGGTTGGTGGCCCAGACCATCTGCGGCACACGTGATGCCTGTAGATAAGTGCCTTCGCTTCACCCTCTTCATTTGTCTCTTCTGTGCTGTTAAAATCCTCTCATTATCAGTAAATATTGTCTGAGCTCTAACGCCAAGCACGTTGTATAATTGTCTGGTAAGCGCGTTGTAGAAAGTGTCTCATCTTGCGAACACTCGTTTAAACATGTGTCTTTCTTTCCCTTTCAGGTACTGCAGTGTAATGAGCCGGATCGCTACTTCATTGAAGTGCCCCCGCTGCGCAGAGTGCTTGAATTGAGATCTGGATCTTCCGGATTGCAGCTAAAGGTAAGCTGACCTAGTGGGGATGAGGCGGAGTGGAAGCGTTGCACTCAGATTCAACTTAAAATGTTCTTTCTCTCCCCAGGAGCGGCAGAATGCTGCCGTGGAAGCAAAGAGTCTCGGAAAGTCCAGGAAAGTACAGGCACAGGCTTATATAGCCCTGGGCTTCACCCAGCATCACTATACCACCAAGGATACTTGTGGCATGGATTGCATGGGCCATTTTGGTTTCTGTATGGCATGCTGCTCTGGGGGGCATCTTGGTGGTGGCTGCTGCTATTGTTTGGCTGCCAATGTTTGCAAACTAAAGCCTATGCCAGCCAGCAACCCTTAGAGTCCAGGCCTTGCCTACATTATGTGCCTGTGTTCTGCTAGGGATCAGGACAATGGCATACTAATGCTTCTAAGTACAGTGCAGATGGTGCCAAAAATAACTGTAAACTGACTAGCTTTACACACGGCAAAGTATCTCTTGGCAAGAAAACCTTCACAACGGTAGGCATAATCTACCACACTGGTACCACAACCACTTCAGGTCACTATACTGCTCGTGTCAAAAAACGAAGTGGTTGGTTTGAATGTTGCAACACTTCCATAACTCCAAAACCAAAGTTACCAGCAATTCTAACAAATGCTTACTTGATATTCCTTCAACCCAAATGTAGTCACTAAAGTATGCCAACTGGTACCTAACTACATCCATAAAACTACAAAAGTTTTTAAAATCCAAGACAGTTAAAATACGCCAACGGGTATCTAACTACTTTTAAAAGAATCGATGTGATCACTGCGCCGCCTGTAATTGCGCTGACAAAAATGTCGACGACCATTACGGTGGAGTGCAATGATCAGATGGATCACTGTGGCCCGCTCCCCGCTACCCCGCTCACCCCTGGCCACTTAACTTAATAGCAGCACACACTCAAGTGTGCCGCCGACTTCTCTCGATGCCTACGGCGTCAATTTTCACCCATTTATGTGGGTCGGTGCTGACGCTGCAGGATCCTGTTTTTTTGTTCTTTTTTTTTCTTAAACATTTCTTGTCTTCTGCTCTCCATTTAACGGAAGAGGGGGACACCCCCACAACCTCTGACTCCCATTACTGTGACAAAGAGGAGTGGGGGACAACCCTGCAACTCCCACTTCTCTTAGTCACAGTAATGGGGGTTGGCATATTTCTTCTGTCAAACGGTGTAGTTTCGTGCCAGGCGACATTCCAGAGGCGCAGTAATGGTACGATTCCCTTTAAAAGTACTTTTCATTGCATTACACTTCAAATATGCCATCACAGTTATTGTTACTACAAAACGTCTTGTAAAGTCCAATATAGTTAGAATATGACAACGGGTATCCAACTACTTGAAGCATACCCTAAATTACAAAACACTTCAAACATCCACCCACAAAATATATCCATATTAAAACTATAATAATTTGGCATTTTTATAGCGCTACGAACCCTCAGGTATCTGAGCGCTGCTTGTTATTACCCACGGTGTGTGGTGCTCATTTATTGACCTCGGAAGGATGAAAGGCTGAGTTTGGCCCCGCTGGGATTCAACCCTGTGTTAGCAGGCTCTGCACAGATGTCAAAGCGAGCGCTCTACTCGCTGTGCCACTTGACCGGCTATATGTAAATGCAAAAACTGTATGTAAATACAGTAGGTTTTTTTGTATCCACTATGGATTAATTTTGCCAATGATTATTTCATGTTAATACAACAACAGTATACCGCAAACTAATGTTGTACCAAACATAAGATATAGAATGTACTTTTTATGAGGGTAATAAAAGTAAATATTTATATACAAATGTATGCAATTCAAGGTTTTAAACTATTTTGTTTAACACATTATACTGTTGTTTTTACAGAAAAAGAAACAGGGATTCCAGCTTTATTACCATATGCAACTAAGTAACCTTACCAAGTATTATCCTATTTGTTTTCATCATAAAGAAACAAATGCAGATTCCATAAGCACTATCTTCAAATAAATACTATACATACTTCAATTATATCATTCCACCATATTACAAATACTGTATGCTCCCCTACAGTGCCTATAATTACACAAACATCAAAATAGACTTAATCCATATAACAAGTATGTACAATACACCTTCAAATTACAAGACCCTCCCTGAACCTTTCCCACTCTTCTGCCCTTTCCAGGCCCTCTTTTGGCCACAAAATAACCCCAAATGTATTTTCCAGACTTTCTTCTCACTGCGCTGTCTGCTGACAAAGGCGGTGGTCTGTAGATCCAATATGGCGACGGTTTCAAAAATGATGACACACCACGTTTTTGAACATCCAATCAGCATGCGCCATTAATGTCCCCGGACACCAAGCCAACCTCTGATTGGTGGCCAAATACTTTTTTTGCAAAGTTTGCTGGGAATTTGTGGAAGGATGGCAAAGTTATAAGCCGCCCAAAAAGTGCTCTTTCTATGAGTTGAGCAACGTAACCATAACTACACGACCACTACTGCAGCAAGCAATAGGCATAACTGCAATACTTAATAATAGATGTAATACAATTACTATGAATATAGATGTGAAACGTGACAATTTCAAGGTTAGGTAAGGTAAGAGCAAGGATTATTAGCAGACTATAATATTATAGATTGGGAGTAAATAGCTGGAAAATACTTTTGTTGTACAAGCTGAATACTAGGGTTCCAAATCTTGAGGTAATGTGGTGTCTCATTCCTCAGAAAGGCTTTAATTTTGTTCATTTTGTCCATGGCTGAGGTGAACCAAATCCGGGGCCAGCATCCTCGAGTGTCGGTGTTGAGCTGGATGTCCAACTGTCGTCGACTTGGATGCGAGCTGCAGTAAGAAGCTTAGAACTTTGACTGGATAATTTGTATTGATCGTTAGGGGATTCTTCTCTCAAAAGAATACCTAAGAGGCCTAATGGAAGCTCACTACCTGTACTCGCCTTCATATGGGATAATCCTTATTTCTGAACTGGCTGAATCATATCACGACTCCACCATATGTACATTAAAGGTCTGAGGGATTGGGAACAGATCCAGCAACTGGAGAAAGTTGTAGGAAACATTTGTACACATCCATAAGGGAGTGAGATAACAACATAGAAGAATGTCATACCTGTTGTCTTTCAAATGGAAGGTGCTCCAGATCAAGACCATCAAGAGCATCCAAGTCATCTTCCCACTTTGACATAAATGCATGAGGTGGCTTTTATGACTAGGATTTAATATTGAGAAAAGGGAGGAGACATTTGTGACCTGGTAAGCCATCACAGTTCTTCCAGTTCTTTACCCTTGTGCTTACCTTTTAACTAGGAAAGTACCATAGGCATGAATAATGCTCCTACGGTTCTATTAGTTTAGCATTTATATCAGTAACTTTGAAGATTTGTTTGGATCATTTCAATTTATAAGTATTATTTCCTGTTTTCATATTGTAATTGATATTGTAGAAAATGTCTGCAGCTCCTTTATCAGCACTTTTTCATGAGGTAACCACTCCGGGTATCCAGTATTTAAGAGTGACATTTGGATGTATCACTCTTTATTTCTTGCCCAAAAGATAATTTAATTTGACACCTACCACCACTACTTTGGCACCCAAAATATCCCTGAGACGTGCCGGATACAGCTGCACAATGTAGTACCTGCCCCTTTGCCACTCTGCGTCTCCTGGTCATTCTGAGGGTCTGCACATTCATGCACCTTGTGTGTTAGGCTGAAAATAGGTTCATATGTACTTAGGCATGGGTGATTGCTAGAGCTTCGGTGGACTTGAGGTCAGAACCATTGACTGGAAAACTGGCAGCTGTGGGAGCAGTCAATTTGAGCCTCCTCACCAATGATCTCACATCATATACCCCTCGCAATAGTTATAATAATTCTTTATACAATATGAACAGCCGCTCGCTTCTTCAGTACAGAACAGTTATTTTCCAAGCCATAATTGGCCAAGAAAAAAGAAAACAAAACAAAGAATACTGCCACCCCTATTCAGCATGCAACAGTTTGCACGACGCAATGTTTTTTTTCTAGTTTAGGCATTGAATAAAATAAAAGATCAGGGCATTGGTAGCCTTGATGAACTGGCTGCGGCCTTCACATACAAATTTGATCAGTCTCCAATGTGTACCTTAATAGGTGAACAACTCGTCAGAGAACTGTAAAACTCAGGCACTATGTTCTTTCTATGAGGTATATATGTTTCCAACCTCCATATATCTATATATATTTATAAAGGTGAAAATGTGTGGGTGGCTGGGTTTGTGGCAAAGTGTTGTTTCGTATACAATTCCACACTGTTTCACCAATCTTCACAACAATGATGCATAGTTAGCTGTTAGGACCCTCCGGACGATACTGGCTACATGACATTTGGACGCCCCACCCCACTCCCCGGATTTCAGCACAAGCCAAAATGTGTTTGTGGCTTGGTGAAGCATTCTTCAATATACAATTTGACACTGTTTCACCGGTCTGCACCAAATTTTGCATCGTTACCTTTTAGGACCCTCCGGACATTACTGGCTACATGACATTCGGACACCCGGACCCTTTACCTGGATTTCTGCAAAACTCTGAATTTGTTTGTGGGTTTGTGTTTGTGGCTTGGCAAAGCATTGTTCCTTATAAAATTCCCGACCTTTTCCCCAATTTGCACCACATTTTGCATAGTTACCTTTTAGGACACTACAGACATTTTTGGCTACATTACATTTGGACACCCCACCCCTTTCCCCATATTTTAGCACCTTCACACATGAGACAGTTGCCTGAAATCGGCGAAACATCAATGTGGTCGTAGAATGACTGTCCTAGACACGAGGAACAAAACTTGAAATCATGTTTCAAGGCCTTAGGATGCACGGTTTCTGAGATATTTGCACCGCAATGCACCACAACAAACTGCACCATACCGGGGTGAGGCAACATGTGGGGGGAGAGCACAGAGGGTCCCAGTAAGCAACAGCACACCAACTCTCGCCTCCCCCAATGTCTGTGGCGGGGTATGTCAGCCAGCCACATGCGCCCATTCTCAGTTCATTTTACTTCAGGGTGCAAAGCATATCAAGCAATAAGCAAATCGGATCAGCGACATACAGGATCATTGATTTTCAAACATTGATGAGAGTGTTATCAGGTCTGTCGACAGAACAGGTTCATACAAGTACTTTTGCTAGTTGCACTTGTAACTGCTTAAGTTAGCCATTCTAACGCACAGTGGTTCCATGCAGGTATCCTTGATATCACACTTTTTAGACTGCTTTGATTAGAATTTGTAGAACATGGAAGATATGTAGTAAGACTATAAAGGTAACCTGTCTATTGCGCACAGAGAATCTCATTAGCCTAATTTCTATGGAAGTTGGTTCGACCTAGAAGATGTTGTAGGACAATCAGTCAATTGCACTTTGCAGACATAAGGGTAACCTATACATAGTGCCTAGAAAGCTCTACAAAGGTAGCTGGCTTTTCCTTCCCCATAGAGGATTGGATGGCACAGCAACATCCGAGATAAGCTCCATCTGAGCTTAAGGTATGAATAAACACACCACTCCGGTGGGCATGTGCAGCAGGCACAGCTATACATCCACACACTCTAGAATGCTGCCACGACTATGACACATATCTGCTTCACACTGAAACACCAGACTTGCCTCAACACCTCTGCCATTAGAATGTGAAAACCTACGACAAATTCAGGTCAAGCTGGGTACATATTGAGTCTCCTGCACCAGTGGTCTGTCGTGACTTCCCTCAGCACCCACCCATGTGCCTGACCTCTTGGTTTGCTTACTGGAGCTCAGCCAGCCCTCCACAGTCCTAATCTTGGCCAAATTCACACACGCATCTTAAGCCTCCTCTTAGAACTTTCTCATACTTGGACTTTGGTCCCCAAGGTCGTTCCTACCACAAAGCGCTTTGAGGCCATACAAATGGGAAAAGGCATACATAACTACTACAGTACAATACAAGGTTGGACTTTCAAACTTCAGCTGTTGCTCGGTTTATGGTCTTGCATAGAAAATGATGCATCAAAATTACAATCCATTGAAAAAAAATCCAACGGAAATAAATGCATCGAAATTCTATCTTTTGAATAAAAAAGTACATATCCATCGAAACCTGTCCATCGAAAATAGAACTGGTCAAGTTCCAATGGATATTTACGTTTAAATGTTAAAGATAGCATCTCGATGCATTTATTTTGCACGTTATAACATTACTTGGAGCTGTCCAGTCCTCGGCACTGGCCAGCTTCATGTAACGTTTTAGTGCTTATTGTTTATTGGGGGGTTCATCCCCCCGACCCTCTCCCAACCCCCAAGGGCACCCCACCCTAACCCTAAACTAACCCTGACCCTAAATCTAACCCTTAATCTAACCCTTAATATAACCCTAAATCTAACCCTAACCCTTAATCTAACCCTAGCCCTAACCCTAAAACTAATCCTAGCCCTAACCCTAACCCAACTTTAACCCTAAATGTAACCATTAATGTAACCCTTAATCTAACCCTAAATCTAACCCGAAAACTAATCCTAGCCCTAAATATAACCCTAATCCAACCCTAACCCTAAATCTAACCCTTAATCTAACCCTTATCCATCGAAATTCATTCAATGAATATGCTTTTCGACGGAAAAGCAATTCAATGAATACATTTCGATGGATTTCTATTCGATGAATACATTTTCGATGGAAAGTCCAGATACTCTGTTGCCAAGGCCTTTGACTTTGTTAATGAGAATAATTGTTTGTTTTAAAGGCGTGTTGGCATATATGTGACTGTAAGGTGACTGTAAGGTGATGAGTGACTGTTTTGACAGTCAGTGCACAGTAACTTCTCCAATCTTTAAATGATATTTCAGTATACCCCCATACCATCTGCTCTGCAGTACCAGCAGAAGTATGTCCAGGTGCTGCTCTGCTGCCTATTTACTGTAGTAATCAACAGGTGCGTTTAGCACCCGTGTGTTATCCCAAATAGGCAGCAATAGCTGATCTGGGAGGTGTAAATCCAGGCCTTCAAAGTGAAATTTCCATTGCATGTGATTGCTTGAAAAATAAATCAATTTGCATATTGCAACTTTGTTTTGGTTCGGCCATTTTACTGTTTGTTCTTAGTGGCCAAACAAGGGCTTAATACCTAGTGCCCAGATTAGGGCAGACCAGCGTAGTCTATTCAAACGGGCTTAGACCCAAACTCATACATTTACCCACTATCTAATTGAATCCCTCCAAAGTGCCCAAAGTTCATAGAAGAACTGGCAAACTCAGGCACTATAGTCATGCCATCTGTCAAGTGTGGGCTTCCAAAGGATGACTAATGCTCTTTTTAATGGATCAATCGGGAGTACTTCAGTATTTGTTGGTAGGCAAACATTTCCATTGTCAATCTGGAAAAGTGAATACCCTTCATTTGAATGACAGACGTAACTTGATGGCCGAAGGCCAACCGTCTTATGCACCGAATTATAGAAATACAGACTGCTATGCTTGACTAACAAGCGGCCATTTTAAACGTAGCAAGAATTGCCATTTTGCTTGCTAACCATTGCTCATTGCTTTCTGTCTAAAACTGCTTTGCAGCTTGCAATTCTTGCGAATTCTGTTTACTCTGCTCAACTGTTAACATTGTTGTCTGAATATGAAAGTGCAAGGTCGCGGGACTGAGGAGTTTGTTGAAACTCCTCATGAGTAGCCCAGAAAGGAATGTCCACGCTCCCTCTCTGTAGCCTTGAGGGAGAGCTGTAGGGCATTTAATCATTTCACAGCTGCCAGCCAGTCTCGTACTGTGGTAGAATATTTTAGAATAAAGCAGCTAAAGGCTTGAATTATGCTCTTCTTACGGCCCCCCTTCGCAAAACCCTTTATAGCGTGTTGGCTCCCAGGACACGAATAGTACCTCATAGATAGCAAAGCTTGGAATGTGACTCTTCCCCCGTGTGCAGCTTGCTTCCAAGAACAGAACCACCATGTTCTGTTCAACAACTAGAAGATGCCTCTGCACTTTATAATTGCACATTGTTACTAGAATAGACGTCGAAAGTGTCATAATTGTCATACCCGTCAGAAATGTCCATCGTCATCCCGAGTTCAAAGAAACTTAATAAAGGGGGTCGTTAAACATGACATAGCTGATTGTATGATATGCATTTTGTATATAAGTAACTGATGTACGTAATTCACTCTCTTGCGTCCCTCGAGGTCTAGGAAACTCACGTCGCAGGGCGTGAGACCACAGTGGCCAATTGGGACTATTTTTGCTTGCAATAAACCCTAGCATTGGGAATTTGAACCTTGTGTCTGGCGCATCCTTTCGTGTATGGTTATTGCCTTGTTTCCATATTGCGAGGGACCCCTAGGGGCCCCTTTCAAGATGGCGCCCCAATAGGGACCCTCCCCCACTTGCCCCATCGTATACGTTGTAACGGAGTAAAGGCAGAAGAACGGCGAGGACGGGACGATCGAGCCGGGGTCAAGAGGTGTACTGGGCGCCCTGTTGAAGTGAGGAGAGATTCCTTCGCAGATCTGCACACATCTGATCCCTGATCGACGTACCGGGCCAGAGGGCAAAGGAGGCGAGGGTCCCGAAGCGAGGCAGAAGCCAGAGAAGCGCAGACACGACGTTGGGAGAGGTTGCGTCAGGACAGGCGACTTGTTTTATCAGGTGAGTCATTCCCCGATTCAAACGAAAACCTGATTTTTGGTAGAGTGTTGATTTTGCAAATTCAAACGTCCAGGTAAAGGTTAGCTAATCAAAGGGGAAGGTTAAAAACATGCCTGGAGTACTGTCCACTTTAGCTGTGCTTTTCTGCAACGGTAGACAGTCCTTGGAATATGGCCAAAGTGCACCGCCTGGTGGAACGCCGGCTTATGACATGCATGCAAAATATGGTGTGGGTGCGATAATATTTTGTGAAATTTGGCAAAGACAAAATAGAAAGCAACAGGACCATCAGTGGCCGATTAATGGTAGCTTTGAGATTGCGAGGATCGATAACCTAGAAAGGGTGTTGATAAGGAAAAAAGCGCGACCCGCAGCTTTTGAGACTATCAAAGATTGGAGGAGGGAAGCAATGCTCCGACTTAGGAGTAGAGAGAAGCATGCGTGTAGGCACAAATCGAAGCTTGAGGTAGCAGAAGAAAAGGAGGAGGAGGAGTGGATGGCGAGTCTAAGACGGGAAGGGAAACGTGAGCAAATGAACATAGAAGGAATATACCCGCAGCGGGAACTACACATAGCAGACAAATTAATGGAACGTTTGCTAACTAATACGGGTCGAGGTCCAAAACCAGAATCGAAACCAAACACACCAGTAGTGACTGCACAGGCCCAACCAGTAGCTCCCATACCCCCTCCCAAAGCCCAAGCACTTCCCCTCACGCAAGCATTAACCCACGCCCCAACCACAGCCTGAGCCCTCCCACAAGCACAGACGCACAATTTCCCAGCACCCAGGAAGGCCCTTCACAGATTCCACCTGTGTCACTTGTCCCATCCACACCTCCCGCTCCAGAGACAGATTCAGCACCATCCGCCCCTCCCGAAGTCGAAATTGAGACCGGGGAGGCGAGAGGCGGGGCTGAAGGAACAGGATTTGGATGGGTAACTCGCAGCGCGATCAGCAAAGAAAGAAAGACTGAATTACAGCGAGAGGCAGAAAGGTACATAGAAGGAAATGATCGGACGGCAGCATTGGCCTCATTATATGGGTACCGAAGAAGCAACGAGAGACAGGTAGTGTTGGAATGCATGGGGGAAATTTTGGTGGGAGAATGGAAAAAGATACTTGGGAATTTACCGCCACAACGATTGTTAGATTTGAATAAGTTAGCACGCAGTGAGCAAAGAGATGAGGATGTAAGAAAACGTGTACAAACTCATTGAACTGAAAAATGAAATGGAAGATAGATATGCTGAAATGTTTGCTACACCTGAATATAGTAGTGAATGTATTAAGAAAGGTAGGAAGGAGGCGTCAAGGTTGTATATGCAAAAATCGTGGCCGAGAGTTTTTTCAGGTGGTGCAAAGCATTTGCCGGTACCGGGACAAGCAGGTGATAAACAAAGATTGCAGGCATGGGTGGGGGAAACAATGCAATGGATGTCGAACAAAAGAACGTCAGTGAAGGAAGTAAGTGAGATATGTAATGGGTACCCATTGGAGATGAGAAAAGAAGCGATGCGAACGATAGTAGGAGTGTTACTGCAGCAGGTAATTGGATACAATAGAGGTAGAGGAAATGCACAAGGCAGGGGAAATTTTAATAATATGGACGGGGTGTCATTGGGATTAAATCAATGTGCCTACTGTAAGGAGGAAGGACACTGGCGAGCGCAATGCCCGCACCTCCAGAATAGAGGTGGATTTGGCCAGAGAAGGCCTCATAGAGGACATCAGGGGTCAAATGGCCCAAGCAGAATTAGCATGCAGCAGCAACAGGGATATACCAATGGAGGTAATCAAAACCAATCCTATGGTCAAAACCAAGCGCAACAGAACCAGGCATTGAACCAAAGTGTTCCGAACCAAAATCAGGGCGGGCAGGGCCAACAGAGAAATGATCAGAGTGGAGGACACCGAGGGGGAAATGGGAATATTTTTGATACACAGCCAAACACGTATTATAGCAGCAGCGGTGACTACACTTCGGACGATGTGTTATTTTCGCAATGGGACAGCCCACGGCAGGGGTTGGAATCAGTGTCTATTCCCGTGAATCAGAGAGGACCCTACGTAGAAATGAGAGTCGGGAATAAGGAGCACCGTTTCCTTGTAGATACAGGGGCACAGAAGTGTTCGATAGACCACCACTTGGTTCCGGAGATCCCACTGTCAGGGCAAAAGAATGTTTCTGTAGGGTTCGCGGGTACACCAGTAATTAACCCCATGTCCGAAGCTGTCCCAATTACAATAGGACCATTTACGGAACAGTGTCCCTTTCTTCTGACAGAAAATTGTGGGGAGAACTTGCTAGGATTACATTTTTTGAGAAAATTGGGGGCAGTTATACATTGTATGGCAGATGGGGTGTCCCTCATGATTTGGCCTCACAATGCACCGGTGATGGAATTTATGTCAAAAGCGTTACCAGAAGAGCTAAGTAGAGTACCAACCTGTCTGTGGACAATGCATGATAACGATGTAGGATGCTTGAAAATAGAGCCAGCAAAAATAACTTGGAAAGACGGTGTTACATTACCACGAATTCCCCAGTATAAAATTTCTGTTGAAGGTGAGAAGGGATTAAAGAGTATTGTTACTGACCTGGTGAGATTGGGGGTGGTTGAAGAAATTGCAGGTAGCACGTGAAACAGCCCGATTCTTCCAGTTTACAAGAAAGGAGGCAATGAAGTACCATATCGTTTCATAATTGATCTGCGCGCATTGAACAAAGTGGTAGACCCACAATTCCCTTTGGTCCCAGATGTCACAACAATACTGACAATGATACCGGCCACTGCAGAATACTTTAGTGTAGTTGATTTGAAGAACGCGTTCTTTAGCATTCTAGTGGATAAAAGCAGTAGATATCTGTTCACGTTCACTCTAGGAGGTCGATCATTCACATTCACACGCATTCCACAAGGATACACAGAAAGCCTGAGTATTTACAGCAGATCGCTAAAAGAGCAGCTAGACATGTTAGAATTACCCGAAGGCTGCGTACTCTTGCAGTACATAGAGGACTTATTACTAGCTGCTGACACAAAAGAGATCTGCAAAGAAAGTACTATATTATTATTGACACACCTAGCGACCCATGGTCACAAGGCGAGTTTGAAGAAATTCCAGTATAATCAAAAGGAGGTGTCTTATTTGGGTTACCTACTTTCGAAAGAAGGGAGAAGATTAACACCAGAACGCATAGAAAGTATTTCTAGTATGCCTATTCCAAAAACTCAAAAAGGAGTGAGAGCTGTAATAGGTATGGCCTCTTATTGTCGGCAGTGGATCAGTAATTTTGCGTTGATTGTGAAGCCGATGATAACATTAACTAAAAAGGATGCAGTGATGCCTTTACAGTGGGATGAGGAATGTCAGAAAGCGTTTGAGCAATTGAAAGCTGCATTGTGTGCTGCGCCAGTTTTAGGCACTCCTAACTATAAAAAGATCTTTAGACTATTTGTGAGCGAGAGTGAAGGATGTGCATTGGCGGTTTTGACACAGGAACAAGGTGGAAGAAATAGGCCGTGCGGCTATTATTCTTCCGCGCTGGATCCTGTAGCGCGCGCACTACCACGATGTTTGCGATCTGTTGCAGTGGCGGCTGCGTCAGTGAAACAAACGGAAGGAATGGTATTGGGGCATACTTTAATTCTGATGGTGCCACATGCCATAGACGTTCTATTAAACAGAACACAGACGCAACACCTCACCTCTGCTAGACTAACAAGATATGAGCTCATCTTGTTTGCACCCCACATGCAAATTATGAGGTGTAGTGCATTGAATCCTGCAGAATGAATGCCACTGCCCATAGCAGAAATTGGTGACAACGAATCACCACCCCATGATTGTTTAATGGTCACTGAAGAAGAAACAAAGGGAAGAGTTGACTTGATCGACATCCCACAGAAAGAGCCAGATGGGGAGTTGTTTTGTGACGGCTCTTGTTTTAAATTACCTGATGGCACATCAACGGCCGCATATGCAACTACTACCCTAGAGAGTGTTGTAGAAAGCAGAAGAATCCCCTACAATTCGGCACAAGCCGCAGAAATAATAGCACTGACCCGAGCCTGTGAACTCTCTGAGAATTTGAACGTGAATATTTATACTGACAGCCAGTACGCCTTTGGCGTGGTTCATAACTTTGGCCGACTCTGGGCTGAGAGGGGTTTCTTGACATCACATGGGGCCAGGATTCAGCATGGGCCTTTGATTGTGCGACTGTTGTCTGCACTCATGTTTCCAAAGCGCTTAGCTATAGTGAAATGCGAGGCGCATAAAAAAGTAACATGTAAAGTGGGAGAGGGAAACGCATTTGCAGACAGGATTGCAAAACAAACAGCCACAGATTTGGGAAATACAATGATGACAATACACACTGAGGAAGTACCTTGTATGATAGAGAATGAAGTTGCAACAGTCAAAGAAATGCAGGCTGAGGCCACGACCGAAGAGATTCAGGGATGGGCTGAGGGCTCTGCTGAGTTAGATTTGGAAGGATGTTGGGTGGACAAAGAGACCAAGAACTGAATGTTGCCAAATTGTTATGTAACCGCAATGGTTAAAATGGCGCCTAGCGCTACCCGCATTTGCGCGAAGAAGATGGTACAGCATTTATCCACAGTATGGAAAAATGAGCACATAAAAAAGAATGCAGAAAGGCTAGTGCAGAGTTGTATTACGTGCCTGCAACACAATGTAGGGAAGGGAACCGTGACTCCAGTAGGTAGTTTTGGCCCACCCTCTATGCCATTCGAGAGGGTCCATTTTGATTTCATAGAAATGGAAAGGTGCCAGAACTACAAATATGTGTTAGTGGTGATTTGTGCATTTAGCAAGTGGGTCTAGGCATATCCTTTAAAAGACTGCACTGCCATGTCAATGGCAAAAGTAATGTTGAAAGAGTATTTCTCCCGGTTCGGGCTGCCCCGTGTCCTGTGGTCAGACAACGGCCCACACTTTGTGGGCGCAGTAGTACTACAGATCTGTGCAGGTCTACAGATAGAGAAACGATTCCACAGTTCCAGGCATCCCAGTTCTGCCGGGCTTATTGGAGACATAACGGTATCTTAAAGTCAAAGATAGCTAAAATCTGTGCTGGGAGCAAGTTGAGTTGGGTGGATGCATTACCCCTAGCACTATTGTGCATGCACACATCTGTGCAGGCTAAAACTGGGCTCTCCCCCTATGAAATTATAATGGGGAGACCGGCAAATGTATGGTGCGCACCGCAGCCCAAAAGATTGTGAGGTCGAGCATCCTATGTTAAGCACGTACTGTGGCCTTTTAATGCAGAAGTTGCGTTTAATTCATCAGCAGGTGCAGGAGGCTTTACCAGTGCGATACACCGGACCGGGGCACTCGCTGGAGCCTGGAAGCTGGGTCCTGATTAAGAACTTTGAGCAAGTACTTTTGGCGACGCAAACGGCCATTCGAGTGGACGGTCGCAAGGCATGGATCCATGCGACACATGCCAAAAGATTCCCAGGACTGCTGACAACTTCCAACGACCAGAGAAAGGAAACGGTCTCGGAAACGAAAAAGAAACTGTTGCCAGTCCACTGCCACAGCATCAGCCTGAGCGAGAAGTGAAAGTCGAAACAAAGCCCAAGCGAGAAGTGAAGCTCGAAACAGAGCCTGAGGAGGCTGCCAGAAAGGGGAAATGGCGAAAAAGAGCCCCAACGTTGCTCAGCAGAAACAACATCACTGCCGAGCGACACAAACTCTGCATTTCAAACATGAGCAGAAACAACGCGTTTACCCCTTTGGCGCCCGCCAGTTTCTGCAAACGCACCAAAGGCAAAAAGAAAGAAACTACATCTTTGCCACGGCGCTCATCGCTACCCATCATTGTGTCGCAGGCTGACACTGAGCCTGATACTGAAAGTGCAACGGCACTATTCACGGATCATACAATACCAGGAGTGAAACGGTGTAATTTGCGGCCTCGACAGGCAAAGTGATCCACAGATCTTTGGTGCTTTTCTTTTGCCTTTGGTTCCACTCACGGACGGAGTAGGAGCCAGGGGCATAGAGGAGAGAAGTGTGAGAGTTGTGCAAGTCGGACAATTCAAGACTCACGGCTCCTCGATGCGCTTATAATAAAGTACATGTGTCAGGAGCCAGAGCAGGACAAGCTGGACGCACATAAGTACTAAGGCTGATAAAGTACATGTGTCTTAAGCCAGAGCGGGACAAGCTGGATGCACATAGTACTCTATCAATAAAGAACTGTTCAGAAATCGTCTGCGCAGTGGGAGAAAGAACAACTAATCTTGCTCGGAGTGGATAAGTGATCTAGGCTGTGAAAGGGCTGGCAGAATTGAACTGTGACATTTTCATTGAACTTTTCTGGCATCAAGAACGGGAGACATTTGCGACGAACTTTGCCAGCAAGAAGAAGGACGATGAAGAACAAATCAAGACCGGTTTCAGCCTCCTCCTGCACCCCTGCTGAAAAGATAATAGTTTTAGAGACTGTAAATTTAGGGAAAAAGCATGGTAAAAGGAATAAGGTACTGATTTGGACATTGGTCCTGTGTTTCTTAAGTATGGTAGTACCAACAATAACAGCTATTACACTATGGTTCCTGGAGTCCGCGCACCCATTAGAAACACTTTTGCCAAAAGCAGCTACTGAAAGCCCGGTTCATGTAATCACTGGTACTTTGTCCCCAATGGAAGAAAGACATAGAGAAGGATATGGCAACAATACATTGTTGCTCATCATGAACATGACCCATGCGGTTTTAAAGAAAAAAGATTGCTGGGTTTGTGCCCATTTACCACAGCACGGTGGGAAAGGGATAGGCTGGTATGTACAACCGTTAACATTGGTTTATTCATGTGAAGTATCGTTGAGTGCAATGTTCTTTGGGAAATGGAACAAGAGTAATACGGGTCAGCTAGATGAGACCAATATGAATGAATTTGAGGAAGTGATCATGAGACCTGTGGGTTGTTCTATATTCCACAAAGCTCGCGTGTTTTCACCAGATCCCATGAGGAAGAATACACGAAAGACAACAAGACTAGATAAATTACATAGGCAGAATAGACCGACCCCGCCAGCAGAAGAAACATCAGTAATGACATTTCAAATGAGGGATGAATGGAATAAAGATGCTGTGCCCCCTGCCTATACAGTGGATCACAGCCCCGAAACTGCTCCTATATGTTTACAGAAAAAAGGTTCCTATAAAGTAGGAACGTTTAGCAGATGCCTGAACACAGTGGTTTTAAAGCAGGAAATAGAACCCGTGTACGTAGGGGACCCTGTTTACTTGATATGTGGGGGAAAAAGCATATCCATGGTTACCTAGGAACTGGGGAGGTACATGCTACCTAGGTCCACTGTTTCCAGGAGTGTTCCTCTTGGAAACAGCAGAAGTAGCCAGCCGAACAAAAGGTAGAACTCAAAGGAGTAGCGAGGATGGAATGATAGCAATAGATATAGCCAAATCATTTATACCATTCTTGGCCCAAATAGAAAATTCCTATAATATAAGAAAACTCTCTAGAATATTAAAAAATACAATAGATTCAACAACGGATATTTTACTGAATATGACGTTAGAAGAGAAAGGAATAAGACTAATGGCACTACAAAACAGGATGGCTCTTGATATAATATTAGTTGATCGTGGGGGAGTTTGCAAACTCCTAAAAACTGCATGCTGTGTGTATATAGATGATTACTCCCCTACGATATTTAAAGCAATCCGGAAATTACATGTCCTAAGTTCCGTACTCTCTACTGAAGAAGGGGGTTGGGGGATAGGATCCTGGTTGTGGGGACTATTGCGGTCCTGGGGATGGAAGTTAATTTCGATACTAGTGGTGGCATTTGGTATATTCATAACATGTTGCTGTTGCATACAATGCCTACCAATAGTTTGCACTGAGACAACAGAGGGATGTACTAAGGGATGTATGCACATGGTGTCGAGAAGAAAACAAACGCATGGCCGAAATAACAGAGACACTGATGAAACAAAAACAGTAAAACAATTCATGGCTATAGACATTAATGATGAAGATGATGCTCATGATAGCATGAAAGGTTCAGACATAGATACCCCAGACTTATCCTCATCGGAGGAGGATACAATGAATGAATAAGACGTTTGGCATACGGCCAAAAGGAGGGTTTGTCAATCTGGAAAAGTGAATACCCTTCATTTGAATGACAGACGTAACTTGATGGCCGAAGGCCAACCGTCTTATGCACCAAATTATAGAAATACAGACTGCTATGCTTGACTAACAAGCGGCCATTTTAAACGTAGCAAGAATCGCCATTTTGCTTGTTAACCATTGCTCATTGCTTTCTGTCTAAAACTGCTTTGCAGCTTGCAATTCTTGCGAATTCTGCTTACTCTGCTCAACTGTTAACATTGTTGTCTGAATATGAAAGGGCAAGGTCGCGGGACTGAGGAGTTCATTGAAACTCCTCATGAGTAGCCCAGAAAGGAATGTCCATGCTCCCTCTCTGTAGCCTTGAGGGAGAGCTGCAGGGCATTTAATCATTTCACAGCTGCCAGCCAGTCTCGTACTGTGGTAGAATATTTTAGAATAAAGCAGCTAAAGGCTTGAATTATGCTCTTCTTACGGCCCCGTTCGCAAAACCCTTTAGAGCGTGTCGGCTCCCAGGACACGAATAGTACCTCATAGATAGCAAAGCTTGGAATGTGACTCTTCCCCCGTGTGCAGCTTGCTTCCAAGAACAGAACCACCATGTTCTGTTCAACAACTAGAAGATGCCTCCGCACTTTATAATTGCACATTGTTACTAGAATAGACATCGAAAGTATCATAATTGTCATACCCGCCAGAAATGTCCATCGTCATCCCAAGTTTAAAGAAACTTAATAAAGGGGGGCGTTAAACATGACATAGCTGATTGTATGATATGCATTTTGTATATATGTAACTGATGTAAGTAATTCACTCTCTTGCGTCCCTCGAGGTCTAGAAAACTCACATCGCAGGGCGTGAGACCACAGTGGCCAATTGGGACTATTTTTGCTTGCAATAAACCCTAGCATTGGGAAGTTGAACCTCGTGTCTGGCGCATCCTTTCGTGTATGGTTATTGCCTTGTTTCCATATCGCGAGGGACCCCTAGGGGCCCCTTTCACCATAATTAAATGTGCCATGTTGGCATTTATGTAGTTGTAGCCTGTTAGGTCATTAAACGTTGACATTTACCTTGCATCCAAATCTCTCTCCTTCAAATGTACCAGGTACTAGGCACTCATGTTTCAAACAGGAACTTTCCTGTGGAGTATTTCACTAAGGTGAAGGGTATGCTTTATGCAGAGGCCATTTTAGGTCATAACAGTTGTTTCCAAAGTAGAATGTCAAATCTTCTGCAGTGTCCAATTATCTACACTACCAATTGTCTTGTTGGAAAACACACTTTAACGTAGCAGACAGGCAGGCGCCATCACAATAGCTACTTTCATAATAAAGTCTTAACATCTCAACTAATGGTTGCATTCAGACAGGGCTGCCTCACTGCTTACAAATGAGACAGAAGCAATGCCTCCAGGGCTACCTGTCTCTTAGCTGGTGGAGTGTATTGGGACTAAGATGTAAAAAGTTAATTCTTACAACTCAGCCAATATTATTTTACAGATCATGATGTTATTATTTTTTTAGAGGATTATGCTGTTCATATTATTATTATTTACTATACCCGTTATTATTCACCTATACGTACAAATAATTCTTAATATAACTGTGCGAATTTGGTCGCTTTGGCTGTTCAAATGTCAATTTTTGTTGTAGTCTAATGAAAGGCGGAGTTTCCCCCTGCCGGGATCCAACCTGCGTGGGCAGGCTCTGCACTGATGTCAAAGTGAGCGCTCTACTCACTGTGCTATCTGACCGGATCTGCAATAGAGTAGAGCACCGGCCAAGAGGCTCAAAACCAGCTCCCATTGTCTTTGAAGTCCCAGTCCTCACTCCTTGGTTAAGATGTGAAATCTTATTTTGTGCAAATATTCATATTATGTATGTTTGTTGGTTTCAATTGTTGGCCACTGTTGACATTTTAGGTCATAGCTGTCAACATTTTTTAAAAAGGCGCTGTTGGAGGGGGTTAAAATGCTACTGTTTTTTTTTTTTAATCAAAGTCTGGTCTCTGATCCTCCACACAACCAATGATCTTTTTGGGAAGCAATTACAATTGTAGATTACCTCAAGCCCAGCATGGTGCCTCACTCTGATCTGGACTCCATCTTGGGGATGGCATTGGATGCCTTCGCAGTTGGACAGTAGATAATGCTACATGTTGGCCATGTCCATCCCTTGCCCAAGGGCAGTGTGATGCGCGTCTGGTGCGCCTTGTGTAGATGGTTTTCTCGAGGCATGTTGATGATGGGGGAAAAAATAAATAAATATGTAGGGGGTGGGATGATGTGATGAGGGTGAGCATATCACGACAAAGTGTATATCGTGTCTGGCCGATATTACGAAGGTCTATGTCAAGTAGTATAAAACACCAACGAAAATATGTTTATAAAATAACAATAAAAAGAGCTATTTTACCCACAAAATGTTGTGGTATTGCCTGGAGAATGTATGGTGGTGTAAGGAGGCGAGAGGGCCAATAAAATGTATTTATTTAAATATTCACAGCAGCGCTGCTCCTGTTGCCACTGAAACACTTTGCCCTGAATGAACTGTCAGCATTAAATGGCTGTATCAGAGAAGTTAAGATCCCACAGTGTATTATGGCAATATTCATAGCTTTTCTTGGCAGGCAGAGTTTCTTATGCAAAATTCTTTTTATGGACAATCATTTAGGAAAAGGCAGCATTTCAAACTAGAGGCAGACAGAGTGTTGTCTGAAGACTGCCATTAAAGTGAAGTCTGCTTTGCCTGCAGAATGAGCTGTTTCCTAGGAGTGCCGTAAAGCTGTCAGCAGAGGGCTGCAGAATGGATGGGCCGCTGCGCGTGCATGAAGATGCAAACACATAGGGACAAGCAAGGCCTCGCACATTGCTGTACACACATTGATTATTGTATATTTCATCCTGTGGGATGAACATGTGCGGCCATCGACATTCTGAGCCAATTTTCAGTTGCTAAATAAACTATGCCATTGCAACTCATTCAGAATTATTGACTGCAAGGGTGGTCATTATTGCGGGATAATTATACTACAGTAATGTAGGGCAGAACGATATGTTAATAGTTTTACAGGCCACCAGAGCAGTCATGATCTCCTTGCATATTTGCAGCACTCAATTTGTAACATTAGCATCAAGCTGGAGAACACAACTTGGGTCCTGTAATTATCCTAGGGGAGAATGGTTGCTCTTAATAGGTCTGTAATGGTATTAACACATTTATTTATTTGTATTTTTTATTTATTACATTTGGTATACACTCAAACCCTGAGGTATCATGGCGTAGATTACAGAGAGCTTAAAAAAAAGATGTTCTGGTCACAGTGGCGAAAACATGAGAAAATACATATATACATACATACATGGGCAATTCAAGGCGTTACATGGATGCACAAGGAAGCATTGCACTCACTTCCTGAGATGAAAGAAATGCACTGATTGGTAGGAGTCACTGGGGTATAGGGTCTCTATAAACATGAGCCCCTGCCTGTTCTACCTCCACATAGGGGGTGTAGGGAAGGCTCTGTGCAGGGGTGTGTAGGAACTAGGGATACAGGCTCCGCCCAGTGCCTACTCTCTGCGGCAATCGGCAGTGTGAAGCCCACAGCAGGGCCATATCACGTGGCCCCACTATTGACTGTGCAGTGGCCAGGACGTGTGAGCATGTGCAACACAGTGTACAAGGGGACCTATACAAAATCGCAGAAGCGAGAGGACGTCTGCATGTCTTTCAACAGCAGCCCATGTTCCGGGCTACACCATTTGGAACTGGGGGAAGGGTGATGGGTGCACTTCGGGTGGTCATTTTAACAGCAGCCCTGTCCTAGGAAGTACACTGTTGACACTGTTGTGTCCTACTAGCACAGTGGAGCAGGCAGCTGGCACAGTGGAGGAGGCAGCTGGCACAGTGGAGGAGACAGCCCTTGATGCCGGTGTGGCGAGGGGCTACTGATGGGGTCAGCATGCTGAATGATTTAAGGTCAGTGGTGGCTGGTGAACATTTTTAGTGAATTGCCCCCAGAATTCGCACTATCAACTGAATGTAGTGAGGTAGCCCTGAGTAATAAAGAGGGACTCATTTGACCCACCCCCAGAACTATTTCAAAATAATGAGCTAAAATGCTGCATTGTAAAACACTTTTGAAAAATATGGGTTAAAGAGTCATATTATTTACAATCTGTAAATGTTCTTAAGAGCATTTAAAAACAGCATGATGCCTATGACCACAATAAATACCATCATTGCCACTGTAAAAAAAAGTTTGAGATTTTTTGCAATAACACATGAAAGCATCCCCAGCGTAAGACTTACAAAATGTTGTGCCCACAATATAGACCTGCATTTCTGCTGTAGAACACCTTCACTGTGCTGAACCCACATTGTATTCCAGCATTACCACTGTAAAGTATGTTTATGATGCTGGTGTCTACAGAATATGCCATCATTGCCAATGTAAAACTTTCAAAATGCTGCAAACTGCTCCTAGAGTATATGCCAGCATTTCCATTGTAAACCATTTTCATGATGCATGGCCTACAATACGCCACCATTCCCCTTTCATGATGCTCCGACTCGATGATATAACAAAATATTGTGATCTCACACCTATGATGAGGGCTGAACAGTACAGACCAAAATATCTGAAATTATTTAGCCACAGCCTACATGGGAACAGTAAGTGCCATGCTAGTGCATAATGAAACAACATGCCCAATCACCAATACACGGATACAGCACATACAAATACCAATTCTCTATATGAAGTAGAAAACACACATGGAACAATACAGCTACAGATATCCAATCATTGTAGAAACTCACCAAGCCCCTCAGTCTGTGGTCTCACCCAGACCAGGCACTAATCACCCGGCACCAACCACGTTTTCCTAATTCCACTGCAGACTTTGTGGACCCATTGCCTTCATTTGAAAAATAGAAGGATTATTGTTCAATAAAGGCGTAAAGGCAGCTGTGTCCTGGGTCCTGCACTGAACCTTGAGTTTCCAGGTAAACTGTGGTTCTTGAATGCAGCTCCCTTGCCTGTGGCATATCTTGTTCACCTGTATTGAATTCTCTTATTGTTATTATACTTCATAGTAAACCTATCATATGTAAATCTATTTGGACAGAGAACTAGTAAAAAGTTGATTAAAAGAAATTTAGAATCATGGCTTATTTGAACTCTTGCTTTTGCCACTATTTGTAGAAGTTCCCTTTAGAAATGGTTGTGATTGTGAGAGTAATACAGCAAGTGAGGTGTGGGGGGCAATGCCTCCTTAGACTATGTCAAAAAAGTAATCAGCCAGGTTAGGATGTATGCACCGAGAAGCAAGACATTTAATTGCTTAAATGCACATGTAAAAAGCAAGTTAGGATGCATGCCCTAAGATTGGTTGCATGAACGCCAGGAAGAAAGAGAGCCAAGCTGTAAAGTCTCTTTATACCAATCTGAGCGCCCACACTAGAGAGGAATTATGGCTAGGTGGCTTTACCAACTATCCGTCAAAACCAATATGGATGGCCAGATGAACAGTGCAAACACTCAATATAGACAAAGAGAAAAAGTTCCCAATTAGGGAACTCGCGTCCCCTGCACACTATCAACTGTCTGGAAAAGCAGACTAATAATGTAGTTTGGTTGTAATATTTGAGATAAGTTTGGCTTAATGAGCCTTCAAAATGAAACATAGAATTATACCAAATTTTCCAAAAATTACAGTTAATGATATTTTATCACAAAAATCTTCTGTTTATTCATGATGATGATACAGTGAGGGCCCAATGCGTTTCGAGTGTAAAATACTCTTCATCAGGGGCATAAGTGATTCTATTGAAAAAGTACATATACAAAATATTTTAGTTAACTTCATCTTGACAGCCACATTTCAATAATGCTATGTTTTGCATTTACAAGCAATTTGACTATGATTACCATAAATCCCTCACTAGCACAATTGATACCCTAGCACCTTGTGTCAACAAAATCAAACGCAAAGAAAAAAAATCCTCCTTTTGGTTTAATGAGGAATTAGTCTCTCTTAGATGAACTAAAAGATCGCTTGAACACCGGTTAAATAAAACCCACACTCTAGAAGCCATGGAAGCCTTCAACGCTGCCAATAAAATTTACAAAACAGCCATCATTGCCCATAAAGCAAATGCCTTCAATACCAGAATTAGAAATGCATCTTTGAATTCTAAATAACTATTCACCATACTTAAGGAGTTAGAGAATCCGATCCCTATCATCAACCCTGTCCAACCAAGTAAAGAATGGTGTACCACCATCCAAGATGATCTGGCCACAAAAATTAAACTATTACAAAATAAAATCATTTCCAAAAGAAACCTCCTATCCGACAAACACACTATGTCCAACCAAATCACCATGAACATAGACGATACCACCCCTCTCTTTAATTTCACCCCAGTCTCCCAGGATGCAGTGCTTAAGACCATAACCAAACTAAAAGCTTCAAACTGTAAAGGAGATGACTTTCCAACCCACCTAATCAAATTATGCACCCCTACCATCACACCTATAATTACTAACTTTGAGAATGCCTCTTTCAACTCCAATCTAGTCCCAGTCAGTATTAAAGTGGCTTGGGTCACCCCACTACTAAAAAAACCCACACTAGATACACTAGCACCCACAAATTACCGGCCCATAACGACGGTCCCCTTCTTACTGAAAATCATTGACAAAATAGCCTACAACCAAATACAAACCCACCTTGAACAAAACAACCTCCTAGGAGCTAGACAATCTGGCTTTAGGCCCAACCACAGTACTGAGACGGCTCTATTGGACCTGAAAATCCAATTGGACACTATCAGAGACTCAGGCAAACTAGCCACCCTATTGCTACTGGACCTATCAGCAGCATTCGACCTGGTAGACCATGACAAACTATGTGACACTCGAAAAAAGACTTTAACTTCTCAAACAACGCTACTCTTTGGATCAAATCCTTTTTATCGGGCCGTACATCCAGGGTTTGTCCGTCGGACATTATTCAGCTGACCCTATAGTAGTCCCCATATGAGTCCCCCAGGGATACTGCCTTTCCTCCACTCTCTACAATGCATATACCAAACTCCTATTCTCAGCCCATGATGACATGGGTGTCATCTACACTAATTTCTCAGATGACACCCAGATCCTTATCCCCATCACAGGTGACTACACCCAAGACACTTTCACCATCAACAGAGTATACGCCATAATTCAAAATTGGATGGCCCTAAACAGCCTTTGCCTCAATGACGAGAAAACGCAGGTTTTCATTGTCGGCTCTCAAAAAAGAATAAGTACCCTCCATCCCGACTACTCACATATCAACATTGACGGTACACAGATCCCAGTACTCAAGCAAGTCAAAACTCTTGGAGTATATATAGATGCTAACCACTCTATGCACAAACAAATAGCAGCCCTCTCTTCCTCCACCGCCTATACAGCTAAACTAATTGCGCTCAGCCGCCAATATCTTACGCCCACTAATTGTATTACTCTGGCCAGAGCGCTGATCTTAATGAAACTAGACTATTGCAACATCCTCTTTTTAGGAACATCCAAGACTAATATCAATAAGATTCAATTACTTCAAAACAAAGCCCTTAGAGTGGCTTTAAGCATCAAGAAATCCGAACACATATCCAGTACTAGGAGAGAAAACCATTGGCTGCCAATTAAAGCCAGAATCATCTTCAAAACACTTAGTGTAGTCCATAAATGCATCACAAACAAAGCACCTAGCTACCTCAACAACGCCATCAAGAAAACAAGCTCCTGCAGGACACTTAGATCAAATAAACGGGCCCTTTTGGAAGTACCCCAATATAAATACAGATGAGCAGGTGGGAGTCGCTTCAAAGTCCTAGCCCCATCGCACTGGAATGCTTTACCTATCAGTATTAAAAATGAGGACACCCTACAAGGATTCAAAAAAGTGCTGAAAACCTGGTTATTCAACAAATATTAACCTTAGCTTGTCCCATTCCACTCCAGCATCACGATGTCCTGACTCTCCGCTTTTTAACTGAACCGAAATACAAATGTACCTCCTATGGCTCACATGATTGTCTAGCGGTCTCTTTTAGACTTCATCTAGTGCCTTAAAACGAATTGTGACCCACTACTTTGACCAACTGGAAGAAAATATAAGAAAGTTGACTGTACTGTAACTGTAACATAGCATAAAATGTGTTTATATGACTGTAACTGTAAAAATATATATATCTCGCCTGTACTTTTCGCCATGATACCTTCGGGTCTGTGCGAGTAACAAATGTAATAAATAAATAAATAAATATGATGTATTATTAGTGAAATACGGCTGTCAAGATGAAGTTAACTAAAATATTTTGTATATGTACTTTTTCAATAGAATCACTTATGCCCCTGATGAAGAGTATTTTACACTCAAAACGCTTTGGACCCTCACTGTACCATCATCATGAACAAACAGAAGATGTTTGTGATAAACTACTCATTAACTGTCATTTTGTGAAAATTGTGTATAATTATGTTTCATTTTGAAGGCTCACTAAGTGAAACTTATCTCAAATATTACAACCAAATTCTAAATTATTAGTCTGGTTTTCCAGACACTTGATAGTTTGCAGGGGACACGAGACCCCTAATTAGGAACTTTTTCTCTTTGTCTGTTCATGTCCCACAATCTAGATATCAAGGTTGCTAAATTCTCCTCTTCACTTCGAATTTTATTAAAATACCCATTTTACCTCCATATCATTCACCAACTTAAAGTTAAAAAATTACCCCTTGGTAAAATAAGGTGTGCTTAGTGTTTTCACGACCCTTTGCTCAAACACTCAATATAGCCAGCTTTCAATGTTTAATGAATGGAAATAGGGTTACATTTTCATAAAACACAAGGTTTCTCATTGGCCACCTATGGGACACGCCGTTCCGATTTAGCTAATGGGAATAGTCTGCAGGGACAAGAAAAGACATTTTTAGATCCGCTACGGCTCTTTCCTAGTCGATCCCCGCTTATGCCCACCATTTAGAGGTGGGGTTCAGATACTTTCCTGCAGGCCATGCATCGGGCACTAAAGTCATATCACTAATTGTTTTTAGCCAGTTTTTTTAAATGTTGGTAATAAACCGCTGAACGGATTAACAGCCCTTTAGCAAAAGCATACTTTCAAGACCAGGCCGCCGCTTCTTGTGCAGATTTGGCGAAAAAGCTGTTAGCGGTTCGGGCTGCAAGTGCAGCAGATTTCTAGCAGTTTGGGCTGCAAGTGGAGGAGATTTCTAGAAGTTTAGACTGCAAGTGTAGCAGATTTGTAGCAGTTCAGGCTGCAAGTGCAGCAGATTTCTAGCGGTTTGGGCTGCAGGTGGAGCAGATTTCTAGCGGTTCGGACTGCAAGTGCAGTAGATTTCTAGCAGTTCGGGCTAGATTTCTAGCAGTTCGGGCTGCAAGTGGAGCAGATTTCTAGCGGTTTGGACTGCAAGTGCAGCAGATTTCTAGCGGTTCGGGCTGCAAGTGGAGCAGATTTCTAGTGGTTCGGGCTGCAAGTGCAGCACATTTCTTTTTATAATGTAAGTCAATCTGGATACCACAAAGTTTGGACGCCCCCCTGTAACTTTGATCCCCCCTCCAAATGAATGCTTTTGAGAATCTGTGCTGCAGACATAATGTGCTATTGACAGCGTTTTCTTCTCGGAATTTCACATTTTTAGGGCAATCTCATCAAAACATCACTTTAACAAAGTATTTTCACTGAACGTTTTTTATAACCACATGTGTTTCATATTGTTCCACCACTGTATAAACATTATTAAATAGTCCTCTTTTTAACATCTATTGGTGCACCCTGGCTTACGCACTTTACAAAAATAAATAAGTAACACATTATAACTTTCCTTTAACAAAGCTATTTTTTGCAGTGAACATTGCTGTTTGCTTCTTTGAGCAGCACATGGTGTGGACGCAAGCTGTGACTGAATTTCCTTGCCCCAAACTCAGTGGCCACACTCATGCTCCTCCAAGCAACCTCCAGTAGAGGCTGGGCCCGGCTACATTACCCCAAAGCCAGACTGTGGCAGGGATGACCAATGGTCAGATGGTCGCTGACAAACTGGTCACTGACCATGACCAGAGACCATGCCTTGGGAACCAAAGTTATAAGCCTATAGGCCAACCACATGTTTTTATTGCAGATCCAGTGATACATATAAATATATATAAATAATATTATGAGATGGCGGCTGCCACGCCATAGATGAGTTAAAACCTTTTGCTCACAATTCTATTGCTAGTAACTTTGACACGCTGGACGGATTTTGATGAATTTTGTAAACACAGTGCCTGCCACGGGCCCCTTGGGAACTGGAATTTCAAGGAACATTAGTTAAATGGTTCAAATGTTTTTAAGAAAACAGCAAAAAAAAGCTGGTTGCAGCCTACTCCTATTCAATTCGCCATAGAGAAAAATGTGCTTGCATTGAAAAGATGCAGTGAGAAAGCCGCTTGATGAATTTAGACTGACTAAGAAACAACTTTGGCACAAAGTGCTGTAGAAGTGCCTCTTATTGGTTTGGGGTAAAACCATGCAGTTGTTATGAAATCATTTGAAAAAGGGGGTGGCCCTGATACCCCCAAACACTTTCTATACATGCTATGGTGTACGGCATCATCAAGGATTTTCAGGAATGAAACGTTGCAAATTGTTTCCCCTTGATGCAAGTTACTCCCACGATTATCCCGAGGGGTGCCGAAAAAGAACATTGCTCAAAATGATATTTGAAGGATTTTAAGAGGTAGTTCCATATCAAGGGAGAGGTGGGGGGATGATCACATGTGTAGTCGGATAGTTAGCGGTGCGCTGGGGGTTGTGACAAGGTTAGTACCCTATCTTTGTGAAGCCCTCTCGACCTGGGGTAAAGGCCTATCAGGGAGGAATCAAGAGCTAGTCCTACCCAAGAGGGGGGGTGGTGGAAGTTGGCAGGGCCCTATTCCTGCCACCTCCCTATGTGCCAGTTTATTTGCAGTACCCATTTCCATCACCCCATGACTATGACTCCAAATGCTGGCCAAGTTTTCCCTTTTCTTTTCAGAAATGGGAGAATGCGAGAGAGACTATCATCAGAGACCCACGCACGAATATTTTCAAACCCTGCAAGAGTGAGGAGAACTGGAGGCCATGAGCCCCAGCTCTGAGGCAAACAGAACCCGCTAGAGGGAAGCAAACGGAACAAGGAGCAACAGCTCCTACTTGGCTGCTACCTACGCCACGCACGACGCGTCAATTTCAGCCCGCCAGGGAAGGAGACTGGTGAGGCTCCCATAGATCCACAGAATCAAAAGACAAAATCCCACCCAAGAGAGACTGAAATTACCTTGGCGACAACAAGACCAGACACTCCTAGCACACTTGCAATTGTTGTTCCATGACAGTCCCGTTTGGAGAAAGGGGGTGGGGTTTAATACATTATATGAAAGCTTTTTTGTATGGAATATTTCCTGGATGGGGAAATTCAGGGCGAGATTGTCCCTGCCCAACCAGATAATAGGGCGAAGGTTTAAAGGGGCCTCTAGATATCGGGAATTTGTGGTTGTTTGGGTGAGGTCGGAGGAGGTGGCAGCCCGAGAAACCAGTGGGAGGAAAGATGGTCGAGTGTGGAGGACATTTTTGGAGTATGTGAGACATTGGTTAGTGAGTCAAAAGGTACTGTGCTGTGACTGCATGAACGAGTAGCAACTGTGCTTAGGAGAGGAAGTGTAGGGAGTGAATGCCAAGTGCTTGTGCATGTGAAATAAGGGTATTGAGTAGGAGATAGGGTATACTAGTAGTAGTAGAGAAGAAAATGGCATAGTAGCGTGGAGGAGGGAGTAGTGCAGAGTAGGAAGTAGTACTATAGATGTGGGCGTAGTAATATCAAATGAGGGAGGCTTCAAAGGAGTGAGAGACATCAAGAGACAGAGAAGGGCGAAGCTGGGAATAAAGGGGGTGAGAGGAGTCAAAGGTAGAAGAGTAGAGAGGGGAGCAGCAGGAGGTGAGTACGTGGGCATGATACGAAGGTGATCAAATTGGGCATAGTGTCTGAAAGGCACAATCCACATCCCTTTTTCAGATAACAAACCCCTGGATAGTGTAGGTCCAGGCTAGCAAGTCCTTGAGGGAGGTTAGGAAAATGGAGCATTTTGCCTCTAGGCCTTCACGTATAGTATACTAACCTCGGAAGCAGGGACGCCTGGGCTAGGGAGGATGGATGCTTTCTAGATGAAAGAGAGAGGCAGGCGAATGCCTGAGGTGCCTGGCTCTAGGCGGCGCCTGTCCAACTCCTCCAAAAGGGCTCCGACACCACCATATTGCATGATGCTTGAGGCTGCATCATTTATTTTTATTGTGCTAAAGTTGAGTACTCTACGTTACTACCTACCTACAAAAAAACAAAGTGCTACTAGAAAGCAGACTCAGTGGGAAGAGCCAGGCTAGCAGTGCACCTGGGGTTTTCATGGCATATTTATGGTCCAAGTGAAAAGCAGCATTTGTTGCTCATCAGTGGCATTGCCAGGAATCAAGTTTAGGAGAGGCACAGAGGGGGCCACAGACAAAAGTTGGGGAGGGCACAGACAAAAGTAGGGGGGGCGCCTATAAAAGAGCAATGTGTGACATCAGAAGTACTCCTGCAGAGAATCTTTTGTGCACACCAGCTACCACACCCCTTTTATGCACCTGCCCTCCCATCAGAATGTAGGCACTAAACCATTAAGTCACTAATGACCATCATTAGCGATTTTGTGAGATACATTCTAATTGGAGGGGCTGCTCTTGGCTGCAGAGTGACTTAACAGCTCTTCATTGTTGTGTGGCAGGATTGATTGTGACCCTGTGTGTGTTCTGTGCTGGTGGACACAGCACTGCAGACAGTGCAGGGAAAGTAACCCAGCTGAGGTGGGGGGGCACAAAGGGGACCCAGGATTTCAGAGGAGGAGCCCATAAATCCCCCCCCCAGCTTCCCTCCAGCAACACCACTGTTGCTTATCGGTTCATCGGGCCGGCCAGGCCTGACCACACGTTCCTCCTCCTGAGCGCATGCGCTGCAGTCATAGGGTGATTATTTAGCTGGCTGGGATTTTCAGTCAGCTGATACTTCATCCAGACAGCAGGGACCGGACATTCTGAAGAGATTAATCGCCATCAGGCTTGGAAGATCAAGACCCAGTCAGAGGAGCAGCAGGTCCAGTCAAGGCGGGTCTCAGGAAGAGGCCAAGTCCCAGTGAAGTCGTCTACCAAGAGTGACACTAGCCAGAGCTGATGAGATTGTGCTCAGAAAATAACACAATACAGTGTTTATTGATTGGGTAAGATTTTGGTTGCACCCCACGATCTCTCTCGTCCATACAAACACAAAATAATATAACACAATGTATAATCCATACTGCCACTGGGCTTCCATTCCAAATGTTGCAGATTGCAAATGCATTGGTATCACAATCACACAGCAGATTAAATCTGTGTCATGTGGGACATTGGTCTGTCGGTCTCTCACCTTGTGTTGCGTCGGATGTTGGTTTACCGGTCCTGTCTGCCTGGTGTGAAATAAAGGCGTGTATGCAAAAAGTGGTGTATGCAAAGCCATTGATGCTTCGATAATGTAAGCGTGTTTTATCACTGAATATATGGCCATCCCTTTGCCAGGATTGTGCTCAGGAAATACACAATCCGTTGTTTGATTGGGTAAGATTTAGGTTGTACCCCACTATCCATCCCCTCCATAAGAGCATAAAATATTACACAGTGTATTCCGTATTGCCAGTGCCACTGGCAATGGTCTCCCATTCCAAACAGTGCAACCTTGTGTTGTGTGAGACGTTGGTTCTCCGGTCCTGGCAGGCTGCCACCCACTCCCCCTCTCGTCCTACTTCACTGCACTAGCCTGACAAATTGTTGCTGTGCTCATGTCACCAAACCAACTGAGCCGAGAAATTATTGCATGAATAGCCAGCTGGTAGTGTTATGTCCGGGGGATTATTCCGACAGCAGAATGTTTGGAATTTCAAAATTAACTTGCAGGATTAAAAGCACTGTGTTTGTACCCTAAAGCAGTGTTTTGCTCGAATCGCATAGCACAGACAGACATAGCTATGCATACATCGGGATGTACCACACGTGGCGACAAACAACCTACATTCATTATTGTTCTTGGAGGTATGCAATATTCTACTGAGCTTAACTCAGCCTCGCCCTTCCCAGCCTGGACCTCTTGTTTCAGTTACAGACAGTTTTACCAGCAAGCAAGATGCTGGTGTAAGACTTGTCTTCTACAGTGAGTGCACTATAGGGTCCCCTAGCGCTCTGCAAGGAGTGTCGTATTATCTAGGTGCTGTAATGGTATCCCCCACAGTGGGACGAGGACGTGGAACAGAACAGAGGCACTTTTAATGTCTTCCTCATCGAAGATATCATATATCCTATGCATGTATTTATGTAAATGGTCATTTTTAAATCATATTCCAGTGATGTGATAGAAAGGCCTAGTGTATATTTCCATTAGTACAGCAGGTAAATGGGCCCCCTGTGGCCTCACGCAGGTGAGTGAGTCAACCCCCCAAGTGAAGGGACCTAGTTCTGTGCCAACATTTATTTCAGGCAGGCAAGATATGAACTCTCAGGACAGGAGACTGGCCTCTGGGTCATGCCACTTCTCTAGATAGGAAGCTTTTAAGATCAGTGCGAAAGAGGGCAGTGACCTGTGGTTTCTGAGGCCTCTGTAGTTTACATGGGTGGTGAATGAAGGTTGAAGGGTTTCATACCTAGGGAAGGCCCATGTACTTGAGTACAGGGATGCTGTCGGGGCCTTTCAACCATTTCAAATCGAAGGGGGCTTGGGCCTCTGGGGGCCCCCAGCAACTGCCCCCAGGGTGCCGGTCAGCAGTCTTGCAATATATTAATTTCTAAAGCTGTGTTTTCTCTTCACACAGGTTATACAGAAGTGTTATCACCTCAGTGCCTTCTAACATTGGTTCCTCCACATCAGCCATTTGCTGACAAAGAAAGGTTTAGAGCTCTTCAGTGGGCATTTCGTGTTTAAGCTCCCTGGCGGCTGACCATCTCATGATAATCAGTGTCTATTAATCTTGTCTTTGCCACCATTGTAATGTGCTGCAGACTTTTTTCGGTCTAAGCAGGGGACCCACAACCATCATGTTGAAATGGGCCCTCATAAATCTTCAGCCAGGCCTGCTTGAGTAGAGTGGTCACCAATCTACAGTGTGGATGCCTCTATTTTATAATGTGCTGACTACACCTTGTACGAGAGCAGGGTGTTCAGTAGGGAGGTTTCACAAATACAGTAATGATAATGATAGGTTGTTTATATAGAGCTTTCACCAAAACACTTTACATGGAACATATACAATATCAACCAACCAAAGTTGGTACTCTAAAACGCTGACGTATACATGAAACAAAATACCATAAAGGAGCCTTGTTTTAATAGCGTACACCATGCAGGCCAACATATCTATTCCAGTCAAGGGATGATAGGCCAGTCCGCTTTTAACTTGCATTCTGGGACCTGTCTTCCTGGATTTCCCTATTATAAATCCAAGACAACAGGTCCCAGAATTCAAAGTTAAATCCATGACTGCGCTAGCAGCTCTCTAATAGAACGGATAATGTTGCCATGTATGGTACAGTATGAACTGAATAACTTCTAGGCTCTTCAGAATTTAGAATTTGTCAGATAAATCACAGTGATATAAAATCACGTGTCCAGGTCCACACACTTTGCAGTGAAGCTGGCATTTGAGACGAGTCTGTAACTTAGGCACGTAAGCACATGTTCTCATGTCTAATTGTTAGAACTGTGTGCTTATGCTTGGAATTTGCAATGCCAAAGTCAAGAAAAGTTACTTTTTGGACACATAATACAGGCAACATTCTAAGACTGTCGCCTAGTATCGAATGTATGCAGTTTGTATAACATTTCCGTTTAGTTCTTTATTGAGCGCCCCATTAACAACATTTGTAACATAACATTTTTGTTGTCATTTTTTGTGGGGTGCGGGGCGCTAATAATGCTTCCCGCCTGGGGTGCAATCTGGTCTAAGACCGGCCCTTGACCTAGGGCCCTTTAAAATGAAATAAAAACCCTTGAACTGTCTCTCAGACTTGGGGGATTATTTGAGCGATATGTGAAATATGCCAATTTATTACACCCCATAAGACTCATCTGGGAAAAAATACGGGTGAGTTAAATGGGTGATAGGAGAAGGTCTTACGCTCACCTGGTATCCACAGGGACGCCACTTACCCGGGTTACTCGCTGGTATGCTTCTCAGCTTTGCTCTGATGTGGTCTGCGGGGAAGGTTCTGCCTGAAAATACAGGAGGACTGTGTTCAAGACTGACAGACTGGGGTAAGTATCCTCCCTCCACCCCCTGTATGCTTTCAGTCCTTCCGGTGCCCTCTCCTCACCTTGTGGTATAATTAGGCGTTCTCTCCGTCCTGCCAACTTTGCAGGGGCGCGTTGTCTTTCATGGGCGAGTGCGGTCCAGTTACTTCACTGACGCCGGCCCGTTTGATATTGTTCAGGTAGGGCTTATTGCGGTTCTTTAGTGGCCCGAGTACTGACTCCACCTGGCCAATGGGTTTGCCCGAGGGGGTTTTGGGTGAGGGTCGTGACAGCACTCCCCCCTAATGCCCCTCCCATGGTGTTCCTTCTGTCTGGCCCAGGTTTGGTTGGGAAGTTCCGATGGAATTTCCTGATTAGACGTGGTGCGTGGATATTCTCACTGGTCTCCCAGGATCTATCTTGTGGTCCAAATCCTTTCCAATCGACGAGATAATATAGCTTGGTTGTAGAGTATTTAGAGTCCAAGATATCTTTGACTTCGAATTCTGATTCTCTGTCAACAAGTATGGGCTTAGGTGGTGTCCCAATCCGTGTGCTGGGTTGCATTGGTTTCAGGAGGGACACATGGAATACCGGGTGGGTGTGTAGATTAGGTGGTAAATCCAGTTTCACGGCTGCTGGGTTGATAATTGCCTTAATGGTATAGGGTCCTAAGAATCTGGGATGAAAGGTCCGGGTTCCCTTGATTGGTACGAATTTAACGGCTAACCAAACTTTGTCTCCTACTTGTTAATCAGGGGCTTTTTTCCGGTGTTTGGCATGAATAAGGTGTTCCTTTGCCCTTTTGAAAGCCTGAGTAATGGTTGTGTGTAGAGACTTTACCGCTGGCATTTCCAAGCTGGATGGAAGGTCTAGTTCAGAGGTACGTGGATGTCTGCCATGAAGGGTATAGAAGGGCGTTTGTCCCGTGCTTGAATGCAAAGAATTGTTATATGCATATTCGGCTATCCATAGTAGGTCTTTCCAATTCCTTTGTTCGTGGTGCAGCATGCACTGTAAATATTGCTCGAATGTCTGTTTGGTTCTCTCGGTTTGGCCGTCCGTTTGGGGATGGTGACTGGTAGATAGCCGAACGTCGATCTGCGCCATTGCACAGCATTTTTTCCAGAAGTTTGAAACAAACTGGCTGCCTCGATCAGAGACCAGAACCGAAGGGAAGCCATGTAGCTTAACCACGCCCTCAGGAACACTTTTGCTAAAGTGGCTGCGTCTGGGAGGCCTTTGAGAGTAATAAAATGGGCCATCTTTGAGAATAAGTCCACAACTACAAGGATGGTGTTGAACCCTTGGCTTGGAGGTAGATCAGTGATGAAGTGAAGGGAAAGAATGTGCCATGGAACTGGAGGAATGTCCAATGGTTGTAGGAGACCAGATGGTTTTTGTTTCTGTGATTTATTTTGTGCCCAGACACCGCAGGACTGAATATACTGAATGATGTCCTTACGCCAGGTAGGCCACCAAAGGTTCTCTTTCACCTTACCTAGGGTTTTGGCAATCCCAGGATGCCCTTCGATCAGTGAATCATGATAGTTTGAAATAATATGCTGTTGTAATTCCTTCTTGGGTACATATAGGCGATCCCTAAAAAAGGGTAGGTGGTCCTTGATGGTATATTGTTCTCCTTGAGTTTAACATGCGAGGTAGGCATCAGGATTCATTGTCCGTTGCATTTCTTTTCGTAGTTCTGCTTGTGTTAAGGCTGTCGTGATACCCAAGAGTTTGTCTTCAGGTATAATAGATACTGGGTCTGGAGTTTTATATACTATTTCATCTATGCTCATGTGAGATAAGGCATCCGCCTTTCAGTTTCTGACTCCTGGTCGAAATGTGATTACATAATCATATTCGGCGAAGAAAAGGGCCCACCGTAATTGGCGCGAGGACTGGGCCTTGGCTGTTTTGAGATATTGCAGGTTTCGGTGGTCTGTGTTGTCTGTAATGGTGTGTCTGGCCCCCAGAAGGTAGTGCCTCCAGGCTTTAAAGGCAGATTTGATAGCCAGGAGTTCCTTGTCCGTGATGGCATAATTAATCTCTGGAGGTGAGAACTTTTTCGACCAGAAAGCCACAGGATGTAGCTGGCCGGTTTCTGGGTCTCTTTGTGAAAGGCATCTACCTTGTGCACGTCCATTCTGATGCCTCCTGGAATAAGGATAAAACCAAGAAATTCTACTTCGGTTATGTGAAAAAAGCCTTTTTCAAGCTTTGCAAACAAGCGATGTTGACGGAGCTTGGTGAGGACTGAACGAACGTGCCTAACATGATCTTGTTCCGAGGCTGAGTATACTAAGATGTCGTCTATGTACACTAAGGCACACACATCAATTAACTCCCTTAAGACGTCATTCATGAAATATTGGAATGCCGCAGGAGCGTTGCATAACCCGAAGGGCATGACTTGATATTCAAACAAGCCGTACTTAGTACGGAAGGCGGTTTTCCATTCATCTCCTTTTCTGACTTGGACCAGGTGGTACGCTCCTCGACGGTCCAATTTGGTATAAATCTGGGCATCTTTAACTTGGTCTAGCATCTCAGGGATAAGTGGCAAGGGGTAGAGGTTCTTCACGGTGATCTGGTTCAATGCGCGGTAGTCAATACAGGTTCTCAAGTCTCCTTCCTTTTTCGGTATGAAGAACAAAGGACTGGCTGTTAGGGACTTTGAAGGACGGATAAATCCGTTTCCAAGGTACCGGTCTAAATAGGATTTCAAATGAAGGTTTTCTGGTTCTGTGGGAGCGTAGATCCTGCCGCAAGGGATTTGTGCACCAGGAACAAGGTCGATCTGACAATCATAGGGCCTGTGCAGCGGCAATGTATTGGCTTGGTCCTTTTGGGAAAACATCCTGGAAATCATGGTATTCACTTGGCAAGGTATTAGTTGCTCCCAGGGTTGATACTGTCGTTCCGGGAGTCATGGGGATACAGACATTGGGTTTCTCCTCTTGGTAATAGCAGGAAGGGGAGCAGTCACCGGGGAAGGTTAATTTTCGTGCCCGCCAGTCTATCAAAGGATTGTGGGCAACCAACCATGGCATCCCTAGTATTAGCCTGAACTGAGGTGCCTTGATGAGATCGAATGAAATAGACTCCCGATGTCCGTCCTGGCACAGCAAGATTACCCTGGCTGTGCACTGGGTTACTGGTCCGAAAGCGATTTCTGTCCCATCCACGGTGGTTACCTTGTCCATAGTTGGCTTAGAACACAAAGGAAGCCCCATCCCTGCTGCCAGTTCTTGATCAATATAATTTCCAACTGCTCCGCTATCGATGTATACTTCAACGGCATGCATTCTTGACGACTGTTGGTGGTTAATTAAGATCACTGGTATTGCAAAGTGCGAGGTCAGCAACTCTTTCTTCTCACTCGACAAACTGACCTCTACGTTTGTCGAGCTTGGTAGTTTCCCGATTCCTTAGCTTCATCCTTCTCTGTGGCCCCGACTGTTCTATTTGGGGGTTTTACTGGACAGTCCTTCAGGAAATGTCCTGGTTTCAAACAAAGCTGTTGTTGTATTCTTTTGTCCCGCTCTTGTTTTGTTAATGGAGGCTGTATCCCGTATCCCTCCAATCTGCATGGGTTCTACAGCATTTTCAGGTACACAGGGTGTGTTTTCCCTTGGTCGAACATACACGGTCTGAGGGTCCCTATTAGACCGGTCTGCCTTTCGGTCCTGCAACCGGTGGTCTAGCTGCACGACCAGATTTATGAATTCTGCACAGTCTCTGGGTGGATCAACCACCTGGGCTAAAACGTCCTTTAATTCGCCTCGTAAGCCTCGATGGAATAACATGGTTCTTTTGTTTACTGGCCACCTAGCTTCGGCAACCAGTCTGTTGAAGGTAGCAATGTACGTTAACAAGTCCTGATTCCCCTGTCGGAGGGACAAGAGTTCATTATCTACTGCTTGTTCCTGGGTATGGCGAGCAAAACGTTTTTACATTTCTCTCTGGAACCCCGCAAAGTCATGTAATAGAGGATCGTCATGGGTTACCAACGACACCGACCAATCTGCTGCACTACCACTCAGGTATGATAAGACACAAGCTACCCGAGCTTGGTCGTTTGGAAATGCTCCAGGCCTACAAAAAAAGTGAAGGCGGCACTGATTGATGAATGCTGCATACTTCCGTGGGTCACCTGAGAACCTTTCTGGTGGTGCCAGGGTCACTGTTCCAGGTAACGTGATCTGTACCGGAGTGGGTGGTATTGCAGGTTTTTGCATCGTTGGATTGCTTCCATGTAGAGGCGTCTGTCCTGCCTGTGATTGCAAGTATTGCCTGCTAATCTCTTCAGTGCGTTCTTTGGTCACTATTAGTTCTCTCAATATGGCATTAGTCTCTTGTCGGGCAGAATGAAACTCAGCACAAAGCTCTCCTAGTAAATGGGCCAATTGGTCCATTTCTGATGTCTCCATGGCTCCCAGGTGGATTTGTTATGGTAGGCTTCGTGTTCTGTTACGCTCACCTGGTACCCACAGGGACGCCACCCAGCCGGGTTAGTCGCTGGTATGCTTCTCAGCTTTGCCCTGATGTGGTCTGCGGGGAAGGTTCTGCCTGAAAATACAGGAGGACTGTGTTCAAGACTGACCGACTGGGGTAAGTATCCTCCCTCCACCCCTGTATGCTTTCAGTCCCTCTGGCGCCCTCTCCTCACCTTGTGGTAGAATTAGGTGTGCTCTCCGTCCTGCCTTCTTTGCAGGGGCGCGTTGTCTTTCATGGGCGAGTGCGGTTCAGTTACTTCACTGACGCCGGCCCGTTTGATATTGTTCATGTAGGTCTTGCTATCCTGCATGCCTTTCTTTGTTTAAAATGTCTCTTTTTTCTCCCTTAGGTATGCGGAGCTTAAGCGCGGCGAACTGGCTTGGTTGATCCCCGTTGGTAAATGATGGTGCATTAAGAGCGCTATGATGCGGTAAGTAAGCGCTATGCGCAGCGCTGCGAATTCTTGCCTTTGCTAACCTGTGTTTTCCTTCCTTGTAGCTCACGGTGTTCTTCAGTGCTGTCAAGGGTTTTGACCCATGTTGAATCCTTAGACTGGGTAGATGTGGGGATGAGCTGTCGCCGCCCATTATGCTATCCCAGAACAAACTAAATCAATAGACTGGGTGGATGTGGGGATGAGCTGTCGCCGCCCACATACACGCCAGAATCCAGGAGAACTGCGCAGTTGGCACAAGACCACTCCAAAGATACAACCTTCTTGTGGGGGGTTCCACATCACCACTCTACTGTAAGGATGCCATCAAAACAATGTTAAGCAAGGGTCCTATACTATCAAGCAAAAGACCACTCTATTGAAATGCAGTAATTCAAGACAGATCCCAAAAATGGATGCAATACCGGTACTCACCACTATCAGAAAGCCGGCGTTTTAAAATCACCAGACTTTTGTGTAAAACTGAACAGAGAAACCCAAACCAGGCCAAGGAAAGACTTGCTAAGAGGTGGATACAATATAAAACTATATTCTGAAATGACTTGAAGGAAGTCATTATTTAATGTATATGTAAAAATTGTAAGTTTTGATTTAAACTGGGAACTAAAGTGACATTTAGCTGAATTCTGCCTGACAACAACCCCCAACAGGAGAAACCTGCTCAGCCACTCTTCCCAGGCCTAGCTGCATCCTGCTGCCCACCAAAAGGAGATGACACCTCTCTGATTAGATTAGGGGAGGGGCACCTGCAGGAGGTTGAACAAAGCCTTGTCCTGGACTCAGGCAAATGTTATATTGGGGGGGCCATAAAGTGGCTTCCTCTTGGGAGAAGTGGGAGGAGAAGTGCCTCTGGGAGCCACCTGAGCTGGAGGCGGGAACAGACAGAAGCTTCCCCCATGTGCTTTGGAACCTAAACCACACCCATCTGGGCCAGAGCATAATATTAAAAAAGATGGATAATTCATAGTACAGACTTGTCAGAATTATATAAGTAATATCATTATTCTTGTGATTTTTCTGTGCACGTTTTAAGAGGTGTTAGGACCCTGTGGTGTATTCTGGGGGGTTGCTAGCGGAAAATAGGGTCTCACTCCAAATGTCTGCACGTTAAAAATCTGACACTTCATCAATTAATGTCCATACTCCTTGCGCACATGTGTATAATTTTTGGTAAATGTCCGATATTGGTAAACCAGTCAAAAAGCGTAAAATATTGTCATTTTTGAATGCAAGTCCCCAGGAAGATCAGAGGCAGATAAGCATGGACCATAAGGAATATATAATGTGTACCTGTAATTTCAACAAATTGTGTATCTGGGAAATATGTATTTGAATCAAATATAGATTTGTGGGCAAATTTACCAGGGGAGGATCCTCTGACCCATAAACAGACCTCATCATGATGACAATCCATTTCCTTCCCCCAATCATGGGAGAGGGGAGAATTGGGCCAATGACAAGCAGAGAGGGGCAGGCTCAGTTATACCACGCACACACCCACTTCCAAAACACATAAAAAGAGACTGCTGGGACAGATAGAGACGTTCAATTCCATTTGCTGCGGAGCATGCTGACCGACGACTTCACATCCAGAGATCCAACACTTAGACTTCCAAGCTAAACAGAGACTACAGAACTTTGAACCAAGAAGGCCCACTGCAAGCAAAAGTATTTGTCAGCAGGCCTCAAAATCTTTTCCAACTATTCCACAGCCGGGCGAGCTGTCTGAATTCTTTGCCAAGAACTTTTGCCGGTACCCAGAAAGCAGTGTTACATCCAGAATCCACTTGATCCGGACCGGAAAGCAGAGCAGTATCCAGAAACAGAGGCCGCTGTATCCAGAGAGGCTAGACCAGCAGAGCTGACCCAGATCGCTGTGAGCAGAACCGCCAGAAGTCCCGTCCAACCTGACCAGACCTTGACGGCTTATTTCAAAAATATAGTGTGAGTACTCACTGTGCCAAAACCAATCTCATAGTTAAAATAATCTAATCCAAACTATTTTCCCCTAAGTAGAACTGCCTCCTAGAAATCCTGTCATCTGTCATTCTAAAGCTGCGAGCTGTCATCTGTCATTCTAAAGCTGCAAGCTGTCACCTGTCATTTTGAGTTTACTTTAAATCCGAAAAACTACCTTTATTAAATCGTCCGTATCTCTTGAACCGTTTGGGCTAATTTAACTTTCATTTTAAAGCTGTGATTCCAGGCTTTCCAACGAACCTAGAAGTGACTTTTTCCACAATCGCGAATTACGCACTCGCAAAATTTACCGCGATTTGCGATTTGGCTCAATTTCTCCACTTGTCAAAATAGCAGCTCCATTCTTTCCTTTGTTAAAATCCGTTTGCAACCTGGCAATAACTCATAGAGCATTGCTAAAGTGAGCCTGAACTAATACCAATAAGCATCTCTCACTCACCCTGAATCTCTAGAGGGAATAAAAATCAGTTAGCACATCTGCCCATCCATTGCCATCACATTTAAAAGCATTTTGGGCCTGTGTTTCAAACTTCTACCTGTTTCCTCTAAGCTTACTGGGGGGGAACTGAATTCCGTATTGTATTTGATTGTATTCCTGAAGACTGTGTGTGTTACTTCCATCTCCTTGCATTGCATATAGGGGGTGGGGGGTGAATTGCCACCAGGAGAAAAGTGAACATATTATCTCTTGTGAAACCATATCAGTTTATTTTCTGTACTGCATTTATTCCACCTTGCATTTCCTTGAAACCATCAAGCAATTTCAGCTACCCCATCCTCTGTACTACTTCTAAGTAACCCAAATCAGTTTACCAGTAGAACGTTATCCATTGTTGATCACTGTCATATTTTAAGTGTGATATCCAATATTAATTTATTATAAAAATGTGATAGATATATATTGTTATATTTCTCAAATAAACCTTTTAAATTTGCAAAACAGACCTACTTCTTGGCTCAGTGGGGTCAGGGGGATTCTAAGAGAGGGGTGTTATATAAGGGTTGTCATCCAGAGTACATGAACTGGACCTAAAAATATATCAATAAGGGTTTCCCTCAGCATCCCAGACTAGGCATTGACTTAGCTGTAGTGTTGAAGTGAAGCCGCTTAACAAAGTGGGGGCTCGTAGCCGGAGATTCTGGGTTAGATCTATCACTTGTGCAGATTAATACAGTGTGCTAACTGACAGGAGACGTACATCCGGTCGGATCACCACGCTGTGTTACGCTGTAAAGCACTCCTCAAAGGAACGCTCTAAGGAAACGGTCTGTTTTGCAAAAATAAAATACAAACTTCTGTAAGTCAGGGAGGAACTCAAATTCCAGAATGACGACACTGGTAGACATCAAAATAGCCAGAGAGCACTTCTTACATAAGCTATTTGTGAGAGGTGAGTGGACTCATCAGGACCAAACGGTCTGGTTGCAGGCAATCGCGCAACAGGTCACTGAAACAGGGTCAGATATATGGAGAGATCAGGGTCCCCTACATGTGGCCCTGAGTGAAATACATATGGCCCCTAAAGCCAAAGGTGAACATAATAAGATTGCCAGGATAGCGGCATATTTGTACCTATCTATGGGAGCCATGCAGGACAAATGTGCTGAAGGCCAAGATCTGGCAAATAGGCAACAGATGGCGTTAGAGAAGGCCCAATCTGATCTGGACTCTTCTGAGCAGAGGCTGCTCAGGAGCCAGGAGTCAGAAAAGGACAGCAGACAGTACATCACTAAAATAAAGGAGGATATGGATGTGCTGCAACAGGAAAAGGCGGACCAGGATACCAGATTTCTGGCCTTGCAGAAGGAGTACCAAGAAGGTTTGGACTCCCTACTGCAGAGCCAGAAAAAGCTGGAGCAACAGTTAGACTTCAATAGGGCATGTGCTGAGCAGGTAGTCACCCTGCAAAGCCACCTAGATAGGGAGAAGGCAGAGAGCAATAAACTGATTTTGAAAGACCTGGATACCCAGGCAGAGTTTGACCAGGAGCGCCAGAAAGCTGGTGCCTTCCAAAGGCAAAGGGACGACCTGGCGGCACAGATGCAGGCTCTTAGTCAGGAAAGGGATACCTTAGGCCAGGAAGTCTGCCACTTAAAAAGGAAAATGGAAGAAAATCACCTGGCCCTCCAGGGACTGGGTGACCTCCAAAAAGAACACCAGAACTTGTTAGAGCACACCAGGAGGGTGGAGGATGCTCTGGCAAGAAAGGAGCAGGCCAATAGGGACACAGCGCAGGAGGTAACCCTCCTGCAGCAAAGACTGGCCCAGTACTCCAGGACCAATCAGGAGGCACAGAGAGAGAATGAGGCTCTCTGCTAGCACAATGATAGGCTCCAGCAACAGGTAGCGATGAAGGATAGACTGATAGAGTCTAGTAAGGCCTTAACTGAGGAACTGAAAGCGCAGGCTCTTGCATTGCAACAGGGAACAGGGGCGGATAGAGATGAGGTTCGCTGGGAAAGAGAAACTCCTGAGCATAACCTCAGGAGCCCCAGTACCAGAGGCCTTCATCTCTCCCAGTCCCTGGACTCTGCCACTCTCATGTCCCCTCGCGCACATGAGCCCAGGGCCACGGGGATGCCAGATTACTATCCAGCTAGAAGTATGGGGCTCATAGGCCAGTACCTCCCAGGAATGGATGGGCGGGCATCCGGGCATGGGCACCCAAGCACAGTGCAATTTAGTGGGGAACCCCAAGAGAGTAGGCCCATGAAGGGCATCCTGAAAACCTCTGCCCAGTTAGGTCAGTCGGGGGGGGTACCCATAAAATCCGGGCAGCAAGGAGGGATCTGAAGACTCCTCTGAGCGTTACAGGACACAGGAGACCAGGTCCCCACATTCTGCCAGCCATTCCCAGGCTCGCAGAATCCGGGAAAACCTGCAAGATCAAACGGGCACCTCTGGGAGCAGTGCTTCTGAGTCAGAGGATGAATGGACCAGGGTTACCCGAACCAAAAAGGCCAATAAGGCAAAAAGGGCCTTGCTGAAGGACCCATTGAAACAAATAAAGGCAATAAGGAGTGTCATCACGCATTATCATAAGAACGCCAAGTATTCTGTTTGCGAACACTTGGAGCTCTATGAGCAAATGATGGAGACTTTCCATTTGAAGGACAGCAGTAGCTGCATCCAGTACGTCAAATGGACCTTCTCACCAGAATACTCCAGTTTCTTTGCAGGGCTGGAGGATCAAAACCATTCAAGGTGGTCCATATACAGGGCGGCCATCTTGAAACATTTTTCTGTGCACAGAAATCCTCAAGAGGCTCGCAAGGCAGCCTACAATTTGCAATGTGGGGAGGATCAGGCCCCACAAGAGTTTGTACAAGAATTAAAGCGTGCTTTTGCGCAGACCACCAGAAGGGTGCGCACGGATAGCAGAGAATTTATCAATACGTTTTTCCATGCCTTACCCAAATACATAATGACCCAGCTTGTGAGAGATTTTCATGAGAAAAGATCTTTAGACTGGGTCATTGAACAGGCTACCCGGATCTATGAGGTGCAGAAAAACCCCAAAACCAACAGCACCCCTGCTGCTGCCAAGGTGGCAGAGGTAAAGTTCACCCCCGTTTTGGATTTGGAGATGGGGGGGCCTAAAAATCTACCTGCACCTAATAATGCCAAGCCCAGAAGGCCCTCGGGCCAGTCACAGACAGGGAGTCGAGGAGTTAGTCCCACAAATGGGGTCCCTCGCTCCCCTGATTATGTAAGTTCCCGCTACAAGGGAAACCGACCCATCCTGGGTTATGTGTGGACTCCTCCAGCCCAAGGGGGGGGATCCAGCCAAGCACCTGACCCAGGGAACTTCCCTCCTAACGTCCCCCAGGAGGACAGAAATTCACCAAATCCTGGGCAGAACTTTTTCCCCAGGTATCCACCCAATTTCCAGCCCCAAAATCATCCATCCTTCTTTCCCTAATTCCCTGACAGACAACCTAATCCGGGAGAGGGGAGGCCAAGGGTGGAGGGGTACCCAAATCTTCCCAACCAGGGGTGCTACCAGAGAAGGGATAGCTACCCTTCCCGGGATCAGCCCAGGGGAGAAAATAGAGCCCCGTATCAGCCTGAGCGGGTTTCAAAACTTGAGCGCAAGGTCCAAAATATGGCACGAGATCTGGGTCACATACTGAGGGCTCAACAGAACCCTCAGATGAGCATGCCACCACAGAATGCCCCAAACTCTGGACCTGGTGCTCCAGAACCATGACGGGGGCAGCACCCCGATAACCCACCGGTTCCCAGGGAGGAGGCACAAGGGGAAGAGGGGTGTAAAGCCTTGGAGGAAGCTTCCTTCCCAACTTGCAAACAGCCCCTGGAAAACCAGGAACCGGAAACAAAATCTCCTGCCCCTGAAAGCCTGCCTCCCAAGGAGCAGAGGGGGGGTAGGAGAAACAAAAGACCCAAACAGACCCACTTTGTGGAGGAGTTACAGATCTTCCAATTTGAGGGAGAGGGATCCTCAGAGGATCCTGGAAAAAGGATCTTCTCCTTTAGAGATGGGGGAACTCCTCCCAAAGAAAAATGGGTCCCAAGGCATGCCAATTCAGACTGGGGAGATGTGGAGACTGAGCTACCGCCGCCCATCATCTCATCCCAGAACCGACAATACCAAAATCCCATGGGTCAAACCCATCCTGATGACTGCCTCCAAAAAGGGGGAAGTGGCCCAGAACCCGAAACCATTTCCAGTTGCCAACTTTTTCTTTCAGATTCCCCAGGCTCTCCACAGAATTCTGCCCAAATCTCTTCGCTAGCAATGTCCAAAACCAGAAAGTTAGCCCACCAGTTGTCCAAAAATGTGCATTATCTGTGCCCCCTTGAGGAGAAGGAGGGAAGATATTATGCCCCGGTACAAGTACAGGGGCAGGGTACAATTTTGGCACTGGTGGACACTGGATCCCAAGCTACCCTTCTGTCCAAAAGAGCCTTTGATGAACTAAATGCAGGAAGGGGGGAGAATTACCGTATTCCTCTCACCTCTCTTCCTGGACAACTGCAGAACTTTGACGGGAAGGAAATTCCTGTCGAGGCGACTGCAGATTTGGACATCAAAATTGGGCGACACAAGGTGAAACACCCGGTCATAGTAGTGACTCCAGAGGGCACCCCTTGTTTACTAGGGAATGACCTCCTGAGAAGGTTGTCATCCCTAATAGATTGCATGAACAAGGTCCTCTGGACCCAGACTAGCCGACCAATAAAATTAAAACAGAGAGTCAACCATGTTAGTTTAAACGGCACATGCCACATGGTTGAGCAAAAATCTGACCAAGTAGAATTTCACTTCCAGAACAACCAAATTCCAGACGTGACAGTAATAGCAGTAGGACAACAGACTGGTGATGGGGGGGGTCCTATCTATTTCTGAAAAGTTTAAGGTGGTATTCCTATTTCTGAAAAGTTTAAGGTGGTATTCCTATAGTCCAGAAAGATGTGAAGTCAGCTCAGAGCCTGGCTGATCTTCAGATCTTCAGCAAAATTGGAGAGCAGTTGTTCATCCCTGTTCAGTTAAATGATGGGAAGGACTCTGTTCTCGCTCGAGAGTGTGTGAACAAAGGTAAGAGCTTCATCAGCGAAGCGATGTTCCGCCAACTCCCAAAAGATCCAGCCATTCCCACATTCAAACTGATAGACAAATGGGTAATGGACCTGAAGCACCTAATTCCAAACATCTCCTGCCAAGCAGGTGTATGCTCAAAATCTCCATGGGCAACAAGAGCATAGTCCATAATTGTTGGGTCGTGCGAGACGTCACTGCCGCCTTTTACTTAGGCAGTGACATTCTCAATCGCTTTGCCATTAGTTTGGACCTAATAAACTTCAAAGCTTGGTCCCGATTAGCGGATAATCCCATGGGCTTTGATGATTCAGAAAAAGCATTTAGGTCAGCTCAATTGCTACCTTATGCAGTTGAAATTCAGCTTAAAGAGGAAGTCACCATCCCAGAAAGGACCCGACAATTCTCCCTGGAAGTGAAAGTTAAAAGAGGACAAAAATTGCAAAACCCTGATGCTTATATACATCTAAATGCTTCTCTCCAACAGCAAGGGTTAGGGGTAAACCCAACACCATTAGTCAACATAGAACATGACACCATTCCAATAGAGGTGGATAACAGCGACTTAAAGAGTATTACTCTAGCCGCAGGCACCATTATTGGAATGGCGGTTGATGACCGACATTTCTCCATTAATTTATCAAATGAACTGTTAGGACCAATCCCCAAGGATGGTTTTGACAGTGAGAGTGATGACAATACAACACCAGACAGGATTTTCACCCGGCATGGGGGGAACTTCCTGGTGTACACTTCTTGCCCTTATGGTAAGGAAGATGTGAATTGTGACTTCAGGAGGGATGAGGTGATGTTCCAAGTCCATGAGGGCTGCCTTTCCCACCTGAAGCCTCCAGTCCAAATCAGCACTCTGACCAGGGACTTCTCCACCCAGCTGGAGGAGGCCACTGAGATAGCCAAACCAGAAGTCTTTCCCGGCTTCAGGCAGATGGTGGAAGAGAGGGTCAACCTAGCTGATGCCTGCGTGACTCTGGAACAGAAGCAAAAGTTGAAACAATTTTCTTGGATTTCCAAGATCTCTTTGCGGTAGACTCATATGACTGTGGTCGCACCGACATCCACACCACCACAATTCCCACGTACCCTGGAATGACTCCAGTGTTTGTGAAGCAATATCGTTTGCCTCTCGCATCCATGGAGTCCCTTACTGAAATAATTAAGAACCTTGAGTCTCGGGGAATAATCCGTCCAGTACACAGCACCTTCAATAATCCGGTGCTGGGAATATTGAAGCCAAACGGCCAATGGAGACTCTGCGCCGACCTTAGGGAGCTCAACAAACGGGTCCATACTTCCCGATGGCCTCTGCCCTACATTGACCAAGGGCTGGCCCAGATCCAGGGGTCACAGGTATTCACAGCAATAGACCTGACCAATGGATACTGGACCGTGCCTGTCAGTAGGGAGGACCAATACAAACTGGCTTTTACCTTTGGGGGCCAGCAGTACACATGGACCCGGACTCCCTTCGGATACCTCAACTCCGGCAATTAATTCAACATTTTCCTACATAAGGCCATGCCCGACCTGGGTGCGAGGGGTAACCTGGCTTATGTAGATGATGTCCTCATCAAAAGTTCATCTGTGGAGGAACACATAGCGGAGATCCGTTATGTTCTGACACAGTTGAGGGCCGCCGGAGCAAAACTTTCCTTTCAGAAAGCACAGTGGTGCAGAACCCGTGTTAATTTCTTGGGGCATGAGATTACGCCTCAGAGTCTCTGTCCCCAAGAAAAGAAAGTGGAAGCACTTCAGAAACTGAAAGACCCCACAACTCTGCGGGAACTAAGGAGCCTCCTTGGACTGACTAATTACAGCAGAAAGTTCATTGAAGGCTACGCAGAGATCACTAGACCCCTGATTCATCTCTTGATGGGGGGGTCAAGTGGGAATGGGGTCCAGAACAATCCGAGGCAGTAAGACAACTCAAAAGAAGCCTCTCACAAGCGCCTTGCCTAGCTTACCCTGTCAGAAACAAGGAGTTCTTCCTGGAGACGGGGTTCTCTAATAAGTGCTTGACGGCAGTATTGTACCAAAAGCATGACAAGGTCAATAAAGTAATCTCCTATGCGAGCAAAACTTTATCCTCTGTGGAGGAAAAATTCAACGATTGTGAGAAGGCACTCCTGGCAACGATGTGGGCATTGAAGAATTACCGCCTGTTTATCCAGGGGGAACACATCATAGTGGAGACTCCACACCAGCCTCTGCAATATCTCCAGAATGACAGAATCTGGGCTGGAAATGTGAGTAATTCCCGAATTACTTCCTGGATTCTGTCAATGCAAGGCTTTCCTGTGGAGGTCAGATATGGCCAAAACAAGAAGAGTCCCCTCGCGCAAGGTCTGGCTGACTTGCATGATTGTGCCAGAGAAAACTGTCTCGAGGACGGAAGTCTAAAAATCAAGGACAACATGGAGGCATACCTTAATTGCCCACACAAAGTCTTTGAAGAAGACAAGTGTGAGGAAATGCCCACTGTCTATGTGGATGGATGCTCGTACCATGTTGACAACAACGGGGAGAAAGAACTGGTGGCCGGCGTAGGGAATGCATGGGTGAATGAGTCCCCAGAACCCTCCGCTGAATACAAAATTGGTCCCCGAAGTAGTCAGGTGGCAGAATTGATGGCTGTGCATCAGGCCATCCTCACTGCTGTCCAACATCAACTCCACAAACTGGTCATAATCACAGATTCGGATTATGTACGGAACGGGTTCGTGGAGCACCTCGTTAATTGGAAAACCAGAGGCATGTTATGTGCTATTAACAAACGCTTGAAACATGGGAAGTTAATCCAAAATATTGATGATCTAGTCACATCGAATGGGATGACCATCTACTGGAAAAAGATCAAGGGTCATTCCAAAGTAGAGGGACCAGACAAAACTGGAAATTACTTAGCTGATCAGCTGGCCAAAACCGGGGCCATCCAAGGGGATCTAATAGAAATAGAGTCCCTGTTGGGGGAAATCCAGGTCACTGCTATCACTAGGTCCCAGACAAATGCTCACAATGATCTTTCAACTGTACAATGGAGTAAGGAGACCCCTGATGCTGATTTAATTACAGCTCAGAAGGGGGATCCAATTATTGGTAAGTTTTACCAACACCTTGAGGACCCTGAGAACTTTCCCCTGACGGATACCAATTGCATTGGGAAAGAGGACCTAAGAGTGTTGATGAAATATCCAAAAATGTTCCGAATCCAAGACGGTTTGCTGGTAAGGAAATCCGAAGCTGGCCGCGATCAGTGGGTGGTTCCTACCTCATTCCGAAGCCTGATGTTAAGTCACGCCCATGATGCGGCCACCACCGGTCATAGGGGGTTTCACACAACACTGGAAATCTTAAGAGAGGTGGCATACTGGCCACACATGGGGCAGGACCTCGACCAATACTTGAAGGGGTGCCTTGTGTGTGCACAGTTTCAGCCATCATCCCTCACACACCGTGCGCCTCTCCAAAAGAGGGGGCTGACACTCCCATGGTCAGATTTGCAAATCGACTTTGTAGGCCCTGTAATTCGCTCATCTAGAGGAAACGAGTACATGTTGACCGTTACATGCTTGTTACCAAGTGGGTGGAATGTCTCCCGGCCCCAAACTGCAAGGCAGAAACAGCAGCTGCCCTGATGATTAACCACATCTTTTCCCGTTTTGGTCTACCTCAAAGGATTGAGTCAGACAGAGGTAGCCACTTCACCAGTGAAGTAATGACAAAGATGTGGGAGATACTGGGGGTCAAAAGGAAGCTACATATTGATTACCGGCCAGCTTCTTCGGGAGCAGTAGAGAGATACAACCGAACCATTGTGAGCATATTAAAAAGGTTTGTGGCAGATTCTGGGCCAAGTTGGGATATCCGATTACCTCTGGTCCTAATGGCCATCAGATCTACCCCTTCATCTGCAAATAAAATGTCACCATTTGAGTTGATGACCGGATGCAAGATGGTGCTTCCCCAGCATTTGCTCTACAGGACCCAAGAGCAGACACTGATAAATGCCTCCACAACTCATGAGTATGTGGAGAATTTAAGGAAACACCTCCAACATGCTTTTGCCTATGCTCAGCGGAATCTAGAAAGATCAGCTGAGAGTATGAAAACGCACTATGATTTGAAAACCACCAGGAAGGAATATAATGTGGGAGACCGGGTCTATCTATACAATTTCCAAAGGAACCAGGCCAAACATCGAACATTTTTGCCTACATGAAAGGGACCCTTTGAAATGATAGACAAGATCTCCCCTGTTGCCTACAAAATCCGCATCCCCAAAGGTAATTTGGCGGAAGGGGAAGATAAGTGGGTCCATATTAATCAGCTGAAGTGTTGCCATCCCAGGCACACTCTGCAACAACTGGAGGAATCCACTGGAATCCTAGAGGGGGCCGCTCCAGAGTAATTCAGTTCCAACCTTAAAATATTCCACATATAGCATATCAAATTCTGTGTTTCTTGTATATATATGTTCTTGTCTCCTAATTTAAAAAAGAAAATGTATATGTTCATATCTTCTGATTTATAAAATGTATATGTTCGCCACACCATTAATAGTGGTGGAAAAATGTCTAGGAATGTGTATTACCGCTTTCCTTTGTCGTCCTAGGAGAAAGGAAACCATGGAGACTGACCAAGGAGGACGACCGGGGACCGGGAGCAGAGACCCGAGGGGCCCGGGGTACCGCTCAATATTCCCATCAGGACCGGCGAGGAAAACCGATCGATCCAACTAGGTGGAGGAAAAGATGCTGAACTGTGCCATCTACAGAATTGGAAGAAGATAATGTGGACATACCAGCACAGGGCTCAAAACATCCTTGGCATTCGACTTCCCCTCGACTCGAATCAAAGCGCAATCGGGCCGGGGGTTTTGTCAAGGGTTTTGACCCATGTTGAATCCTTAGACTGGGTGGATGTGGGGATGAGCTGTCGCCGCCCATTATGCTATCCCAGAACAAGCTAAATCAATAGACTGGGTGGATGTGGGGATGAGCTGTCGCCGCCCACATACACGCCAGAATCCAGGAGAACTGCGCAGTTGGCATAAGACCACTCCAAAGATACAACCTTCTTGTGGGGGGTTCCACATCACCACTCTACTATAAGGATGCCATCAAAACAATGTTAAGCAAGGGTCCTACACTATCAAGCAAAAGACCACTCTATTGAAATGCAGTATTTCAAGACAGATCCCAAAAATGGATGCAATACCGGTACTCACCACTATCAGAAAGCCGGCGTTTTAAAACCACCAGACTTTTGTGTAAAACTGAACAGAGGAACCCAAACCAGGCCAAGGAAAGACTTGCTAAGAGGTGGATACAATGTAAAACTATATTCTGAAATGACTTGAAGGAAGTAATTATTTAATGTATATGTAAAAATTGTAAGTTTTGATTTAAACTGGGAACTAAAGTGACATTTAGCTGAATTCTGCCCGACAACAACCCCCGACAGGAGAAACCTGCTCAGCCACTCTTCCCAGGCCTAGCTGCATCCTGCTGCCCCCACCAAAAGGAGATGACACCTCTCTGATTAGATTAGGGGAGGGGCACCTGCAGGAGGTTGAACAAAGCCTTGTCCTGGACTCAGGCAAATGTTATATTGGGGGGGCCATAAAGTGGCTTCCTCTTGGGAGAAGTGGGAGGAGAAGTGCCTCTGGGAGCCACCTGATCTGGAGGCGGGAACAGACAGAAGCTTCCCCCATGTGCTTTGGAACCTAAACCACACCCATCTGGGCCAGAGCATAATTTTAAAAAAGATGGATAATTCATAGTACGGACTTGTCAGAATTATATAAGTAATATCATTATTCTTGTGATTTTTCTGTGCACTTTTTAAGAGGTGTTAGGACCCTGTGGTGTATTCTGGGGGGTTGCTAGCGGAAAATAGGGTCTTACTCCAAATGTCTGCATGTAAAAAATCTGACACTTCATCAATTAATGTCCATACTCCTTGCGCACATGTGTGTAATTTTTGGTAAATGTCCGATATTGGTAAACCAGTCAAAAAGCGCAAAACGTTGTCATTTTTGAATGCAAGCCCCCAGGAAGATCAGAGGCAGACAAGCAAGGACCATAAGGAATATATAATGTGTACCTGTAATTTCAACAAATTGTGTATCTGGGAAATATGTACTTTTTCCGCAATCGCGATTTACGCACTCGCGAAATTTACCGCGATTTGCGATTTGGCTCAATTTCTCCACTTGTCAAAATAGCAGCTCCATTCTTTCCTTTGTTAAAATCCGTTTGCAACCTGGTAATAACTCATAGAGCATTGCTAAAGTGAGCCTGAACTAATACCAACAAGCATCTCTCACTCACCCTGAATCTCTAGAGGGAATTAAAATCAGTTAGCACATCTTCCCATCCATTGCCATCACATTTAAAAGCATTTTGGGCCTGTGTTTCAAACTTCTACCTGTTTCCTCTAAGCTTGCTGGGGGGGAACTGAATTCCGTATTGTATTTGATTGTATTCCTGAAGACTGTGTGTGTTACTTCCATCTCCTTGCATTGCATATAGGGGGGGGGTGAATTGCCACCAGGGGAAAAGTGAACATATTATCTCTTGTGAAACCATATCAGTTTATTTTCTGTACTGCATTTATTCCACCTTGCATTTCCTTGAAACCATCAAGCATTTTCAGCTACCTCATCCTCTGTACTACTTCTAAGTAACCCAAATCAGTTTACCAGTAGAACGTTATCCATTGTTGATCACTGTCATATTTTAAGTGTGATATCCAATATTAATTTATTATAAAAGTGTGATAGATATATATTGTTATATTTCTCAAATAAACCTTTTAAATTTGCAAAACAGACCTACTTCTTGGCTCAGTGGGGTCAGGGGGATTCTAAGAGAGGGGTGTTATATAAGGGTTGTCATCCAGAGTACATGAACTGGACCTAAAAATATATCAATAAGGGTTTCCCTCAGCATCCCAGACTAGGCATTGACTTAGCTGTAGTGTTGAAGTGAAGCCGCTTAACAGTGCGAGTGGAATGTCTGGAGTGGTGCCAGCTGAGAGGTGACTAGCCAGGTAAGCCTTTTGAGCAGTTCGTAATTTGTAAATGTCTCTACAGCTTTCTTTAATGTTGCCTCTATTTTCCTCTTTCAGGTCGTTCTGTCCGGGAGGCGTGCAGATTCGAGGAAGCTGTTCTCAGTAGCTGTGAGTGTTTAAAGATGAAGACTGCAGGTAAGATGCTGCTGCTAATGATGTTCCTTTTGTCTCCTTGCAGGTTCTGCTTCTCCAAGGTTCGAGGGAATAGCTGGACACGGTGAGCGTCACGTTGCAAGCTGCAAAGTAACACGAAGCATGTTCTGCAGTCAGGGTGCGGTTTATATAGCCCAGGTAAAGTAGTACCAGGGAAAGTAGTTCCAGGCCTGCCACACCCAAAACACTAGACCGCATAGCTTGCTTCTTAGGGAACCAAGCTATGTAGATGCCTCCATGTTGGCTCACTATACATTAAAGTAGTTCCCAAGCACATTGTTCAAGGTGTATGAGCCTGGTGCCATAGGTGCCAGGACTGGCCCCATGAGGGCTTTTGAAGAGGATGCCAGGCTCTAGAGGCCTGAGTCCTGACTCCACCTGGACAATGGGTTTGCCAGAGGGGTTTTGGGCAAGGGTCGTGACAGCAGGTTAGGGATGATTTCCACAAGGGGTGACTTAGAAAGTATGATGGGCCACATGGAATGTTGCAGTGGGCATGCAACTTCCTAGTTCAGCGGAAGCCCACCATTTATTTCTATGAAAGACTTTTTTGTGCTAAAAGCAATTATTTCTCAGAAGCGGGAAGTAGGGAACGGTCCAAGACCACTCTTTTCAAAATATATGCTAAAACATGCAGGGGACCACCAACAATAGCACTGCACACATTGATGCAACTATGACCAAACCTTCATTGTATGGAATTTGCAATGTAAATTCCCAATGTTAGTCTACATATTGTATCACAGCAGTCCCTAAACACATTTGTGAGCAGAAATCTCTATGGGGAATAGCAAAAATGATCGCTTTAAGCGATTACATATTTTTGTGAGACTTTAGTGTGGGAGCTATGCTTTTAGGCCACAATTCCGGGTTCTGAAATGTCCTATTCATGGAGTAGACAATTGTGGTGAAGAGGATTGTAGGGGTACAGCAACTCTAGAAATCCAGCCTCTGAGTAAGCATTACATGTGTACGATGCAGCACAGAATCTCCCAAGGTACACTCATCCTTACCATAGTCTGCAGTAGCATCATGAACCCCATCAGCAGGGAATCAACCTTTACAAGTACCCAGATAATGATGGGTGATGGCCGAGCACCGATTGGCATTCTTCCTCTTACAATGGAATCTCCTAACCTGTGCTGCCTGGAAAATACAAATTGGTTATTATGTGTATTCCTTTGAGCTTCAAAAGAGCCAGAGGACAACAACTGTACTATACTTGCCAATCACATACTCTTACCTTGTATGTGGGTGGTTGGATCCCAATTTTTGTTTCAGCACTGTGCTTGGAAAATCATTAAAAGGGACCAGTTGACAAGGCAGTAATATGCAGTGTCACATTGTTCAAGTATTTTATAGCTGTCAAGGTTTGGGTGGAGTTTATTGGATACATGTAAATGGGGTATGACATCCTTTCACCGACACTTGTTTTTTGGACAGGTGTTTTTTGAAGAGTTTTTTGGCCAAAAATCTCATAGCAATTTTTTTGGGGGGTGGGAAAGGGCATTTAAAGTGACGCGGGAGTGGGGGGGGCAGGAATAACAAAAAAAGGTAGAGGAGGGGGTATTAGGGGCACCCCCCAAAATATGAAAAACAATTTTGATTCGTTTTTTGGCATAAACTCTTAAAACTCATAAAACACTGGTCGAAAAAATATTTGTTCATGAAAGGACATAGAACATATATCTCTCCATATACTATGCTGCATTGGACTGAAAAATAAATTGCTGGTTTTGTAGTAATATAGGATATAAAAAAAACAAGGAATTGAAAAAACGTTCAATCAGACTGAACAGGCAGAGCTGTTATAACCTTGGACGCTCAGCAGAAGTAAATAACTATACAATGCACAAGAACTGGCAAGGGAGCTTTTAATCACACACAATACATTGTGACAAATTGGTGAATGTGACCAGATGTTGCTTTTTTTTTAAAACCCAAATATTATAGCTACGAGAATTGAATTACTTTGATTTCTGAAAATAGGTAAATGAATCGTGGAACACAATCAACATGATACAATTTCGGAGCTGGTCAAAGTTGTGTATTTGATTTAACATCAATGAGCATCTTACTTTGCCCATGTGGCTTTTTTCAAGCTTCGATATTAGAAATGATTCAATTATATACTGCAAGCAGCAAAGTTGCCTTTTAAAGGGACCAGAACGTTTAGCGTTCTTATCCAATTGGATCATGCCAGAAATGTTTGTTTGTAGGACTGTCGGAGCTACTAATTGTTAAACACTGGCAGTGATCTGATTTGCTAGTGGCGCAGGGTAGAAAGATGTAACATGATGAATATGCACAGAATACTAAGAACAGCGGTATACCCTACGTTTCTGCTTTTAAATGAGCACCAGTTGTGAAACGAAGATTCAGCTGTAGCCATCAAGACAACAGGAACATATTACAATATCATGTCTTCGTTGCACACCCATAGAATGGAAATAGTTTGGTTCCACTCATATGTGTGGATTACTGAATGTGGATGTTGTCTACAAAATACCTTTTAAAAATGGTGGATGGAAATTTACTGAATAAAACCTTGCTTAGAAGACTTTGCCATAAATATCTGTCAAATCATTTTAAATTTGGATCTGCAAAAACATGGACTTGTAAAAACTAAATGTATACTGGCTCCGATTCCCACATTTTTAAAATTATATTATTGTTTTAATATACCTTTATGTAACATTAACGTGTACTTTCTTTATTTGATAAACGATATTACTCAAAATTGTATTTGTGTCTATGTTTGGGGAAAGTCTATGTTGATAAACGGTCTTGGAGGGAGTGTCTTCAGCCTTTTCATGGGGACACATGATTATGTCAATGCGTTCCTACTGCGTCCACCTACATCACAGGCAGGTATATTTGGTTCCTATTTCTGCTGCCAGGGCACTACATTGGCCAGAATGGGCTACTTCCTGCACAAGTTGGCTACTCAATGAGCATATGTGCTGGAAGTTATGGAGTGTGGGGGATTGAGGTTGTGGGTATTTTTGGGTTTACTTGGTATGGCAGTGCTCTGAAAATAAAATGTTGCACCAGAACATAAACACACATGTTTATAACAATGAAGTCTAAAGAATGTTGACAGCCAAAGTAAATATGGCAAAGCATAACACAATTGAAGGCTGTTAGGCAAGATTGGATCTAGTAACCCTGTGGGAGACTACACCAGCCTTGTCCTCTTGGCAATAGGTCATCCAACCTTTGGTATAAGTGTGTACTACACAAGTTGATAGTGACTGAGCAGCTAGGCTTATCTCAAGAGGAGTCTATGTGAGCTGTAGGGTTGCAACATAGAGTTTCACAGTGGCAAGTATTCAAATAACGCTTATACTCCAGGTTTTCAAGTCAAATCATTATTTTTTTAAAGGTTGGTTTTAAATAAGCCTTCTTTAGAAAAGGGCAATATGCAATAATAAAAATACACTTCATAACACTTCCTCAGATTTAGAATAAGCATGTAGATACCCTTTTGGGATGTCAAACACGCACACTTCCTACACCCTGAGGTGACTTCAATTACTAGGACAATGTGGACATTAATATATCACACTTTACACTTAATGCAATACTGAGGTTGTGGAAAAGGAAAAGGTTGGGGAAGTAAAAAAGTTAACAGGTTCTCAGAGCATGTGAGCACTTCACAATCTTCCCAATGAAGTCTAGGTTAGACCTTTCCCAGCAATACAAGTTAAGAATATGCCCCACCTATGAGGGACAGTTAAAACCAAAGTCAATGGGTCAGAAGAGTCTGCAGGGAGCCAGGACAGCCAAAGGCAATAAACAATGTCTAGGGAGATGAGGCACTTCTTCAGATAGCATAAAAGTATTGCACAAGGTTTTCATAGAGTGTAGATAAAGTATCACTGTAGAGCCACAAACTGTTAGGCTTGTAAAGGGCAAGGCTGCAAGCAAATCCTCAGAAAAAGCAGCTACATTAAGTCTCCAGTGAGAACAAACAAACTACAGACCAAAAAGGTAAGCACCCCTTTAGTCAAGACAGTACATTAGGCTGGAAGAAGAGGATCCAGGTGGCTTCTGTCCAGGTTGCAGTCCTGCAGGTCCTGGGTTCCTGGGCCTCAGTCGTGGGGACAAGAGGGAGGACATATGAGGGACTCCTGCACTGTAGTTCAAAGGTCGGCGGTGGCTATGGGCTCTTTCCAATTCAGCGGCACTTTGCGGTTTCAGCTACCAGTCAATAGCACCACCGCGGTTCTTGGACACTTGGTGGGCTCCCCTTGATTCTGGGGTCCAGCACTCTATTGACGTGGCTCAGGCTTGGGTTGTCCTGCTTCGGGAGAGTCCTTAGGATCTTCCTGGAGCTTGGGTCTGGCTTAAAGACGAACTCATTTCTGGGTTTCCTGACCACTGGCGCTCGGTTCCAGCAGCAGCATAGAAGTACATCCAGCAGGGAGAGGGTTTCTAGGGAGAGGCAGAGGGTTTCCAGCAAAGTTAGTTTTGGGGTCAGTTGGTCCCACCAACCCAGGGGAAGACGTTGTCTGTTCTGGGCTTTCTGCCCTGCCAGACACACTAGAGCCAGAGGCAGGCTTCAGCACTGAATCCTGACAAAGACAAAAAGAACAAAAGGGTCGAACCTGGTTTGGTGCACAGAGTAAAACCAAAGAAAGACCTCACAAGCAGGAAATGATGAAAAAAGAAGACTGGACCATTTTAACCAAATGGGCACTCATGGGTGCAACAGTGCAGCTGAGGATTCAGCCTGCGGTAAAACGCACGATGGTAGGAACATTAAACCACTGCCACCAGCCATTAATTGTAGTGAGGGTAACATAAAAAAGGTTACATGAGTAAGTAGGAAAAGGGGCTACTAAGCAACCCCTCAGTACTTATACACATGATGGGGTGTACTGGACCTACATAGGAAAACTGGTAAGTAAAGTCAATTTACTTTACCACTCTTGGGAACAGTAGTTTACCCAAGAGAGGTATTTAAAAAATGTGAGAAATCCAATGGATTTCTCTGTGGCACTGTACTGAGGGTGCTGTGTGTCACAATACCAAAGGTGATGCCTATGGAGTTTGTCAGACTCCAAAAACAAAGAAACACAGATTCCAAATCAGATCAACAATATATGAGAGAGTGAGAAAAAGGTCTCCCTCACTCCAGGATAACATTTAAAAGTTCTAAAGGCCAGCAAAATGGCTGGGGGCTTCTAAGGTTGAAGGGAATTAGCACAGAAATGACAATTATTCCTAACAAAGGCATAATGAGTGATCAGTGTGATGGTCTGAGAGGGGTGACCAGTGTAAATGAGGCGTTTATCGGACCTCACCATGCCAAGCTCATTTATCATGTGATTTGTTATTATTATTTATTATGTGATTTTCAGGCGGTTCGGCAGAACACAATGCATGCAATCAGTTATTCTCTGCGAGAGAACATTACTAATTGCATGGGGTGTGATCTGTCATGCCATCAAGACACAGGCATGGAGAGGAGGAAATTATATAAAAAGGAGTCATAGACAGAGATCTCGTACATGCATGCAAACATTCCCCTTTCCATTCCAGAGATACTAGTACAATCTTGGGTTTAACTTTACTTTCTGGGACTTTTAGTCCTGGCTTTATAAGAATCAAAGTTAAAACCAAGACTGGACTAGTTTATTCCAAAGGGAATGGGGTATGTTGGCATGTGTGCTCTTATATTATATAATTCCCACACGTCTGTGTTCGGATAGTGTAAGTGATTTCAATCCGGCACACACCCAAGTCAACGCCTAGCGTGTAATGTACAACTGAAATCCTTATTTATTTTTGTCTAAAAGTTCTTTATTCTGAATGATATACTACTCATATCACGCCCCTCTCCTGGAACCCCCCGGTCACACTGAACAAGGAATCAGGCTGGTTTGCAAAGTTAAAATATTTATTTATGGATGTACAATTTAATCACACTATGTTTTAATGGGTACACAGTAATCACCAATGGGGTGATGTAACACTGAATAATCTCTTTAATACACAAGGGAGGGTCATTCCAAGTTTGGAGGTAAGTAACTGTCCGTACCAGCGTGGAGCAAATACCGTGTCTGTGTAGTCAAGAGCCCTTTAATAGAGGGCTATTATGACTTTGCGGGCACGAGCTTGGCGCCATGCCGGTAAAGGCATCACCACCATGCCATAAAGGGCCCGAAAAAGGCGTTTAGCGGCGTCATGTAAAGTGCAGATTGCACTACCAGCATGAACCAATGCGGCATTAGTGGTCACTGCTAGCAGCAGTGACCGCTAATAACGGTCACCGTAAATAAGCGGAACTAGAAGTAGCGTCATCGCACAGGAACGGGAAGGAGCACGGTGGCCATCTTTAAAAACACAATCCATTGCCACCTCAGCAGCCAAGACCTGTATGATACTGCTGTTGGTGAAATATCATACTCTACCATACCACAATCCCTAAAGCAGTGAAGAAGGGCACCTCCCGCCAGCGCAAGGAGCGCTTCAACGAAGATGAGCTGGCCACGATAGCTGAGACCCTGCAAGAACATGCTGACATTGTGTCTGCCCAGAGCATGAAGAGGGAGGCCATTATACGCAAAAAGGAGATCTGGGCACTTGAGGCGCAGAAAGTAAGCGCAGTGGGTAACACCCCCTGTCAAGGAGTTCCCCCCTTCTCACCTGAGTCCGATCTTTGCTGGATTTCTTGGTCGATGCCTTCTTGCGGACGGATCGAGTCTTGAATAAGGCTGCACGAGTCTCTCCCGCCTCCAGCGTGCGTTCAAAGTTCCGGGATGCGACGATCCAGGAATCCGGGAAATTAAGAAGGTGCACTACACAGCACACGAGTCCAGGAAGTAAGAAAGAAAGGAGAGGCACTAGGAATGGAGTTAGTAGGGACAGAATCAGGGAAACAATAACGCGAGCTACAGAGCACATGTCTGGTCGCTACTTCGCAATAGCATTGAGATGCGCGGAGCCGCGGGGGCATGGTCTATTAATAGAACACTCTACGCCCAACGTGTGGAGCGAGGAAGGTGTTTCACGCTGGACGGCCATGTTGGGAGTACCAGGGAGTGTAAGCCCCATTGAGACAAGGACCAGGAAGTCAAAAGGGGCGTGTTCTGTAGGTCATGACACCCCCTGCACTATAAAGGACTGCAGGAAGCGGTGGGACGACTTGCAGCTGTGAGTCCGCAACAAACATACTCTCTGCCAACAGGAGCCAGGCAATGTCAACTGGAGGAGGAGCAAGCTCCCCCATAAAGCTGTCCCGGTGGGAGGACATATGTGCTAGCCTGATTGGCATGGAGTCAATAGGAGGTGTTGGAGACATGAAGTGTGGCGCCACGTCATCGGCGGACGGAGGTGAGTGTCCTAAGAAAGCACTGTAATGCAGAGTCTGATGATAGTTCACCAATATGTTTGTCTAAAGAGGCAAGCCATGGCCCAATACACACACATTCCCAGCAAAGTTGTGGTACGCAGCAAAGACACATGCAGATGCCTGCAGCAAGGCAATGCCATACTGTACCTAAACCACACTAAGATGTCAATGGCATGAGTCACACTGCATGCAGGCCCCAAGAATAATGCATGTCACATACCATACGTCAGCCCCAACATGAGTGACCACTGACGGATGCCTGCATTACCCACCAATGTAGCAAGCTTCGTGATCATCCAAACTCAAGTGCCTATTACCCTCTAACGTGTAGATGAGCAATTATACCAATGTATGCATGATGCTTCTCAAACCATCACTCATGCCGTCCCTCTCTTCGACCCCCACAGGCTCTGACCATAACAGCGAGGCGCGGGACTCACCCCCACAGCCAACCACACCCCGGAAAAGGGCCTGGGATGAGGCCAACAGGCCTACCACCTCAAAGGCCTAACCCAAGGCCTTCCACGCACCACCACGGAGAGCACCTACAGATACCACAGCACTGCTGCCACCAAGGGCAGTCGAGATGGAAGCCGCAACCCCTGTCCCACTGCCACAGAACACAGCTGATGCTCCACGCTGAGCTGAGTCCAGCTCATTCAGGGAGGTGGCAGCCACAGCACCCCTGGCTCAGGAGGAGGGGCAGGAAGAGGTGTGGGTGTCGGTGTGCAGGGCTGTTCTGAGGATTCGTCATCCACAAAGTCCTGCACCATCCCCCAGGTCACATCTTCGGAGTCAGACCACCCACCACCCCGGAGCAGTCTGGGGGGAGTATTACCAAGGGGCCATGAGCCCCATAGTGGTGCCCATCCAAGTCCACCATGACACCCAAGCACCCTCCACCTCCACAGGTGTACCAGCAGGGCAGCAGTGTCATGAGGAGCTGACTGCCTTTGTGCATCAGTTCGTGGATGACAATGCCCAGGCAAGGCAGGAGTGGCGGAAAAACATTGCCTCTTTGGGCAAGACAATTATTGATAACACTGCCTCCTTGGGCAAGATTTTTGCAGACAATACTAGCCGACATTGTGAGGAGGTATCCGCCCTATGGCATGTGTGTGGGAGTTGTGGAGTGTGGGGGAGGTTGGTGAGGGTGCATGGAGGAGTTGTGGGGGGAGGTGGGTGAGGGTGTATGGGGGAGTTGTGGGGTAGGGGGAGGGGGATGTGGGTGTGTGGGGGAGTTGTGGGGGAGGGGGTAGTGTGTGTGGGGGGGGTTGTCAAGGGAGGGGAGGGGGTGAGGGTATGTGGGGAGTTGTGGGGGAGGGGTGGGGGTATGTTGGGGAGTTGTGGGGGGAGCGTGAGGGGATGAGGGTGTGTGGGGAAGTTGTGGGGTGAGGGGAAGGGTGGTGAGGGTGTGTGGCAGAGTTGTGGGGGGAGGCGGAGGGGGCTGAGGGTGGTGGAGGGTTAGTGCTCTTTCGTTTACATTGTATATTTCAATACACCCGTTGTGTTAAAAGCAAAACTTGAGTGGACATTCATCATTGCGAATGTGTCATTTATTCATATACAGTGTATAGTGTACATGTAGCCCCACACCCAGTGCCCTCTGTCCAACTATCATGCCACCCTCTGCAGCGATGTGTGTCAGAAATAATGTGCAATCACTGACTGATGCACAGCACATCCCTCCTGTGCATCAACACCGCGATAATGTGCAGCCACTTCTTCTTCATCCCCTTCTTCATCACCAGGTAGTTGCAGTTCAATGCCAGGGGGCAGGGGGACGTTGCATCGTATACACATGTTTTGCACCATGACACATTCCATGATGATCTTGGCCACCTTCTCATGCCTGTAGAGGAGTGCCCACCCGACGGGCTAAGGCAGCAAAACCATGCCTTCAACATGCCGAAGGTCTGCTCAATGACCACATGGGTACGGGTGTGGGATCCATAGTAGTCCTCATCGTGCCTGTTCTGTGGGTTCTCAGACAGTGTTGAGGAGCCATGGCATCAAGGGATAGCCAATGTGACTTGCATGGGAGGCAAAAAAAGGTATAAGTCAGTCGAATGATGATGGACAGCTGTACTAGTCACACATGCCGGCCGATTATCGTTGGTCACATGCACATGTCCCTGGTTGTATGCATGCCATTTTTAGACCCTCAATGTGTCCTGTGCCATGGAATAATGGTGTGGGTTGTATCTTCAAGATGATACACAGTGTGCTCAGCCGTCTTGTGGCTCAAGCATTGTGTACGCATACAGCTGTGTCCGTGTGAATTTAGAGTGTGTTGTGTTTGGGAGCGTTGGCAGTAGGCCCTGCAATATTTGGCATTCAGCGCTGATTTTTCCCATGATGACATGCAGCATTCCTGTGGTTGTGGCGGCCCTGTGACAGACAGTGGATTCCCTTGGTGGTTCAGTCCAATGCTCTCCCATGGATGCTTGTCCTGTGTGGTGATTCGCAGGAGACAGCAACATAGTGCATATACCCTGCATGTTGCTGGATGGTGTTACGAAGGGTGAGGTCCACTGATGAGTGGTGCACGTGTTGTGGGATGTGGGGTGGTTTACTGTTAGTTATGTTGTGACCTTACTCAATTCCAATGGTATTTGGGTATCATGTTCTGTTTGGGATGATTTGGGGCACAGTGTTTAGCGATGTGCACATCGTGCTGTCACATAAACATTGACACCATGGTGATGTGTGCATCTCTCCCCCATTTCACTGCAATGTGCCTGTCATGCACATTACCAAGCAGCCAGGCACGTCGTACAGCATGTCGCTCCGAGAAGCGTGGTAGCGTGGAGTTGCGCAGGACCATAGAGTCATGAGTTGATCCGGGATATCGGGCACAACAATGTGTGATGATCTTGCTGACGTTGCATGCCATCTGCACTTTGATGGAGTGGTATTGCTTGCGATTGCGGTACACCACCTCCATAGCATGCCGGACCACCAACTCCACGTGGGTGCAGTCGAGGGCACCTATGAAATTTGGCATGCCTGCCAGTGCATGGAAGCCAACTTTTGTTTCAAAAATCTCCTGGAGAGTCCGTGGTAGAGATATGCAGTCCCTTGTGTGCTTGTGGAGGGCATCCAGCACTTGCTTCAGGATGCAACAAAATAAGGGTTGTGATATGCCATGCATGTGCCGCACTGTGTGCTGGTAGGTGCCTCTGGAAAGGAAGTGGAGCACAGACACTACCTTCAGTAGAGGGGGGATGGTGTTGCGTATTTCAATGAGGCTGACAAGGTCGATCATGTCCACGGTGGTGGTGATGGTGTCCCGGTTCAGACGGTACAGGGTGTGGTTCTGCTCCGGGGTTAGGTTGAAAGCACTTGCTCTGATGCGAGGGATTGGGGGCTTCCTGCGTGGTTACGCTGGCTGCACTGGTGGGACATGCTGGGCCTGTCTCAACCTCCTTCTCCTGCTGTGTCTCATCTGTGGTGCCTGCTGTTATTGTTGTTGTTGTTGCTGGTGTTGCAATTCAAGCATGTCCTCCAGATCCAGTATTGCTACTACTATTGTAATCATTTTGGTGTGGGAAGGGGTGTGGTGTGTGGATGTGCTCCTTTTGTACAAGCCCAGACTCCATTGCCTCTACCTGTGCTGATAGTGTGCACCTGTGGCAGTTGTGAACACTGCACATAGCATTTTACGGTTGGCTTGCGATGCCGGTATTTACGGCATGCCGGTATCCACTATTTGCGCCTTCATGATGCCGATATTTGCTTGTCCACCTGACTTGTGATTTACTCCTTTTAGCAGCATGCCGCTATTGGCGGTTTATGCCGCTATTAGAGGCACTGTTATTTATGGTGCCGCTAATAGTGGGTTAGCAGGTCGGAATGGCCCGGAGCGGTAAGCAATGCTGGTAATCGTTTACCAGCATCATTTTTCCCTTACCTCCAAACTTGGAATGACCCCCAAGGAGTAGTAGTGAGCAAAACAATTCAACACAGAAATAATACTTTTGCGTGTGTGTTCAGATCAGATGGCACTGTGGTTAGAGGTTCCCCCTGCACACCCCTCAACCCCCAATAGGCAAAGTAAAAAGATAGGAGGAGAGAGCTGGTATTCAGGAATGGTAAAATTCAAACAAAATATCAAACCCCCTTTTCCACAACAAACGCAAGAGAAAAACGGAATTGACTATCTAGCTGTCAGAATGGCTTTTAAAGTTATCTTAGAATGGACTAGGCAAAAACACCAAATATGGTCAAAATTGCTGAAATTGTTATAAATTGTTATGGGAGTCGCTTTGGATAGTTGCACACAAACATAAGCAATGATTTAATACCAAAAAACAATTGGAAATGTTAAAATTCAAGTCAGAAGCTATCAAAAGCTGTTTTACATGTGTCAGAATTTCCCTAATCGAACATTTGTGGCAATTTTTTCACTGCGCGATAATCACGATAACGGGAGAACCGTATGGATTCGGAATGCGGTTTTAGATGCGATTGAAAGCTGTGGATGTTAGCTACAAGCAGAAGTTTTTTCTAGCCCAGAAACTGAGGGAGTTATGGATGTTTTAGTGGAGGTTGTTTTTTCGAGATAGGCACAAGAATGGAAAACAGGAATGCACTTTAAAAATGACAAAAGGATTTCTTACACTAGACGATGACTATGAACAAAACGAATACCACACAGGAACACAACCACTTGATCAGAATGACTGCCTGCAGTGGAACTCGCCTAATTCAGATGAAAAAAGATCAGCACAAAGATAGTTTTACCAATACTTGTACAGGAGGAAGATAGGAGGGATTGGATAGCGAGTTCAGACAATTCAAAAATGCTCCTAGCAAATCAGGTTCTGAATACAAGATAGGATGGTTTTTCAGATATGGATTAACTAATCAAGGTACAGATGCTAGTGACACAGTTCTATCTATATATACTCACTAGATATGTTTTTAAACAGAACCGTCAGGGTTCTGGTCCGTCAAGATTCTGGTCAGGGAACTGGATCTGGTTTTAGGACGGACAGCTGGGCATATCGGATTGGATTTGCAATCACCATGGCGCTCTGGTCACAGCACAGCACAGAACTGGATTGGATCTGCCCTTCTTGGTTCTGGTGATAATTTTTTTAGCAGGCAAGCAGTGCACTGCAGCCCGGCTGTATTTTGATGCTTCCCCTTAGGTTTGTGGGGTTCTGGATCTGGAATTGGAGGCCTAGCTGAAAATGGTTCAGCTATGCAATGGGTTTCTGCTTTGCCAAGTTTCTGGAGTCTGGAGCAATGAAGATGTAGAGTTCAGCAGCAGGGTGCTCCGCCAGTATCGGGATGCTGAGTGAATCTGCCTGTCCTTTTGAGTGGTGAGCTGTCTCTATTTATGCTATGATAAAGGGGTGTGTGTGCTGGTTTATCCTAAGCTCACCCCTTTGACAGTTGATTGGGTCAGAGTCTCCTCTCTGCCTTGATAGGAGGAGAGCAACAGTGTGTCACCTTTATGGTGTGATTTTATGAGACAGTGAATCCACCCCTAGCCCCTTGAACACAAAATCTACTTTTGGCACGATACATATTTACACATGTGCAATCGCTATAAGAATCACATATATAGATTACATATTTTATATAGCAGCTATCTCTCAAAACCCCGTACCTGTGGGATCTTGTCTCAGCTTTTCACAGAATTTTGCCCTTTTCATCAGGAACACAATGACACAATGTCCAATTTATAAGCAAATTTCTACAAGTGTGCACGTTTAACATGGCCATAAGTGTATAAAGTTTCATTCTTCTAGCAGAAATACACTTTGTGTAAAATCATATTTCTTGCCCTTTCTTTCCAGAACATGTCACACGATTTTGCCTGCTCTGAAACGTGCAGCCAAAATTTACATTCACAAATCTGTTATTTTCATATTTTTCCCAATTTTAACTGGCTAATTATAGGTTTTTTAAAAAGTGTTCTTTGTGAAGGTTCAGCCACAGATGGTTGTTCGGGTCTGCCTCTTTCTGTCTCCCTGCAGTCCAGAAGCAGTCTCCTCCCTGTTTGCTCTTGGCAGAGACCATTTATGACTGTCCTCACACCCCACATTTCCTTAGTAGCAGCGGTTCATTGTTCCCTTTTTCCTCTGTAGACCAAGTTATTTCCAAACCCTATAATTACCGCTTGGGTGTGATTTCCTGGTGGGTGGAAAGGCCATCCTTCTGTGGAGAAACCTGATATTCCAGTTTAGTAGCTTTTAGCCAGGCTTGATTTAATTGTTGCATTTTCACTTAGCTTAAAACAAACTTGTGATTTCAAAATAGCAGCTAGGGTACTTATTCAAGATTTTAAACCATGGGATCAAAACAATTACAACATAGGTCACTCTCAATAACAGGCCTCTTAGATTGCAACCATTTGATGTCAGTTTATCCACTTTTAAAGTTTAATCAGGCAGGCTCCTGACAGCTGACATTCAGGTGGCCCATGGTACTGCACCCAGATTTTTGACAGATCCACAGACAGGCCACTTTTGCTGTGGAATTTTCTTTATGCTCTTAGCTTTTCAGGACCTTGCAAGTTCACAATGATTTCTTGAACTACGTGAATTGTAGCACCCATCAAGAATTTTGGATGTTTGAGGATGTTTTGTACTGGCATTCTGCAGTTTCAGCACCAAAGAAAAAAGGATTTAAAGCAAGATTTTGGGGTTTCATTTAGCAACACTGCTCCTTCCTTCTGTACTCCATTTTTACTTGTTGTGGAGCCCAGTGACATAGTCCAGGAGTGTTCTGACTTGAGTGTCGTGTAGACCGTTGAAACCTCCGTCCTCAAGTGACGCAAAGGGGAACTAAAAGAAACCCGCTGTGCGACCTTTGGGGACACAGGTGGGAGATGTTACTTCCCGGATCCACGGAACCTCTGGAACACCGATGCTGCTGTCAAAAAGAACAAGGTTAAGTACCAGGCAATTACAATATATATATATATATATCACGTTAACCAAAGGATCTGAATGGTCTTACCTATCTGGTGTTATGAAAACCCAGAAAACCTAGGAGGGAGGCTCGAGACTCAGATGAGGCGGTCCCTAGAACAGTAGAACTGCAGATTAGCGTGGATGCAGGATAAGCCACCTGTAGTACTGAAGGCGTGACTTGAATCCCAAGAGGGAAATGGCGTAGGAGTTCAACAAAGTACCAAGGGATGATCCAAAGGCAAGTCAGTGTCGTGTCCAAAATCCAGCAACAGGTTAACAATTCCAAGCAAAGGTACAAAGGAGTATCCGAAGGAGTCCAAGATAGAGTTCCGAGGTCAAGGTAAACAGTAGAGCAAAATGTAACGCCAAACAGGGTCTGAAGACAGCTGAGAAGCAATGAGTGTTCCGTGTCTCAAGCCTTAGATACTGTGCATTTCTGGGTCATGTGACGTTTCTGGGTCATGTGACGTCCACCAAGGTCACGTGAGGAACGCCACTCTGGATCACGTGATCGGCGTGGAGATGTAACGCCGCCCCTTCTGCTGTATGTTCTCCATGGCAACTGCCAGTGCAGGAAGGGTTGCAATCGAGCCCGTACACCATACCTGGTACGGAGCTTTCGGTCCTTTGTGTTAACCGAATCACATGAGCCTCGAACCCTGGAGGGAGGTGTTGGGGAAATGTGAGCAGTGTTCTGGTGTGCAGTGGATCGGTGTGCAGAGGATCGCCTAACAAGGAGTGAGATCTCTGTTCAACCACTGACAACATGCGTAGCAGATTGGGCAGCCATCTTTTTGTGCTTTGCAAAACGCAATTTTCAGAGGTTTTGGCAGGCACAAGCATTTTGCAGTCATTTTGTTTTTTCTGGCTCCATCATAACACAGTTCTGCAGCATAGCAGAGCAGAAGTGGGTTAAAACATCCCACAATAGTTTAGCAGAACACACTGCATGCAATCATTGATATTATGTCCCTGAAAAATCTTTGCTTGAATTATCTGTTTATGAATTGTTAAACAAGTGCCGTTTCATGCAAATGATAATATGGATAAAACCAGGTATGTAGCTGTCTACAGTCTTGAGGAGTGCCTGTCCTCGGTTGAATAAACCGTGTATAACGTAGCACTGCCCTGTAAGACAAAGGCAATTTTCTGGAGCAAAAGGCTTACATTTCAGCTCATGTACATACCCACAATGCCTTGCTGTTGCAACTCTGAACTGGGGATGCACTTCCAGCAATGGTTACTAGGTGGTATTGTGGCAAATGTTACTTGGCACAAATGAAATATTCTACATATACTAAATAACTGTAAAAAGTTAATAAACCATACTGGTTGAAGGTATTTTGCGGTTAAAGCATAAAACATCAAAGCTACAAAAATGTAACCAGTTATTGTTCTTAAAACAACCAGAACTCAGCAACTGTCATACGGCTTAGTGCGCTTCATTAATGTAAAAATAAATAAATAAATACACTGCTCATAACATCACATCTTGTGAATACAAGCAACATGCAAAACAAGGCATGTGCAAATGATCTTCATGGTCAATTTGAGCTTTGTATTGTGTAGGATCGTATATTAAAAGTAAAACTCAACACACCCATGCTATGGTGCTGCTGTTGTTCCAGAGAAGTTTTTATTTCCCATGTCCTTTAAGGAATGTGGGTACATGTATGTAATTTGTCATGTCATGTGTATCGCTGTGAACATTGCACAGTGGTGGCAGGACTGTGGATACTGTAGGAACCAGAACTGACAACCATATGGGTCTTGATGTTTCATACTGTGACCATAAAACTGCTTCAAATGAAAGGTTTTCAGTGAATTTGTATGGTTTTCTATTACAGTGTGTTAACCATTACAGTTGTGTTACAAATCAATTGTTTTTGCGCATTGAACCTCTGGAGGCCAACGGCAAAAAACCACTCATTGATATGACTTTGTGGAGGCAATACATAGTAGATCCCTCTCTGACCATTTTAGGGGTTCACAGCGACCCGAGTCCACACAGGGCCTCTACAGGTACCAAGGAAAAATGTGCAGGTTGAGACAGGTTAGAGTCCAGAATGATCTATTGGGGCCAGCAACTCTCCAGGAGGTAAAAAGCCCCCAAAACCATCCACACACAGCACATAGACCGTCATTTGAGGTACCACACAGTTCTCTGTACCAATCTGGGGCCAGATTATGAAACATTTGCAAGAGTTCTAAACAGTGAGCAAATGCTTTGATAATATAGAATGGAGCAAACAGGTGTTGTCACAATCAATATTATCTAAAAAAACACTTGCACTGTGGCAACAACAAATCATACTGTTTTTTGTATTATGTTTGTTGCATAACATAAAGAGAAATCTGTTTGCTGTATTTCTTTTCATGTTACTCATCAAACACAGTAAATGAAACATTCTGTTTCCTTTTCGCCCTTTTGAAAACATGTTTAGATAACATAAATTGGAGCTAAATCTGTTTGCTCCATTCCCAATTACCTATGCAGTAAAATCAGTGTTAAATTAATTTGCTCCTCTTATTTGCACCAGTGCAAAGCTTTGATAATCTGGCCAGTAGTGTGAACCAGAGCCAACTGGAATGTATACAGCAGCTCCACAAAAGAATTTGCAGAACAACATGCAGAAGAACACTCTTAGTGACGACTACTGACATGTACAGTCAGGGAGCCGATGTCGTGAAATGCATTTGCCCCCGTAAACATTGTTCCACCAGAGATTTTATTTCAGAATGAAATCTCCCCCAGAGAGTGACACAGTTAGGCTAATTTTCCATCTGGAGGATGTAATTAATACCTGTGTGGAAAGTACTCGTAAAACCTTCAAGCATGCTGGTTTTCAATGGTTTGTATGGTGAAGCAGGTTCATGGAGCAGAATTGACGCGTCCGCCACCCCCATCTGCTCCACCATGCAAATCCGCCTGCACTTCCTCCAGCATCTGACATTCAGGCTGGCGTAAATGCTTTGGATTCCTATCCAAGTGCTGACAAGACAGAGGATTCAATAGGAATCCATTGTAAATGCTGCTTCTCGTCCCTAAATTGTAGGTGGCGTCCACACTTCTTTCACTACAAAGTGCAAACAAAGGTACACTGGTGGTTTCACCTATCTCTACAAATTCTGTGCACTTTAAAGCGCAAACGATACAATTTGTATAGAGCCAGCCTTTGTGAATGTAACTAAAAATGGGTCTCAAACGTGCAATTTAGACTATTAAGAAAATATCCTCTGATGAGTTAACGCTGCTATGTTTCAAACAATTAAATGTTGACTCTGCAGCAGGTGCTTTATCCACTGAGCTCTTTGACTAGCGCTCCATCTGTCCTCTCCCGCTTCTTTACCCACAGTCTGAGAAGGTCACCTTGACACTGGACTGCTTTCGAAATATTGATAAATAATTTACTCAAAAGGAAAATAAAAATAACGCGAACAAAATATACAGAATGCACTCCGAAAGTTCCATAGATAAAAGGCATGCTTAAACAAGCATTGGCAATGCCAACAGTTTTGTCTTTTGGGTAGGCATGGGAAAGCCCTTTGCCAGGCACTGCCGTAGTGGTATTAACTGTCCATTGATGGTAGTGGCTGCACAGTGGTGAGAGTATCTGGGCAAATAATAGCACGGCCTGGTGTATGCCTAATACTGATGCACAAACTTAAACAATTGCTTTGCCAATGCTTGTTCAACAGGACTTCAGTGAAGGACAGGCAGAGTGCTTGAAAATAGAGTGGCTCAAGGCAAACCGGGCTGACGTATTTATTTAATCAGTAGTGCTTTTACTGTTCCAATTAAGTCATTAACTTTCAAAAGACTGCTTTGAAAAAACACTGCCAGGCACTTTGAGCACCAAGATTGATGACAAGGCTTGATAAAGCTAATTCAAAGAGTTCCCTGGAGAACATGTTTTGGGTGGAGAGGGGCTGAAAGTGTGGAGAACATGTTTTGGGTGGAGAGGGGCTGAAAGTGGTTGGAAATGGCCATAAGGATTGGCATGGCCATGGGTAGCCAGCATGTGGGTAAATAACCAAACAGCACGTACAAGCTTTGTTTCCCGCCTCATATGCTATTTCTCCCTAGCTTTACTCGAATGCAATAGTTTCAGCTTATATGCGGCACTTTAGCCAAAACTAAAAAAGGTTGACTTGGTATGAGTTCAGTGAGTCATGCCAACAAAGCGACTGCAATGTCCCGACCTAGTGGCTCGGCGCCTGTACGTTCAACCATAGTGGTATGCTTATCAGTGGATCAACTACGCTAATGACAACGTGTTTGCATGTTGCCCTTTTTGTTAAGGTGAAATCTGTATTGAGAGTTTGGGGCCTCATTCAGCACCATGCATCCAAAATATCAAAACATGAGGTGGGTGTGTAGTCATGGTACATATTCACAGTCCTTCTGTGTGCCAGAAAATACAGCTTCAGAATTCTGTGCTGAGAGCTCACCCACATTTCATATGTCAGGAAATTGCATGTCATTCAGACCCTTTTTGTCCCTTTTGACAGCCCGTCTTCCCCAATTTAAAGAGTACTATTCATTGAGGGAAAAACAAACCTGTTATCAGCGATAAAATGCAATTCAGTGTGCTAAACCTCTACATGGTGCCTCTGTGTGATGCAGACAATCAGTGGCAATATGTGTACCCTCTCTGTAGTAGTCACGCAACCCACTGATCCTCTCTTTGTATCACCGACACTGCTGTCCCTGTATAAGCTGAAAACAGACCTTTATTTTGTAACGCTCTGCAGTGCAGCTGATGGCGCAGGGACTGGGGAAAACTTGGGAGGGGCGACAGTCAGCCCAAGTAACCCTTTCCTCGCGAGATTGTGATATTTGCCATTGCAACCACAGCTCGACTTAAGAAACAGGGCTTTGCATAAAAACTGCCTAGTGTAATCATGGGTGCCAGGTTCCAGAGGTAAAGGGAGCGAGTGGCTATTCCCATTCTAAAGTCCTTAGTGTTCTCTTTCTAATAAATCACTCAAGATCGTATTGGCACAGTCAGGTCAATTCTGCCCAGCACTCCTTTGGCGTACAGCATGCAGAGCAAGCAGTGGCCTGTGTGCCTGTGCTCTGTGCCCGGCCTGCAGTGCTCCAATCCTGCAGCATTCTTCATGCCTCCCTCCTGCTGCCCCTGGGACGGCGTGTGTGCACAGAAAGAATGTGGCGTTTTGAATGTAAAAGTTTGTGAGACATTGCCAGATGTTAAGGGGGCACACGTGAGATGCAGGGATGGAGAGGCAATTAATGCTTTATCAGGGGCACAATCAAGGTGCCACAGGGAATGCCAGCACTGGCACTGAAGCGCTCCATTAAGGGATCTGTTACTGCACAGGGATTTTCGGGGGAGCAGGAAAAAGCATGGAGGATAGGGAAGTAGGAAACATTACCTTTTGCCATGTCCCTCGGCTTTCTGGTGCTTGTGATATGCTGGGGACAAGATTGCACTGGAAAGTGGCCCGTGGTGGCAGGTATTGCTAATTTCAGTGAAAATGCTGGCACTGGCAGGCATGGTGGAAAAGCTGGTGCTGACAGGCAGTGGGAAAGAGCTGGTAATATGAAGAAGGTGACATCTAGTGGCGGGTGCTCACACGTTGCGGACAGTGGGACGCCCAGTGAGCCAACAGTGCACGGCTCTAGAGCAGGGGTCGCACAAAATTAACATTAGCAGGAGTTACTTGCAGTGAATGGCCAATAGGCGGGAGCTTATCTCTGTGTTTTATGTGCAGAACGGATGCGCTTCTCCCCGCACGTCTATCTCGCATGGCAAGGCAGACTGTCACTGCAGGTTAAGGCCCAGCTAATCCACCGGAACAGTGACAAACCACACACACCAAGCTACCAATGCCGTCCCCAGGTCTTCCAGTGGGTGTGGGTAAATCCTGTTCAGTTCGCTGGGTGACCTGGGGTCGGCACCGCTGCCCTGGCCTCTACCTCAATGGTGATCGAACACGATGCACCTCTAACTCAGTGTAGATTAGATTGCCACCCCCCCTAAATCTGAATATATGTCACCTACTCGCTAATGCATAGATGGTACCGTTGTATCACTTGCAGCGTCTCGCACACACGTGTCAGGAGAATGTTTAGACACCCAAACCGCACAGATCTCAGGTGGACCTGCTGCACTGTTTGCACAATGAATGCACACAGAAACACTGAAACACTGAAACAGCGAACACATGAACTGTCTCAAAACTCTACGGTCGCCGGTAGTGGGTACTATGAGCCGATGAGCCATGGCAAAGACAGTCAAATTATTACGCTCGCTTCAGACTGGACTCGAAGGAATTCTCATCACGCTGCGCCACAGTCGCTCACACTGACTCACAGCATTCCAAATAAATCCGTAGCTGTCCAGACTTCAGTTACACTTATGGTTACTTACCTTGAGGTCCCGGACTGACCTGCTTGCTGCAGTCTCTGCACTGCAGTGTGCCAAATGGTCAATGCAGGCGGCTGCTCGCCTCATTGTCGCTGGAGCACTGGCACGTGTTGGGCGGATGCACCTGCGGATGCAGCTTGGCCACGTGGCACGAGCAGTTTCTGAAGCCTGGCAGGGGTGGTGCCTCCCACAATGCGCAGGCGCACGTGAGCCTCTGGAATCATGATGCAGGCAAAGTGAACCACACCTAGGCATGGCTCTGATACGCTCAGTGTTCCCATTTGATTTATGTATCCTTCCCTAAGAAAAGAAGCCCTGTGTCCCCAAGGCCTAGCGGGGAAAATCTGGTTTCCCGGTGGCCCAATCCAGGCCTGGGCTCTGTGGCCTTTACAAGAGAGTAAAGCTGTTTCAGACACAGATGAAGAACATGGTTAGAAACATTAATAAATGCAAACATTGTATGCGATAAAAATGTAGTAAACAGGGGCAGGGTTAATACAGGTATGACATGCCCTTCCAGGTTAGGACATGTACTGCATAAAAACAATTCGGAATGAAGGATCTGTGAAGCCAGAACTCAGAGAAGCAGCACCTTGAGTTTCTGTCCCACCATTTGTTTTGTCGGGTCTTGCTAGAGAGAGAATTATCTCTCACAGAGAGCGAGTTCAGCTATTTCTTTAGTTATTTATTGTGCATGTAGCAGGCGCTCATACAATAAGTCAATTCTGTTTCAAAGTGCCCACATGGTATTGAAAAATAATGAATACAGTGGAAGATAGAAAGACACATTTATTATGCATGTGACTATTCAGAACGTGCCAGTGCAGCGAGAAGAGGGGATGTGGGTGGTGGGGTTTGGCGCTGGAATGTCTGTGCTCATACGTGAGCAGCAGATGAAGTACATAGGGCCTCAGTAGGAGTGTTGTGGTAAGGCATCAACGGCACCGGTAGGGATAGCAGCGCTGTTGTTACCTTGCCGCAACATTCTGAGTTTGCTCGTGGTGCTTTGCTCACTTGCTCTTTCCGTGTATGGACGAAGCATAATACAGCACTGCTCCTCAGCAAATATAAAGCCTCTGTCTCTATCTACAAAAAGGCCATTTTAAAAGCCAAATACAGTTTCTTTAATGATAGAATCCAGAATGCACAGCGCGGTACAAAGGAGCTCGTTCACATACTGAAAGAACAAGAAGGAACTAATCACATCACTCCAGAAAGATCTATCATTGACAATGTCACTTAGTGCAATGTCATGCAGTAAGCCATGCACAAAAAATTAAACACCATCAAGGAAAATATATTAGAGAGAAGTAACAATCTAAAATGCACTAAGTCTAAACAAGGGGATTGGTCCTATCATAGGTCACTGAGTATCCCAACATTTAATCTATCCCCTATAACATAAAAAGAACTAGAAACCATTATCAGTCAGCTTAAGCCCACGAAATGCAAAAATGATATCCATACTACTATGATAATTAAAACCTGTGCCCCTTCCTTAATCACCTCTATCTGTCAATTTGTTAACACTTCTATACTTACTGGCACGGTCCCTCAGGAACTTAAGAAGTCTTGGGTTATGCCAATTCTGAAAAAAAACATGGGCTCTCAGTCGAGATGCCAAATAACTATCGACCCATTGCCAATACAGCGTTCCTACTTAAAATCCTTGATTGTGTGGCCTACATACAAATTGCAGACCACTTAAAGACTCATCCTGTTCTTAATGACCATCAATCTGGATTTCGGGTTGGTTTTGGCACTGAGACCGCCCTCCTTGAACTTCAATCTAAACTTATGGCTCGTGTGGACAATAAGGAAGCGTCATTGCTCATGCTGCTCGATCTTTCTGTGGCTTTCGACCTGGTGGTCCATGATATCATGGCCACCAGGTTCCGCGAAGTGGGCAATTTCTCCCCGCTTGCATGCAAATGGGTATTGTCATTTCTTAATAACCGTGACTGTTGAGTCTTTTGTGGCACTGCTGAATCAGAACCCATAATAACAACTTGTGCTGTTCATGAGGGCGCTTGTACTTCCCCCTGTTTCTATAATATTTTTACGGCTCCCCTCTTTGCAATGCTTGATCATGAGAACATAATATTTACCAACTACGCGGATGACACTCAATGTGTCATCCCGCTCTCTGGTTCCCATAGCGCAGACAGATTGACCATCAACAGAGTGTTCACCCTAATTGAAACCTGGGTGGTCCACAATAAGTTGGCCCTGAACAAGTCGAAAACCGAATTGCTTGTCATAGGTTCTCCACACACTATCAACAAACTTGGTTCACAATATGAGAGCTTCCAGATGGGAGATGAATCCATTAAGCCCTTTAAAAAGTAAAAACATTGGGAGTGACTTTTGACCAACACATGACTATGAAGCAGCATGTCAGTAGTCTGGTATCTTAATGCGCATACTATATTAAACTTCTAGCGCACTTAAGACCTCTCATATCACAGGATAATGCGGAGACTATTGCTAGAGTAATAATAGGCTCAAAAATGAAACTTAAATATAGAGATCATGTTACGATGATGAGACAAGAGCTCCATTGACTGCCCGTAGCATCTAGACTGCTTTTTCGAACTTGGACGGTCGTACACAAGTGCAGATCTGGAAATATGCCCTGATATTCGCAACAGCTCCTATCTACGAGAAATAGCATGAGAGCATTAAGATCCAATAATCAGCTCCTCCTGTCTGAACCAAAGTGCCATACTGTCAGAGTAGCCAACTCAGCCTTCTTTTCCATAGGACCAAGAGCCTGGAATGCTCTCCCCCTAGAAATGAGATCCATTGATTCACTAGAGATATTTAAGAAAAGATTGAAGTCCTTTCTCTTTAACTAAACTATCCTGAGCCCTCTTTTAAACTACCATTGCATGTGGCGTTACCTACTGGTTTCTTTGCCTTCTTGTTGCTTGTTGTATATGTCATGTAGCACCCTCACGCCTTCGGGTCTATGGACGCGCTATATAAATGTATTAAAGTAAAGAAAGTAAAGTAAAGAGGGCCGCTCTGCATGCCTGGTCAGACCAGATGTGCAGAGTGGCACCTGTGAGCAGTACCGGATGGCAGCAACGGTACCATTGTGAACGGTACCGCTGCTACCATCCTCCCCATTCCCATTGAGCCCTATGGGGGCTCAAATGGGAATTGGGACGTACCGGGTCCGGGTCCCGCAAAAGGGAATTACCGGGCCCTCCAAGGTCAAAATGGCCCAGTAAGTCCCCTCTTGCGGGACCCGGACCAGAGTTTGGAGGTAGCCATGCCCTTATTAATGGCATGGCTACCTCCAAACTCGTAATGAGGCCCATAGTATCTTAAGCGCTATGCAGCCTGGAGCCGAATTGGGTATAAAGTGCAAGCCTACAGGATTGAGGCCGGTGGCTGCCGTAGCAAGTGCTAAGTGATAGGCAGAGGCTGGGGGGGCGATTGGGTATGGGAGACCAGGTCCCCGAGGAATACATAAGGGCCCTGTCCACTAATCACAGTGACTGTGAGAATAGCAGAGGAGGGACGATGGGAAGGAGGAGGTGAAGAGGAAAGTCTTGAGGAGCTTATGGAATTTGAGGAAGTCTTCTCAAGACGAAGAGGAAGGAGGAGGCTGTTCCATAAGAGGGAGCCAGTTGAAGAAAGTGATCGGCCTCCGGCCCTCTGTTTAGCGAAAGGCTTTACACACAGATAGTTGGTGCCAGAGGACAGCAGAGGTCTAGGGGGAGAGTATTTAGTAGGAGAAAGTTGCAGATAGCATGGTCCCAGGCCCCAGAAAGCCTTGTGGATAATGTAGACCTAGCAGATAAAAGCCATCTCTGGCTCTGTGAAGTATGTTAGACTTTTGATTGGCCTCTCAGCGTTACACAACTGTGAACTCTCACTCTAAGCCCACTTCACCAAGAAGATTCAGTCAGCATGGTACCAGCTAGTGCTCCTCCACAACATCAAGCCTTTCAGGTTCACAACAGTAGTGCAAGCCCTGGTCAACCTAGACGGTGACAGCACCAGATTCCAGCACACCTCATCCCAGGACTAGGACAGTTCAACCACATCAGCCCCATCCTCACAGAGCTGCACTGGCTATTTCATTCAGAATGTGTCATGGCCAAAATACCTCAATCACCCAGATATCAGTCATAATCAAAACATCACTCTGCACGGCCATGAAACTCACCACCTCCCAAGGATTGGACACCACCTGAAGCCTCAACATTGCAATGCTGGAAACAAAGAACTGCAAGAGGGGAACACAGGAAACAGGCTTTCACATGCCATCCTGCTCTTCAGGAATGATGTATAGACCTTACTCTTCAAAGAAAATCTCGCCAATTGCTGATCACCCTGCTTAACCCTATTCCTCCCTAACAGTCCCAGGTCCTATTCTAGCCCTGCAACATACATGTAACCCCCTACGTGCACCCTCTATGTACAGCAGTCATTTGCTTCCCAGCTCAATTCACAATTTTTAAATACCATAAATATATACATATATGCCAAATGGAAAATATTGTATTGTATGCAATAACAGGATCCTTTGGAATCCCATGTCGAGTGGTCAATCCTACCGTGCTATAGCACCTTGAAGAGTCTTTTTGTGCCAGATGGAAGTACAAATAATGATCTCAGACCAAATAAGAATAAGGAATGTGGCAAAGCACTACTTTATTGTCATTTAATAAAGTAGTGAGAACTCACAGAATTTGGACTGATACATGCACACAGTAGCTTGATTATATAGAGGTCTTATACCCCAATCTCGCGCCTTGAAACACTTGTGTATAGGCGCGTTACAAATGCCATATCATATCATATCTATGATGTCATTCTACGTGGCAAAATACAAAACCTATCGAGGGAAGGGATTGGTTAAGGGAACATTTCTACTTATAGAACATATAAGGATTAGTACATCAGTGGCTACGCCTTATGTGTAGAGCACGCCTTAAACTACGTCTAAATATGTACAGTACTGATTATAGCGGACAAAACAACAGTGGATTGGTGTATGTTTTATTGCACATTAGGTTGTCCCCCAACCACACTGATTGGTTGGCATATTATCTCAACCTTGGACTTTTGGATGTTTAGCAGCACGTACGTGAAACGAAACTTAGGTGTTTGAATCCTGTCAGGCTACTCCTCGTTTTCCCAATTAGTCCATCATCTCTCATCAGTGAGGCATAAACCAAAGACTTCCGTTTGTGGTTGACCATGTTTCCTGTTCACTGGCCTGGAATATTCAAGGGGGTGTGAGCACATCACTATCTTAACTTGAGGTTCTAATGAATAACCTTTGTTTTCAAATTCTGAGTCACATGTGAAGAGACCATGAATTAGTCAATGTCAGCCTTCTATTTAACGCAATTTGATTTAATTATGCAGGGTGCTGTTGCTCTTCTTGGCCTTTAGAGACTCGCTCTATCTCACATTAACGTTGTATACTTTTAATTGACCACCAGTTTGGCTCTCACAGATGTTTTCTTCTTCTTCCATCCATAAGGAATTACCCACATTCAGAGCTTATCCATGTACTGCCTTTGTTCTCTGTACTTATCCCTCGAAATAGCATCCTTAACTCTGGGCCAACCTTGACACATTGTTGGCTCTGCACACAGAGCTGTTTTTCTGTGTCTCCTGATTCTACAGCCTCAGGCTGTCTCTGAGGCTGCGTGGTTAAGTCAACGTGAGCAAGCACCCATTTTCACATTATGGTCATCCTTGCCACATTATATAGTCCTCGATAGCAAACTTCTATATGTTTCCTTTCTACCTTGCGTTACTGCATATTTTCAGTTATTGATCCGAAAGTTACTTCATCTTCTTTAGATCCATTATTACTGTAGCTTTAGGTTTATGTTATTCTTACTAATTGCTTTAGTTAGATCATTACTTCTTAAGTATATTCATATCATTTCAGCATAGGCTCATATATCTTCTTTATGACATCACTCTGTCCTCGTCAGATTTCACTTTAACGTATGTCCATAGGTGCGTTCTGACATCCTGGCATGTGACATCCCTCCATGTGGAATACGTCCACACTTTCAGTGCAAGGGTATATTCTGTATGGCTGTCTGAGTGCATAATGCCTCTCATGCACTCAATGCGAATGGGAACAATAGAGGGGGTCCCATTTACAGCTCTTCTCTGACTATTCCAGTATGACGGCGGTGAGGGGGCGGGAACTGATGAAAAGCGTCTACCTGCTAATCTACAGTACCATATGTTAGGAGACTGTATTGCCTTTGAGAACTGCCCTGCATTCTGTAGAGAACACATTATGTTAGAGGCGGGATCTGCAACATTTGGCTCGCCAGATGTTCTGGGCTACAACTCCCACCAACACTAGATGCATAGTCAATTGTGGGGCATCTTGGCAGTCATAGACCAAACCACCTGGAGAGCCACAGGTTGCATACCCCTGTGTTAGAGGAATGGCCCAATTTGGCTCCCACAACCCATACGCCACTTTATTAGAGCTGCTAGACTTGGATTCTGCCTGGGTGTGAGAGACACACACACACACACACACACACACACACACACGCCAGAGTGGCATGAATGTAGTACTGTAGAGGAGAGAGCAAACATTTTGCTGATCTAGTCCCAAATCCACAGATCTCTGTGAACCTGTTTTACCACCCTTACTGATGGGGCCCCAGGGGACCCTCGCGTATGGAAACAAGGCACAATCACCACACATGAACTGATACACCAGACACGAGGTTCAGTTCCCAAAATCTAGGGTTTATTGCAAAGCAAATAGTCTCAGTCGGCCGACTGGGTCTCACGTCCCGCAACGTGTGTCACCAGATCCCGTGGGACGCAAGAGAACGAGCATTCTACATCAGTTACATATATACAAAACGATCATCTTATTATCAGTAGTGACATATTCAAAACTGTCCATAATGTATCTTTCTATGCAATGCTTTCGATGATTGACAATTATGACGAATATTACACTCTTCAGACATGTATTCAGCAACAGTTTGCAATTTGCGAAGGTTGCAGACACAATGCTTTGTTTTAGGGAACATAATGCTCTTGTTCTTACAAGCAAGCTGCGTGTAGGGGAGAGGCACATTCCAGGCCTCACTATCTTCTAGTTTCTATTTGTGTGCTAGAGGTCAGCTCGATCTACAGGGGCTCAGTAAAGGCCGGCCGCAAAAGAGAGCATAATTCAAGCCATTAACTGTTCCTCTATACCATTTCTGCCGCACCAGCGAGACTAGCTTGCACCTGCGTAGTGATTAAATGCCTTGTTGCTTACTTCCAAGGACTTGTGAGGGAGGAGACCGGGCATTGCTGTCTGGGTTGACTGGGCTGCGTTTCAACATGTAACTTGTGGCTTTGCTCTATGCATGAGCAAGAACGAAAATAGAATTCACTTAAATCAAAGCAGTTTGAACAGAAAGCAAAAAGCAAACATTAATCAAAATGGCGAATTCTATTCCTACAAAATGGACGCTCTCTGGTCATGCTTTTTGGCCTTCATTAATAATGCTGAACATATGATGTGGTTGGTTGTCGGCCAACAAAATACATCACTTATGTTATGGAAGGGTAATTTCTAGACTCACATTACTGTTAGCACTCCAGGTTTTTGAAGAGGAATTGTTGGCAGATGAAGACTGGCCCGAGAGCAATTCACAGTGGTTATCATTTTGGAGGATAACCATTGGCAATAAAAGACAAACAAAAAAGTGAATGCAGATATTTGCAAATGAATGTCTAAAGAATGTTGATGGAAAATGTAATTGTAATTGCAAGTGAGCTCCAATGGAAAGGCTACTGCTGCTTTAAGAGAACTGGTACCCTTTATTTTGCATTAGGCCTAATGTAGCTTAGGAAAAGACAGCATTTTGAATTATGTGCTTGCAGTTGGAATGGAGAAATTAGACCTTGCACCATATGTTGTGTTTGCTCACTCATGTGTATTCTTCTGTCTTAGCAAAATTATGTATAACCTTGCTCACAACGCTACACATATATTGATGTTTCACACACAGACGTTACTTCAAACAAACACTGATAGCGGAGTGTGAGTCGTGATTGTATTAAGGGTACACATCTGAGTTGGTGATCTTTTGAAGACTGGAGAAGTGATCTGGGTGTCTAGGATCGTCTGGCTCCTCATAGAAAACCATTGTTTTTAACTGACAGGACTACCATTTTCCTTGGCCCGGTGATAGAACCGTCTGTTCATTGCATTAGATTCAATGTACTGAGAATGATATAAAAACCTACTAAGTGGCATGGTGGCATAGTTTCGGATTGCTTCGCATTGTATGCAGTTAGTTTTCTGTTTACCTTGTGCTGTTATTAAATATTTATGGGACTAATACCACCCACGAATTGTATCTGGCATCAGTTTTCTGTGGCATCATTCATTTTAAGCTTTCCATCCACCACTTCCAAGTGTTTATATTGAGTTTGTCCAAGTAGGAGTAGTGGTCAAATTGTATCTGCCATGGTCATTATGACTAGAAAGCCAATGCATACTTCACTAATGACGCTCACACGGTCAAAATATGTCCTGCATAGCTTGTGGTGCAGCAGTACAGTGTAGTGAGGGAACAGGCAGGAAGTGATAAGTATATTTTATTATATTTATTTATCTATAATGCCGACCAAGGCAAGCTGTCTGGTATGGAGCACCGCAATGCCTTGCAACTGGTTTCTTCTTCCCCTCAATCCCCTTGCTCTCTGGCTCACCATCATGGGCAAGCATTGTATTCTGGATGCACACGGCATGCAGGCTACCCTTTCCCCACTGGTTGTCGGACCAAGACTGCTTTGCATAAGGCGGGTCCATTTCTGTAAAGACGCAGATGGGATTGATGGAATGCAAGCTGCCCATTGCAGTTGCCTGTGGATATAATTAGTTCCAAGATTTAGATGCATCATATCCTAAGGTTCATAGTCAGCCATCCCCTACACATGCACAATACCATTTTCTATTTCATGTTCCATCATTTGTCCAAAAGCGATGCGTACGTACCTGTTGTTATGCCAAGTCTCAATCCACGATCCCAGAGTAGCTGTGTTACTTTATTCAGAAATGACGCTTTTAAAATAGTTGATTGGAAATCACAATTCTTGATAGACTGATAGCCACATCTATATGCTGCAAATGTTTTGTGTCCACAGGGCAGGTCCAGGTGGGATTGTGTAAAGTGCATGACAGGTAAATGAGCAGATAACATGGAGGGTAACACCCGACCGAAGTGCATCAGGTGTGAGGTATGGCAAATCTAATTACATCAGGCTTTGGGATCGTGTAAAGTGCATGACAGGTAAGTGAGCAGATTACATCAGGTGTGAGGTATGGCAAATCTCATTACATCAGGCTTTGGATCAGCACATTGCTTTTGATTGTGGGGACAACTAACCAGCAAGCGGGGCCTCTTTTGCCCTCCTAAATGATTGGGCTTCATTACGAGTTTGGAGGTAGCCATGTCGTTTTTAGCAGCATGGCTACCGCCAAACCGGGTACCGGGTCCAGGTCCTGCAAAAGGGGACTTACCGGGCCGTTCTGACCTTGGAGGGCCTAATAATTCCCTTTCATGGGACCCAGACCCAGTACATCCCCATTTCCATTTGAGCCCCCATAGGGCTCAATCGGAATGGGGAGGATGCTACCAACGGGCCCGTTAATGACCGGCCCGTTGTTAGCATCTGGTCTGCACGTCTGGTCTGGACAGGCGTCCAGAGCGGGACCCGCTGCAGACCTTGTTATGTGGCGGCCTGGAATGAACAGTGCCAGTCCCTTACCGACACGGAGCAACACAGGTTGGATCCCCGGTTTCGTGCTTAGAAACCTCTGGGTATTAAGCGCGTTATAAATACCCTATCATATCATGTGTATAGTAATTGCCAAATTATATACTATTTCATATTTGTAATTAAAAACAAATAGTTATTTGCACGATGGTAGCCTGTTCCATGGTCATTCTGTTCGGTCGTCTGTCCTCCAATGTGTGTGAAATGTCCTTTCTGCTATGATGAATGTAGCCTATTTAAAACACAGATGCTGTCGTTCCAACTAGATTTGTGGCCATATTTTACATGGTGGAATGCCACACTGCCTTACATTTATATTGCCACGTATTGTAGAGAATCCTTCTGTAGATGAAGATGAAGGTCAGCAGTGTATGGACATGAACAGGCATACATTTTCACAAAGCTCACATTTTCCAAGCAGGCATTCATCAATGTTCTCTTTCGTTGATCTTTTTTTTAACCTTTATTTACCTTCTGCCAGTTTTTGTAATTGTTTGGGCAAGAAGTCTACTCCAGACCATTGAATATCATCTCTTGTCCTAAAAGCCGAACATGTAATAAATAAACAGAATTGAAATACATATTTTTCATATATGCCATCAAACTAATTTGAATTAGAGCAAATATCAGCTGTGAGTATACCTTTCAAAACAACAAAATAACCTAATTGTTTCTAAGCAATTCATATTACAGGTGATATTCACGTTCATCATCACCACGACATCCCTCTTCCTCATTCTGGTACTTATTTGAGACGTCACAAACTAACTTGCAAGAATCAACTGCTATACTTCATTGATCATATTTTTCAAAACAATATCCACTCTATTATTTTGAATGATTTCCATACAGCCTACTGAAAGAGGGGAGAGAGGTGGCACCACAGTCTGTTCATATATTAAGTGAGTTAATGTTTATTCCTTCTTACTCAAGTTCAATAGGGCTTTAGTCCATCCTCTGACACTGGGCTCCTCAGGAAATGCATCGGCTTTTGAGCCATATTTTTACCTAAGAACGGTTTTGCTACATATTAACTGATTTGAACATGGATTAATGGTAAATTAAATTGTTTTTTCTACTTAACGTAAAAAGCTATGTGAATGACTCACCATTTCTTTAGAGAAACAGAATCTTTATGAATGAATATATTTACCGACGCATGAGTGATAGAAGTACCAGAACGATAACGAAAGTGAAGCAAATTCTTTTGAGCTGAATGAGAGCATTAGGCAGTGCTGGGTGTCAACACCCAACTTTTTGCTTTTTCCATAGCATACAACACAACACATTTTTACTGTATCTTCATAGTTCCATTTTAATTTTGCCTGCTAAATCTCTGAACATAATCACTTCTTAGGACAGTAGTGCGTGATCTGCATGAAACTCCATGGGCCTCATTACGAGTTCGGGGGTAGCCTTGGTGCTATTAGCGTCATGGCTGCCTCCAAACTCGGTCCGGGTCCGGGTTCCTTGAATGAGGAATTACCGGGCCATTCCAACCTTGGAGGACCCGGTAATTCCTCATTCAAAATACCCATCCCCATTAACCCCTTACCGTTGCACTCGTGATGAGGCTCCATATCATATTACTGTCAAAGAGCACATTAGCTATCTGTGAGAAAGTCATACGTTTTAACTTTTCACAACATTTTATGGAGCAGGTGAATCAACCTACTGTGGGCCCTTCAAATCACAGGCATTGTATATATTATCCAATTTCAATTGTAGTTGCTCTAATATTTTATCTGAATGTTTTTCTGAAGGTTTTATAGCTTTTCATGATTATGAAGGTCTTCACAGCAACTTTACAAAATGTAGCTTGAATGGAGGAAGAGAAGCATGGGCAGGAGTAAAACAACATGTATTCCCACCATAGGATTTTGCTGCCCCCGTTTCTCTGCGATAAGCATGGAAATTGTTGGACCATAGGACAGAATAAGCATGTTAAAAAACACGTTCTCTTTGTTTTTATTGATTTTATATTAATCACCAAGTCATACAACACCCACATGAAACAATGTACGACAACTTAGATTTAATATGTGATTCACACTTTTATCACATAACATTTCCGAAGTTTTAGACTAAAAAAAGACAGCATGGTTAAAAGACTGAATATTAATACGCAGTATTTATTATTTAATTTATATGGCATACTTTTTTGTTGTTACACAAGTGAAAGTCTTTTTAGAATGGTTCTGTTGCTGGAACATTGAAATTGTATTTGGTCTTTCTCTTTTATGAGACAGTGATATGTTTTGTAATAATGTGTATATGGAGTTGTAGTGCAAAAAGCTTTCTAGTTTTAGCCACAATACACTTAATTAAAAATTCAATTAAATAAAAGAGTTGGTTAAATAAACAAGGATGCCAGAAAACAGTTATAGTAAAAGCCACATAAAAAGACAAGCATACCTACTCCCTCTGGCTGTGCCAGATGAAATTGACATCATAGCTGATGTAAAGGTTTCATCCTTGTGAAAAAGGTTGGCGATGGACAAGACCATATTGCATATCTATTACAACAACAAACGAATACATAGTAATATTACATCTGGCAATACATAATAATGAGCCAAATAATTCAAGGCTGAGATACTTATGAAAGACACCTAAGAATAGAATGTGCCGTTCCTGTGGGTTCTGGGTGCTTTGCAATTATGCTGTCTAACATAAAGATGATGCTGCTGTAAAATAGACTTTGTAAGTGAAAAGCATATTCCCAGCCAAAACAGTCACACATATTTTAAAAGAATGGCCCAGCATGTGGTGTGCTTGTTCCCCTGTCAGATGTTATTTTTCCTGTGAAAAGATCTTTTAGGATCTTTCAGGATCTGTGCTGGACCTTGTTTAATTACTGATAGCTCAGAACTAGAAGTCCAACTTTAAGAGAATGGCAGGGAAAATGAATGCATTTTATATTTAACTTTCTCAATATTCAATGCTGGTTATAGAATCACATCCTTGGGACTCGACAATCAGACTTTTGCCAAGGCATTGAATTGGCTCTACTAGATCTGAAAATCCAACTGGATTCCTTCAGAGATGAGGGCAAACCAGCTCTCCTCCTCCTACTGGATCTCTCAGCTGCCTTCGACCTAGTAGACCATGAGACCCTATGTCGCCACCTAACCGTCTCAGCAAACCTCTCCCTCGAGGCCACCACATGGATAGCCTCTTTCCTAGAGGCCAGGTCTATGAGAGTTTTCTCAGACACTGCGAGTGCCCAGCCTATCCCATTCCCATGTGGCATCCCCCAAGGTTCATGCGTCTCCGTCTCCCTCTAAAACGTATTCACCAAACCCTTATTTGACCTCCTGGATGACATTGGTATATCTTATACCAATTATGCCGATGACACCCAACTACTCCTGCCCATGACCGGCACCTATGACGAAGACTCCCTCAGGCTTAACAAAGTTTACGTCACTATCCAGACCTGAACGGCGACAAGACAGAGATCTTATTAGTAGGCACTCCTGCTATGATGCAGAAACTCTACCCAATACTCCTCCTTCACGATAGATGGAACCCAGATCCGGGTCTCAGCAGATGTAAAACCGTTGGGTGTACACCAGGATGACTTCCTATTGCTCAACACACAAATGAGTGCGGTGGCCTCCTCGGCAGCCTACACCGCAAAACTCATCAATTCAGCAAGACAGTTCTTGTCGCGAGAGAGCTGCCTAACTATTGCGAGAGCCATCACAGGAGCAAGACTGGATTATTGTAATGTCCTCTTCGCTGGGACGCAACATATACAAATTACATATAATCCAAAACAATGCCTTCCGAGCAGCGTTAAACGTTCCCAAAAGAGACCACATCTTAGCTGCAAAGAAAAAAGGCTCACTGGCTCCCTATTCGGGAAAGGATTTTCTTCCAAACTTTGTCTAGCACCCACAGATGCTTGAGCAACACCGCCCGCAATATCTTACCCGGTGGAAAATTGAAAGATCAAAGTACAGCAGACCAGTAAGGTCTTTCCACATACATAAGAACTACACATACAGATCTTCCATCAGTATCTGTGTGCTGAAGGAGCTGACTATTGACATTAATTGAACTCTACCAGTGTTTTTTGGTGCACACCACAGTCAGCACGCATGTAATAGAGACATTTAAATTGTGATCCAGCGATTAGAAACTTATGATCTTGGGTTTTGAGGACAATTGCAAAATAGCTCTAGTAAATTGCTATAATTGATTTGATTTTTTGGTTTGATCTTTGTTGTGTGAGGTTTATGAATGGTATGTTGTTCAGTGTGGTTGGAGAGAGTAATGACTGAGATGACTCAATTGATTTCGTTTAGATTTTGCTATATTCTGTCTTAAGAAAGGGGCAGTGTTCTGTGAAGAAATATGTATGTAATGATTTAATAAATGTGTTGTAATTCTTTTTAAACAGTGGCCCCCTCCTACCTATCCTACCTTCTCATTTTCTATATTCCTTCTCGTTCTCTCCGCTCTGCCGACCTTTTCCTGCTCTCTCCAGCTCCACCACCCTGTGCCCCCTCCCGCTTCTGCTCTTTCCAACTACTCACTCCTTTCCACTGGAACTGCCTCCCCCTCTCCATCTGCTCTACTGCCTCCTACCCTACCTTCCGCACTTCTCTAAAATCTTAGCTCTTCCATTCACCTCCCTAACACCTTTTGCTACTCTCTTACTTCTGCTACTACCTCTACCCACACCTCCTTCACCCTCTCTAATTTCAGTACCACCTCACCCTCTCCTTCCACTCTACTCCCTCCTACCACGGTCGGACTGGGACAAGAAATAGGCCCTGTCACCAAAACAAAAGTGGCCCACCCCTCGCCTCACGATTCTTGAATTCTGAGGACATCACTGGAAGTGATGTCATTTGACCCCACCCCAAACACGACCTTTCACCCCTTGACAAAACAGGAAGTGGCATCAAATAGCATTGTTCCTAAGTACACTAAATTACTGTGAATCCGAGCAGACGTCCAAAGCCAAATGATAATATGTTATTGTATAGCACTTACGCTTAAGCTCTTTTTTATAGAACAAATATGCATACAATATCACCCAACCTGTGTTGGTACTAATTTATCGACCTAAGAAGGATGAAAAGATTTTTTTTTTAAATAAAATGAAATTTCTTTTATTTTTTTTTCAAATTTCTTTTTCCAAACCGGCCCCCACTCTCCTGGGACGATTTCTGCCCGGCCACGGGCCGAAAGGCTGAGGGACCAATCCGACCCTGCCTCCTGCACTACTTCCCACTCTAATTCTTAACTCTTCCATTCATCTCCCTAACACCTTTTTGCTTCCTCTCCTACTTCTGCTTCTACCACTACCCTTACCTCCCACTCCCTCTCACACCTTGGTCCATCTCTACTCATGCCTAACCTCATCAATAATGTAAATTGTTCCTTGTACTGTTTTCTGGTTTTGATTCAATTGTTGTTTAATGCTTGTTGTATTTTGTTTGTTTCTCTTGTAAAGTGGTTTGGCGTAAACTGCTATATACATTTAATAAATACTGAAATACATGGGTTGTGTCTAATTTAAATTGCTACAGGTTTTTTTTTTCTTTTCACGCACATCAGCTGGCCTTGCCCAAAGTGAAAAGAGCCAAAGGAGGTGGGGGGAGCTTCCCAACGGTAGCGGTTAACCACTGGAACGTCCCCCCCGAACTAAGAGCAGAGAACTCCTACTGGGCCTTCCCTAAGGCATTGAAAACTTGGTGTTTTGCCTAGCATTCCCCTCTCAACTCTTCTGGGAATAACTATTCATTCATTGCCGCAAATAGCCTGCACTGTTGTCATGGCTATTTGTTTAGGGCAGGGGCACACTGCCAGTGAAGCTTTGTATCATGTAACTGGTTCGCAACAGCGCCCTGGTGCTTCAGGGTTTTAGGCACTTTACAAATGAAAAAATAAATAAATACATGTGTCTGTCAGCAGGTGAACTGTCTTCCTTGACAATTGAACCATTGCATACTGAACAGTGCTAATGGGAGGATGTGGGGTATTCCATAGATGTAGTAGAGAGAGTGAGTAAGATAGAAAAAGAGAGAGTGAAAGAAAGCGAGAGAGAGAGAGAGAGAGAGGGGAAGAGAGAAGAGAGAGAGAGAAAGAGAGTGACAGAGTTTAGATATTAAGAGGGTGCTGGTACTGGGCTTTAGACTGCTGCAAGGTAAGTGTATTGGAGTGACCAAAAGACAATCATTTGGGAAGTTTGTCACTGAAAGTCAATGAAGCAAAGACCATAACTCCATGTATGGTTATGGGAAATTTAAGCTGGACACAATAATGACCCAAGAGCAGTATTTCACAGAGAGGAGTCACTATGAATTCATAGGGTGCGATTGGATACAAGCCATTTTAGGGTTGTCATAGACGTGGATAAAAAGAGCTCAAGGCCAGATAAAGTTGCGCAGTGGTCAAATCCCGGTTCCAATTCTCCAGGTTCTTCCCAAAGCCTCCCTGCTCTGTGATTTTCAACTCCTCCCACCTCACTCCTGGGTGCAGCGTCTCCTTCTTGGTGTATAACCAGTCACTCACTATTGCTGAGATTGATAGTGTCCCTTGCTTCTTTCTTGGATTCCTTGGCTGTTATCAGAATTCCCAGGATCTGGTGATAGTGATTCTGGAATCTCCGGTACAACCATCTCCTACCCCATGACTTCTGGCAGGGTCGGACCCAGGGAACTGTACAGATGGTCAGCACTAGGGAATTGGAAGCACTCTCCTCCTTGCAAGTCACTGAGCAGTCACCCTGGCCTGACCTAACCTAAGTTCTTAAGGGTCTCCTCCACCAAGATTGGAACCTCACAGCACTGGGTTTTGTTGGTGTTTTAGTTGCTTCTCGCTCTTCCACCTTCTCATGTCCTCTTTAAATGTTCTCCTTCTCATTGTCACTCACTCCACCATGAATTCTTTAGTCCTCCATCCCTCCATTCTATCTGCTCTCCACCTCTACTCTTCCTCTCGCATCCCAGTCTTCTCCCCACACCACCCCCTTCTCTTCTCTTTATCCAATACCCCTCCTCCTCTCAACGCTCCCTCCTCCATCATTTGCAACACCACACTCTGTAACAATCTACTGGACAAAACTTTGTTAAAGGGACGTTATGGTTACAAGTAAAACCGAAACCCCCCAGAAATGTGACAGTTGTGGTAAACTAAGCAACGATAACTTGCACCACCACCGTGCACTGCTAAGACTAACACCAAAGACGTCAAAGATGACATCACAAATGTCAATGATGACATCACTGATGACATCACATATCCAGGCCACTTGTTTTTGTTCAATGACATTTCTAGGCCAAGTTGTTTTGTTCACTGAGTCAGAAAATGGAAATTCAAAAGGTGCTATATATCTAGACGTAAACCTTGTTGTATGTTCTGAAAATACTTTCCTTAGGGTTTGGTCTCAGGTCATGGTGCACATACACAAGGCAATACGCAGACCTCAAATACACAATTCATTTGTATAAATGAAGATGAACATTAATGTTAATGACATTTTCTGGTGATGTTGTTTCTTTCTTCCTTAATTCGTTTCCCTGTATGTGACTCTGAGTTGTATGCATTATGGGTCTTCATATGTATTGTTTCTACTAACACAAGGGTGTAGTAAGTCTTGAATTGTTAGCTATATATTCCATGTTTAACATTACTCAAAACTCTGATACGGCAGCATTCATTATTTTACTATCCAAAATTACCAGATTAAAAATATTGTAATTCTATGGTGCATGCTGCAGCTATGTGTATGTATGATTAGGTTACCTGTATTAACAACAACACACCAATATAATGTTTTGTTTAGATGAGTGCATTCTTTAATACATTAAGTAGTTCACGATAGGTCTCCTGATCACCCCTGACATCTTTTTACCAACATTATAAACACAACTCCTTGTAGGGACTTTTCATCAAAATTAATTACATATGTGATGTCATCAGTAATGTCATCAATGACATTTGTGATGTCGTCTTTGATGTCCTGTATGTTAGTCTTTGCAGTGCACGGTGGTGGCATGAGTTATGGTTGCTTAGCTTACCATGACTGGCACATTCCTTTATTTATTTTACTTGTAACCATAACGTCCCTTTAATAAAGGTGTGTTACTGAATTGCATAGGTTTATATTAGTGCAACTTAAACATAACGTCCCTTTAACAAGTCTTGGTTGAGTTGCCTAGGGCATGAGGTTCAACCAATTCCCCAGCCCCACCAAACCACCCCCGTTATCCATTGCACCTACCCTGCATCCTAGTTTAGTGTCCACTATACCCTTATAATGTGACCAATGGCCAGTGCTCAAGGCTTGCAGCCATGGCCAGTCTCCACAGGCCATTGGTCATGGGCTTCGGCGATGCCACATTCCCCAAAAGGTAAATCAGAGTAGACATTTGTCCTTGCTGCGGGCCAGGCCCACTGTCCAGGCAGCAAAATGATATCACTATTTTTTGTACACAGGACATATTTGCAAAAGCATGCTTTCAGGTCCTTAGTGATGCTCCTCGCGAACGTTTGCTGCAATCTCGTCCAGCACTTCGGCGGCAGTCGCAAGCAGAATTTTTTTCCCATTTAAACCTAGGGTTTAGACCATGCCGCATGCCCCAATAAGTAAATCAGAGTAGGCATACGTATTTGCCAAGGGCCAGACCCACTGTCCATGCACCAAAGTCATATCCCTATTTTTTATACTTACATTTTGACACTTTAGAACAAATAAAACACAGGACAGATTTGCAAAACTATGCTTTGAGGTCCTTGCTGATGTTCCTTGCAAATGTTTTCTGCAGTCCTGTCCAGCACTTAGGCTGTAGCCACAAGCAGAATCTTTTTTTCCCATTCAAACCTATTCCGATTTCGAAAAACTTTATCACATAGCCGGTCCCTGGTGGGTATGCCCACTTTAACCCCATTGCTGGTCCCTCATGGTCATGGACAGTAGCCAGATTTTCCGGATCATGTCCTTTGTTCATGATTCTGATAATCTGGCCACTGCCCATGGCCAGAGGCTATAGTTTCTACATTAAGACACTTTTCAAAAAATAAAACACAGACCCATTTGCAAAACCCTGCTTTCAGGTCCTTGCCAATGCTCTGTGCACGAGTTTGCTGCAAATCCGTGCATGTTTTATTTTTTGAAAAGTGCAAAAATGTACCTACAAAAAAGTCATATAATTTAGCCGTAGCTTGACAAAATCCATTCAGACTTTGCACAAGCATTCAAGATTGGCTCTATAATCTTTCTTAAAACATTTATGCAGTTTCGTCAAACAGCAACAAAGTTATAAGCGATATAAAAATGTTGAGACCCCCCCTCTAATGTTGCCCCCTCTTGAAATAAACCCACAAACCTTTGCAGAAACATTAAAATCTGGGTCTAAAATCTCATTGAAAACGTTTGTGCAGATTTGTCAAACGGCACCGCATTTATAAGCCTTTCAACTATTTTGAGACCCCCCTCTAATTTTGACCACTCTTAGCGAAATAGCACTAAACATTGCAGAACCATTCAGGGTCAGGTCTAAAATGATATTGCAAGTGTTCATGCAGTTTCATTGAGTGGCCCCAAAGATATAAGACATCCAAGAACTGCTTTTCACCGACCCTGTAATGCAGAAATATGCATTGATGTCCCCGAACATCTGAGATGTTTGTGAACATCGCAGGAACGTCCCTGAACATCTGAGATGTTCGCGGACTTCAGAGATGAAAATTCCACCCAATTTCTGGCTTTTTATGCCCATATCCCATCCCATCCTCATCACCTCTCACCTCCCCAGAGATTGTTTCATCTGTTTGACATATGCAATGTTATGTTTTGTATGTAAATTGTGATGAGCATGTTTTGTGTAACTTAGTGCCTAATAAGCGAGCATGTGTGGGTCCAGAACACTGTACATTATGCAATCTCTCTTTGCATTGCCCTTCCCTTATTCACCAAACTGAAAAAGCTCATGGCCCATTGTCCCTAATCTGTGACACCATCCCACAGGAGTGAGAGAATAGTGAATGGCATATATATGTATCTGTGATGGAAAATAAAACAGCCCTTTTTAGCCACAGTCTCAAAGCTAGTGCTTCAGAATGGTACCCGACGCGTCTATCTCTCTTTCAAATTACTTGAATTCTGTGCCCTGCCCCAGCATCTCCCCACAATCCCTGTACTCCTCTGCACCCACTCCTTGGGCCCCTTCTAAAACCAAACCCCAGACAGTCTTTGCTTCATTTTTCTCTGGTCCTCTATGTGAGATGGTAAGATATTTCCATGCTTTCCTCTGCACTTTGTGATGTGATTCTGAGTTGGTGTCGAGGGATGAATGGACTATGGTGATAGGCATACCTCTACGCGGTGCCACCAAGATCAACAGATTAATATGCTGTACAGAATTGCCTCATTTATTTGAATGTTTAAAGTTTGGTATTGCACATGTTTGTATGTAAATTGTGAGGTGCCTGTTTTGTGCAAATTAGTGCCTAATAAGCCAGCATGTCTGGGTCCAGAGCACTGTACATTATGCAATCTCTCTTTGCATTGCCCTTCCCTTATTCACCAAACTGAAAAAGCTTATGGCACATTGTCCCTAATCTGTGACACCATCCCACAGTAGTGACAGTATAGTGCATGGCATATATATGTATCTGTTATGGCAAATAAAACAACCCTTTGTAGCCACAGTCGCAAAGCTAGTGCTTAGGAATGGTATCTGACATGCCCATCTCTCTTTCAAATTACTTGAATTATTTCCCTGCCCTAGCATCTCCCCCCACTCCCTGTACTCCTCTGCACCCACTCCTTGGGCCCCTGCTAAAACCAAACCCCAGACAATCTTTGCTTAATTTTTCTCCGGTCCTCTGTGTGAGATGGTAAGATTTTTCATGCTTTTCTCTGCTCTTTGTAATGTAATTCTGAGTTGGCGTGGAGGAATTAATGGACTGTGGTCATAGACATACCGCCACGCGGTGCCACAGAGAACAAGAGATTAATATGTTTCTATGAAATCTCATGAGAGTCCATCCTGACTCAGTGCCCTAAAGAATATGTCAAAGTAAGTATAAATAGGCAGCTAATTAAATTAGATATGCGCCCTAGAATCCTGGCCCTGCTAATTGCCTTGAGTGGGAGGCCACTGGCTAGGTGGTGCCACAAGCCACAAGGGGAGCCCATTTGTAAATTAAATACTTTAAGATTATAGTGAGAAATGCACTTTGCTTTCACTCTGTGTTCAATGCCAAGCAAGCTTTCATTCCAGTAAGACCAATAGCATTTGCCAATGCTGTGTACGCAGTCTAGAACTAATAGCATATCTGACTATGAAAAGCTTATTGTAAATTAAAACCAACCTAATTGTACACAGATTGTTTTTCGCATCTTCCATAGCCTAACAGAGAATTGATTGATAACTTGCAATGTATGAAAGCCATTGATACCTCGAAAGAAGCATTGTGAGATTAAGCAAGTTTAGCTGTGACACTTCCATTCCTGTAGAATGTAAATTACATTCTCTCTACTCTCCTGACATTGTACAGTAGTGGAAGGACTTTACAACTGTAGGACACGATCTGAGAAATGAAGTTAGAAAGGTATTGAACAATCGTTAAACTATTTTTCTATGTTGGTTGGCTGAACCAATGTCCTGTGTGTTCTAAATTGACATCACGGCTTCCCTAACACACATTTCCAGAATTAGATGCCACACCTAGCCTGCATTCAAATGTAATGCACGTGCTAGCAATCCACAGTACCACTTGGGAGGATGGCTCAGGGGCAAAGTGCTTGCCTTGGAAGCAAGGCGACACGGAACAGCACAGGTTCGATCCCCGTGTCCGCGCTTAGAAGTCTCTGGGTATTAAGCGCGTTAAAAATAACCTATGATATGATAGGTTATTTATAACGCGCTTAATACCCAGAGGATTCTAAGCGCGGACCTGGGATTCAAACCTGAGTTGTTTTGTGTCGTCTTGCTTCCAAGGTGAGCGTGTTGCCTCTGAGCTATCCTCCCGGGATGTGGGTTTCAAAGCATAAAACTTTGCTCTACATGGTTTAATGTATTTTTCTGTGAAGCCATCAATGTGAAGTTGTGTGATTGCCTATAGAGTGAAGTCAAAACTTTAACTGGTTTACATTGATGTGCACATACAATCCATTTTATTTAATAACATACATTGTAATTGCAAACCAGTTTATTTCTTGTCGCTCAGTGTGAGAATGAGATTGTTACAGACTAAATTATTAAACCTATAGTGTGCGAGGAAAGTGAAGGTCAAAATTATAAAAGCTTATCAGGCGTATTTTGTTTAGGGGTGTGGTTTTAAGCTTTCTTGGATAGGATTCTGCCCCATTTATATATAAATATAATATGACAACCGTACGCCCCTTCCCATCGAAATTCAGGTTCCATCATCGCTCATTGTTACATCAGACAATAATTTTGCTTTACAAGGGATTTAATTCAGCGAGAGCATTCCATGCAAACACAACTGGGAGCACGACACAAATGCTAAAGCAAAAGACACATTTGCCAACTGCGAGGCTGAAACTGTCAAACGAACCAATGCATCGCTGTAATGGCTCTTTTGAAATGTCCCCGCAACGACAGACCAGGAATTATTGCTGCTCTGCAGCATATACAGCAGTAACAAAGGGACTCTGAAGGACACAACGTCTTGGCTTCATGCAAATGCACTCATTAACTAAGAGCATAAGGGAGATGAATGTGTATTGCATTGAGCAGAAAAGTGCCCTGGGATGTTCATTGTATGAGTATTCCCCGAACTGTCCATGCTTCTGCAGAATGGTGCGTTTACAGTGGCGTCCTGGAGAAAATTCCCAGAACTCCTTTATTTAAACCCCGCAGGGAGTCAATGAAGAAAGTAGTGAGGGTATTAGCCACACTCTGGGAAAGTGGAATTGAAAAGATATTTTAATTTGAGAGAGATGAAAAGTACTGATCTGTTTGACAAGAGACTTAAATCTTCATAACTATTTCAGCTATATCATAAACATCTGTCGGAATAGCAGATAATTGTGTTTAACACAATATGCAACATGTACATAAAGGACAATGTTGTTCTGCTCGCTCAAAAGACAGATTCCCCAAACATTTATTGGTGCAAGTGATGTGGCAGGGACATCGGCAGAAAATACTCAAAGGGCATCTGAATGTGTGCATCACATCTGAACGCTTACACACCAGAGAACAGTGTGCCAATGTGTGTTGTGGGCGGTGTGTTCAGGTGCAGGGGCCTCAACCCCTTTTGCATGACAAGGGGACACCTAGTGTCGAAAAGATTGACTTTAACATGCCCGTATTGCCTGTGTATCAGAGTGTGAGGAGTTCGACCATCCGCACGGGGAGAGTGGGCTTGCCTGGGCTTATTGATTTTTTGATAAATGAAAATGAATGATGGGAGATCAACCTCCAAGGACTGTGTGAGGCCATTCCGCACACAGTCCATCTGCTTCACGCACAAAATGCATAGTCACATGTACTCCGGGAAGACAAAGCCTACATGCGCTGTCTTCCCCTACCATATTCAGATGGAATGTGACAGCCCCAGGTACATCAAAGCATCTCAAGGAGGGGGAAGGCACACCTTCCTCCAGCATGGGAAGCCTAATTTAAATATTAAAGGCTCCATGGATCTCCTTTCCTTTGTCCTCCAGCTGGTGGCAGTGCAAACTAATGAGAGATAATTGAAGCAAGCCTGAAGGGGCTTGGTTGCTGGAATAGACAACATGAAAGGTGGTATGAAATGTGTCAACTTGAAGCTAGTTCCTACCTTTTTGTATGAAAGGCAGTGAAAGGCCTGTTTGGTCCAGCAGTTACTGCAGGTGTCCCTGCAGAGCAGACCCCTTTCACAGCGATGAAGGATGTGATTTTGGAGAGACAGGAAGTCTGCTCCCAGCACATACTTCAAGGGAACCCTGTGCTTTAATCAAGAGTCACAGAAGGCTCAGTTAACCAGAGAGACACTTTGATCTACAACTGACAGGAAGACGGGTGGGACTTAGGAATATGTTATCACCCCTTGTCTGTCCTGTTGCAGAGCACCCTGGTCCTGACCTCATGCATGACAGAAGAGTTTTGGTGGGGACCCAGGATTGGTTCATTAAGGTAGGCTTGGCCAGCACCAATCACTGGGGCGCATTTGGCTTTAAAAGAGGACTGAAACCTCACTTAGCAGATCATCTAAATACTTTTAAAGGAGTAAGAAAAAGGACTAATTTGGACCTGAGCTGAAGGTACAGTCTACATCTTCCGCCAGTGAAGGAAGGCAAAGAGTTCCTACAGGGAAGCAAGATCCCTCCCCTAAAAATCTCCCAGGGAACAGAGGGAGATACCGGACTCAGAGGACCCTTCCAGCAGCTCCAGAACCGGTACCCAGCCAACACACAGCGTGCCCTATTAGGTTCGACATCAAGCTCCCTAGTTGGGAAGTGCCAGAGAGTCTCTGGACAAAGGACAAGGCCGTTGCCTGCAATCACTCTCCCGAGCTTTGGGCTGCCTTCCTTGAAAGGACATGAGCCCTGCGAGGAAGCTAGTAAGGGTGCCATAAAAGCATCATCCAGCGTCCAACTTTTAAGGACATTTTTTCGGGACAGTAGTGTGCTCGAATTGCATTTGGCTGCACTGCTGACTGTTGTCACACCATAGTCACAAGAGCTGTCTGAGACGCCTCGACCAGCATTGCAGATCCGCCAGCCAGCACAGAGACAACGATTCTTGGCCTAGAGCCACCACACCGGAAAGACTGCAGACGTCCATCCAGCCTTGCATGCTGAACTGCCTGTCGCCTGGTACCTGCAGCTGTCTCCCGCCACTAACTCTGTTTCGTTTTTTGAGACAGTCGAGTCCTCGAATTGCATTCAGTTGCACCGCTGACTGTTGTCACGCCGCAGTCACACAAGCTTTCCAAGACGCCTCGGCCAATATTCCAGATCCGCCAGCCAGCACAGAGACAGCGATTCTTGTCCCTGAGCCACCATGCCGGACAGTCTGTAGACATCCATCCAGCCTGCAGACGTCCATCCAGCCTTGCTTGCTGAACTGCCAGCCGCCTGGTACCCGCAGCTGTCTCCAACACTAACCCTGTCTCAAGGGCTGCAAAGCGCCCTGGAACTGCCTCAATGCTGTCCAGCTTCTTCAGTACATTGTGGTCTGCCCCCTTGGTCCTTCTCCAAAGGCCCCTAGAGACAGTTATAACCCTTTGCCCCCTTAGTGCTGAAGCCGAATAACCTTGAACAGTAAGACTGATTACTTTACCAACTACCCTCCTGTCAGTATCCTATTCCTTCATGAAACTGTCTGTCCTCTGTGTTCCTTTACAGGGTGGGTTGTAATTGTAGTGTGCTAGAACTGTCTGTTGTAGTAATAATGAAGTAGATATTTTTATGCAACCATGATTGGACAGTCCCTTTTATCATTGAGTAATAATTGTATTTTCGCTGTGTTTCAACTAACCAACGATCCACGACCTTGCGGAGATAAGCCTGCCGTTCCGTCCACGTTACCAACATTGGATAAGGAGTTCTTATAATCCCTTCTGGCGTACTAGAGGTGTGGGTTTGATTGATGGTTTAGAAACTGAAATTCATCCCTGGACCACTGGTACCCCGGAAGTTGATTTGTCACACAGAGATAACTTGAGGCCAAAATAATGGTGGGCTCTTGTAATATGTGCAAATATCACTCTCCAGTGCAATCAAAGCTGGCAAGGGTTTTAACGTAACATATTGTTATCCCAACTTCGAATTGAGTGTTTAATTTGTCCCTGTACAGTGGAAATACTGTTTGACTGGTATCAGGACAATGCGTTATGCTACCAGCCCCTCCTCCCCCGCTTCCAGCACTGTCCTCACGGGCCCACGCCCGGCGGCCTTTCATCCCACCCTTAGGATTCCCACGCTCTAGCACTTGCCAGTGGCCTCGCACCTTGGCACCCCTTGGCACTTCCCTCTGGGGCTCCGACCAGCACTGGCCCATACCCTCTCCGACCCACCTCTCCCTCCCATTCCTGCTCTTCCCTTCACTGCACTTGCACGTCCGAATGTTACATGGCTTAGTAGGACCATGATTGTTTATTCACAGTTTTTTTTTTGCCACTGTTATTACTCCCCTTGCTCCCTCCCCACTGTAGCCATGTGGCGCCTGGAAACACCATCGTGTTGCATAGGCGCCTCACAAATGCTCAATGAACAAATAAATAAATTGTGCTGGTGGCCCCTGCGAAAGTGACATCATCTTCAGATACCTTTAACAGAAGATTCTTTTGCATTGGATAAGTAAATAGCAGACGTCAGTTTGTATTTTTGTGTTTGCCACATAATTTGTTATTTGTCAACATGTAGTGTTTTAACACTCGATGGCTTGCATAACAACGCTCAAACCACATTTCGGCACCGCCCATTGTTCTTGTGCGCAGTCTTTTTTTTTGTTTTGTAACCACAATGTAAAATTCTAGCACGTCAGAGTCAACATTTGTTTCCAGTCAGACTCAGTGCACTATTCAGCCTTGCAGCATTGAGGTTTCACTCATTTTTAAGCGAATGTATTTGTGGTTCTCTAAATATATTTATGTAGCCAGAGTGACATGTATAGGTTTTCTAAAAAAAAGTCAAAAGAGCATAGCAATGCCTATAAACTGAGCTTAAAAATACACTATAAACGGTATGGTCTGGTAAAGTATTGTAAGGTATGGTATAATATGGCACAGTATGGTATGGTATGGTATAGCATGGTATGATATGGCACGGTATGGTATAGTATGGTATGGTAAAGTATGGTACGGTATGGTATAGCATGGAATGATATGGCACGGTATGACATGGTAAAGTATGGTACAGTATGGTATAGCATGGAATGATATGTCATGGTATGGTACGGTAAGGTAGAGTATGATATGGTATAGCATGGTATGATATGGCACAGTATGGTAGGGTAAGGTAGAGTATGGTATGGTAAAGTATGGTACAGTATGCTATAGCATGGAATGATATGTCACGGTATGGTACGGTAAGGTAGAGTATGGCAGGGTATAGCATGGTATGATATGGCACAGTATGGTAGGGTAAGGTAGAGTATGGTATGGTAAAGTATGGTACAGCATGGTATAGCATGGTATGATATGGCACGGTATGGTAGGGTAAGGTAGAGTATGGTATGCTAAAGTATGGTACGGTATGGTATAGTATGGTATGATATGGCACGGTATGGTATGGTAAGGTAGAGTATGGTATGGTAAAATATGGTACAGTATGGTATAGCATGGAATGATATGTCACGGTATGGTACGGTAAGGTAGAGTATGGTAGGGTATAGCATGGTATGATATGGCACGGTATGGTAGGGTAAGGTAGAGTATGGTATGCTAAAGTATGGTACGGTATGGTATAGTATGGTATGATATGGCACGGTATGGTATGGTAAGGTAGAGTATGGTATGGTAAAGTATGGTATAGTATTGTATAGTATGGTATGATATGGCACAGTATGGTATGGTTAGGTGAGTATGGTATGGTAAAGTATGGTACAGTATAGTATAGCATGGTATAATATGGCACAGTATGGTATGGTAAGTTGTGGTATGTATGGTAAAGTATGGTACAGTATTGTATAGCATAGTATGATATGGCAGGGTATGGTAGGGTAATGGTAGGGTAAGGTAGAGTATAGTATAGTAAGGTATGGTATGGTAAGGTATGGTTTCAGCAGCAGCACTTTTCACGACAGAGAGAACTGCAACATTTGATGGGTTACTTTAAAGTGCTGGGTATATTTGGCGGCACCTACATGAGCAAAGCATGAATGGAGCCAACAGATACCAACCTTATTAGAGTGCCCTGAGGTTAAGGTGCAGATAGGTTTTCTTATGTGGTATTTGTTTTTATTGTCATGCGGCAGGGAGCAATGCGACTACAGGGACTCATTCCCAGTTTGGTGGCATGGTAAAAAGAGACTGTAAATGTGTTGTCATTCTGCTACCGCCACTTTTCTGCACCTCCAGATTACAAGTTTAGTGGTTAAGTGGAGGAGGTGCTTGGAGGTATCTCCTCCATTTTACCGACAGAAGCTGGAGTAATTAACATGGATAGAATGACCAAAAGTGGTTATTCCTCCATATCCAACATGGAATCTATGGATGATTCCTGCAAATCCCCTATGGACTCCACAAAGGGGCACTAACACTGTAAACCTGCAAGTATCAGTGTCTGAGGTTTACAGTAATTCCACCTCAATCACAAAACTTGTAATTATTATTATTTATTCGTATTTGTACAGCGCGCAGCAGCCCTGAGGCATCGTGGCACTTGTTACATAGATAGGACATACTTAGTTACAGAGTTATGCAGTTATCATTTACAATTGATGACATTTATGTAATAATAATACAATTAGAGTTTTTTAAACATACATTACAAAATATGGAGTGAATAGGGTAGTAGGAGATTGGTGGGGTCAGAGGAGAGTTAGAGGAGAGGCTGAATCTCTGTGGGCCTCATTACGAATTTGGCAGTAAATTGGTGGTAAACTTTACTTTTACCACCACTTGGTCCTGTGGCATTACCATGGGATTCATTTGGGGGTCGCCAGGGGTCGCAATTGCAACCCCTGAGGTTTCCCTTGCTACCCCTGTGGTCTTCCTTGCTACCCATAGAAAAAAAAGATTTTTTCAAAAAACTTTTTTTTCTTAGTTTTTTTTTAAATGTAAGTTCCTGGGCTGTGGCCCGTGTCACGTGGCTCTTTATTTTTGTAGTGGCTAACTTTCTTGTTCAGGCCTCTTAAAAATGGGTTTTCACATGTGTATCACTTTGAGCAGTGACACTAAATAAGAACGAAAAGGAATAACACATAATTTGTCTTTCTGGAATTCTATCCAATAATTGCTAGACTCAAAGGTTTATTTCCAGGCACACTTCAGGTGGTGAGTCGTTGATTAGCCTGTTCTTAAACACCTCAACTCAGCCTTTCACCCTTCTGAAGTCGATAAATAGTACCAACAGAGGTTGTTTGATATTGTGTGCATATTGGATCTATATAAAGTGCTTAAGCGTAAGTGCTATATAATAACATATCATTATCATTTGGCCTTGGACGCCTGCTTGAATTTAAAGTAATTTGGTAATATGGTCCTATACACACTGATATTAACGATACATATGGTGATCCATTGTTGTATGAAATGTATATAACATTACAGTGAAATCGCAAACATATTTTTCGTAGTGTACTTTGGAACAATATGTGATGTCCCTTCCTGTTTTGTCAAGGGGTGAAAGGTTGTGTTCCATTGTTTCACGTGAGGTCACTTCGAAGTGGGTGGGTGAGGGGGTCAAATGACATCACTTCCTGTGATGTCATCAAAAGTCAAAGGTCATGTGATGTCACTTCCACTATCCCTGGCATTTTGGTGAAATGACATCCCTGATAAGAAGTGGTAAGGTTGCACAAATCCCCATTCCTGGAGTCGACTAGCAGGCATCTGCTGCAATGATTACACTAAGGCGCTATTTTTAAGAGATTTGTGTTCAATGTTGCCTTTTTGTGCAACACTGTCATTTCAGAGCCATATTGTGTTGGTCATTATGCTATAGCAATCTATGTTTTCAAAGAAACAGTTTCTTAGTATATTTCTTCTACATATGGAAAGACACAAGAAGTTTAATGAAATTGCATGATTTATAGACATATAAACGCAGATGGCACAAATTGTTGCATTCACGTTCCGCTCCTTCCACCGAAGGCAAGGGAACAGATATACGGGAACCTCAAACAACATATTGTTAGGGCTCCGGCACTGACTTCCCACTTACTGCCAGGAAGAATGTGGCAGCCGATGTGGACCCGCCACTATGAGGGGCCACCTGGAGTTGCCTAGCAGTGAAACCGTAGGTGAGCATTATTCTGGTACTCCCTGTACTCACAGAGATCGGCAATGCATCAATGTGTTACTTATGCCACCACATTATGTCAATATAATTACAAATGGCCGCTGTGTGTGCCAGGCCCTCTAATACTAAGCACTGGTCTACTGGTCTAGTTGTTCCTAAGATGTCCGCTGGGAAACTCGAGGGATCCCAAAGCGACCGCTAGTATAAAACAGGCGAGGACGATCCTCGTCTCGCAAATTGCATTATGACCAGGGATCCAGGCTACCCTTTGTCCTTCAAGATCGAGTATTTTTGTAGGTATTTAGCCATGGCAAGGAAAGGGTGGGTGGGTTTTTTGCCTTTTTTCATGTAACACTCTTGCCATGGAAATATCAGGAAATTCTCAGACATCCCTGGTGTTTTGATACTTATCCAAAACATTGTTTGAATATCCTTATATAGAACTTCATTTGTCAAAGCAGTGAGATAAGTCATTCTAGTTAAGGAAGGTTCAATTTTTTTATTCACTACCTTCCTGTGCTATAAACAGGAGTTCCTGACAGGATAGTTCCTGCTACACATAACAGGAGGACAGGTAATCACATATGACTGTCTCCTACTTGAAAGACTTATTATACTATATTACATGACCTGCGGTAGCAGCCATAAAGTTATGGTTAAGTTGCACAACTCATAGAAAGAAGATGTTTGGGCATCTTATTACTTCGCCCCATGGAATAATCCTTACAAAACCTTGCAAAAATGTATATGGCCCCTCGAAATGATTCTGCAAAGTTTGGTGCGGTTTCATCAAGGGGGCAAAGTTATAGAGGGGGGTCCCAAAATTTGTGGAAATCCTCATATGATATGATATGCTATGATATGGCATTTGTAACACACCTATTTCAAGACGCAATGAAAAGAAATGTTGCTCACGTCTACAGCCCAAACCGCTGGATGGATTGTCACCAAATTTGCAGTAGGAGTGGCGGCTTGTTTTCCAAAAGTGTGCTTTTGTAAATTTGGTGTAAATCCGTCCAGCAGTTTTTTTTTAAATGGCCAAAAAGTACAAAAAAATTTGTGATATCTGGGTTCGGTCCACCAACTCTCTTCCATATTCGGTCCGCAGACACCCCCCTGGACCACATAGGGCATGACGTGACATTCGTGGACATCGGACGCACTCGTCTGCGAATAGCGCAGTGGGAAAAAAGTCTGGAAAACACATTTGGGTTTTTTTGGTGGTCGAAAGAGGTGCTGGAAAGCGTGGGGGAGTAGAATAAAGAAGATATGTAGCTGTTTTTCCAGGTGGATAAAGGGCGCGTGTGCCGCTCACTCTGCGGACACCAGCGGTCAGTTTTGGTGTTCGCGGACATCATTCAGATTGCAGGGGATTTAGGGCGAGATTGTTATTTGAAGGTGTATTGTACGTACTTATAAGGTTTAATTCTATTGTGGTGTTTGCGGCCGGTGGACTAGCTGATTTGATTTCCTCACAAACCACTCTTACCAGTTGCAACTGGGTTGTTTGTACTCCACCACCTCACTGTGTGCCTGCAGAGTACCCCCAGGGTGTTATGCTATGATTGTGGCTCTTCCATATCTATGTTGTCCCTCTGGATCACCTGTTGTCCTTATTCTTTTCTCATTTCCAGTGTTATGTTAATGCACACACTACAGTAATATGTGTATAGTAATTATAGGTAATGTAGTGGGAGTATACAGTATTTGTGATATGTGGAATGATATAATTAAAGTGTTTATCGTATTTATGATTATAGTACAATTGAGGACATTGCTCCTAAATGTCTCCTCCACCTTTCACATGGTCAACAATTGGATCCTCATTAACTGGTTGCATGATACCATTAGCATCATGGACCGGGTACGGTACTGGCTGATTTGTTTTCCTCACTAACTGCCCTTACCAGCTGCAGCTGGGCTGTTTGCACTCCACCACATGAACCTGCAGAGTACCCCAGAGTTGTATCCTATAGTTCCATACCTATTTCGTCCCCCTGGCTCACCTGATGTCTTTATTTTTTCTCATTTCCAGTGTTATTTTAATGACACACAGGTTTCCTTGCACTTCCCTGAACTATTTGTTGTCCTTGTTTTTATCTGTAATTGTCTGACCGCCATCGAATCATTGTGTGCAGCTAACAATCTGTGTCTCAATGCCAGTAAGATTATCATGTGCACAAATGAATTCTGTGTTTGAGGCCTGCATATTGCCCCATGAATGTGTACTATGAGAGCAAATCAAATTCTGTGGAAAGTACATTAAGAAGATATAAGAAGGTTAATGCAGATATATATATAGTACCTTTTCCATTTTTAAAATTCTCATTGTCAGTAAAAATAAAAACTAGCCTAGACATGTCAGTGAACAAAAACAAGTGGCCCAGATATATATTGATGTTATCATTGATGTCATCAATGACATTTGTGATGTCATCTTTCGTGTAGTTGGTGTTTGTCTTAGCAGTGCATGGTGGTGGCGTGAGTTATGGTTGGTTAGCTTATCCTAACTGGTGGATTTCTGGGGGTTTTCGGTTTTACTTGTAACAATAATTTCCCTTTAACACAGTATTTATATTGAATTTCATGGGTTTTTATTAGTGCAACTTAACCATAACGTCCCTTTAACAATATGTATTCCTTGAATGTCATTTTGTTTTTATTAGTGCAATTTAACCATACCGTCCATTTAACAAAGTTTTTTCAGTAAATTTCATGGGTTTTTACTAATATCATACTTACCCCAATATAGCAACATTTATCTCCAATTTAGAAAGGTTCACCTTGAAACTCTGCCATTTCCCACCTTGTAGCATCCTTTTTAACACTTCTATACACTTTTTGCAACTTTTTCCTCTGTTTTTGTGTTTGCCAATGTGCACGAACGTCTGACGTCATCACTGACTTTTCAGTCAGTGCCACGTGACCATGTGGGTTCGCGTACGGCGTGATGAAGTATCCCCGAATGTGTCCACACTTAGCAAACGGGCCAGTGCTTTGCGACCAGTTAGGAACTGCATTCATCGGAAGATGCTGGGACGTTTGTATTGGACACCATTGGGCATTGTAAGGAAGGCATGGTATCAAACAATGAAGACAGAAAGCTATCAGGTAATATTATCCCCATATATATGGTCGCCGTAAATAATATTGTCGGGAAAAGGTTGTGGCAATATTATTTTGGTGACCATATATATGGTGAAAGGGGCAAAAAAAAAAAAAAAGGAAAAAAAAAAGTTTGGGTGTTGCGGGGGTGTCCCCCACATGTTCCATGCAATAATGTCGCCACAAAAAACTGCCATTTTTCGCCCATATTTTTGCATGGCGAGATTTTTGTGGCGACATTATTACATGGAACCGACAGACACAAGTGATCACAGTTCGAGGGTGTTTATTGAACTTCAATGGGTTGGTAGAACGCCTATCTTAAACCTAAATCTAAAGATGGGAACAAGCTACGACCATCAAATAATAATAGCGCAGTCCTAGTGGATTCTGTCAAAATAAAAGGGCCTATACTAATAAACCTATTGCCAATTACTTCTACCTACAAAATGGTGTGGGATAACAATGTTTTTAAAAAGAAAAGTGTTCAAGAAATGATATGTCAGGATAGTTGAGCAGTTGGCTTCCCTTCCCCACGTTTTCAGCACGGGGCTAGGCAGCACGTGCAGGCTTCGCATATATTCTGTCTTCTTGGCCATGAGGTAACAGTTCAACACATAGGCATTCCGGACATCCGCAAAAATTTCTCTCGCAATGGCAGTCTCTTTTTGCAGAGGGCCTGATGTAACAAACAAACACAAAAGTTCCTTTCCTTTGTCAGGGCTTTTACTTTCACAAGTTAAAGACTGGTCTCCCTCCTTTGGGCTCAGACCGTGGGTCCCCCTTGTCTGGGCTCAGATCCTCTTTTCCACAATGGCCACAACTTGGTCTCCCTCAGTCCGGCTCGGACCATGGATCCCCCTTGTCTGGGCTCAGATCCTCTTTTCCACAATGGCCACAACTTGGTCTCCCTCAGTCGGGCTCGGACCATGGATCCCCTCGTCTGGGCTCAGATCCCTTTTGATACCAGAATCGAAGACTTTCTAATGTGCAATGGGTTTTGCTTAAACCATCGCAGGACCACTCTGATTCATTTCACAAAATGTACACTTCACATCAATAATAATACTTTCATTTCATTTGTCAGGATACCGTACAGAAACCTTCCACTGAGCACATTCACAGTGCCGGACCACTCTGTCAACGGTATCGTATCTTTTCTTCTAAGGTTCAAATATTCACCAGCAATTTAGCTTCACTGGCATCTTTCATCACACATGTTTAACAATGTTCATTCCAGCGCTCATTTTACAATGTTGCCGCTTACAACCTTGACTCCATCTCACTGGCTGTGTTGTTCTCTGTCGCTTCTTTGTTCTTGAAGCCAAGGACGATACCACAGCATTTTGAGAAATGTCAGGTACATGGCCTGGGTGTCAGTCTGTTTTCTCCCACAGCGGGCTGTCTGTGTAAAAGTGGCCATTAAGGAAAGGGGGAGAGGTTGAGTTTCTAAATATCCCATCGGGTAGGATGGGGTAAAGGTATTACAGGGAAGAGAAGGACACTGTACCTCACGATCCGGTGTCCACTGCCACTCCCCGAGAACCCCTCAACCAAGTAATGCTCTCGCACTGGTCAACCCCCAGCAACTGGATCCAAAAACAATGGCTGTGTCCTGACCCTCTGAATGACAGATCCCTAGGGACTAGCGGTGAGATACCCTCTGTTGTTTCACAGCATGCACAAACTAGGATTGATGGATAATGATATGTGCTGGGGTTGTGGCTTAGAAGCAGGTACTTTACTGCATATGTTCTGGGAATGTACGGGGGTGTACGATTATTGGAAGGATTTATTAGATATATTGGACTTGGTGATGGGTATATCTGAAGAGAGGGTTCCTGAAATGGCTCTCGTGTCCTCTATTTGCATGACTGCCCGAAGGATGAGAAATGACAGATGCCAGTCACTGTTTGGCCAACCCCCAGGTGGACTCGTGCATTTCACGTATCTGAGCAGATATTCTCTCAGACAACAATTCAAACCTCATCCAGTTGATGTCTTTGCAGATACAGGTGCCCCATCACTGGACCAGGTTGGCTAATGATAAATATCCAACCATGCTGATGTCATTAGTGACACCACGACATAGTAATGTTAGTCACGAAGTAATCTCGCATCCCTGCACAAAGTTACACAGACACACACGTGCACACACAAAGAACATGCATACACAGTTCTGTAGACTGAAGATAGATACATGTACATACTGTCAGAAGCCTCTTTCTTTTCACTAGGCAAACGCAGAAACACAAGAAAGAAAAAAGTCACACTGAACAAGCTTGCAATCGCAACTAGCGATATGGAACTACAGGGACATATAAGTAACCTGGAAGAGCTGAATACTACTAACCCCTAAGAAGAATAATATAATATATGTAGGGAAACCATAGAGTAACTGTAGTGAATTTACATGACGCCACAGGCCTCAGAATAAGGGATGAAGAGATGCAGACTCTGCAGAACGAAGCACAGGCCCAATGCTTGCATCCAAGGACAAGGGCAGGTGGAACATTCCTTGATCCCAGGGCAGGGAGCCACCTGAAAAATAACAGAATAAATCCTAACTATTGCAGACCAAAAAGCTCTGTTTTGGGGGTCCTCACCCACATGACTCGGCCGAGGCGAACAATGACCATTTAACCATATTGGGAAGAGAAGCAGTTCCCAGTGAAGATAGACAGAATTGTTACATGTGTTGCCCAACGAACATTGCAAACAGCAGGTGCTCTCACAGGCTAGGTGCCTATACCAGTGGCAACAATTGGGACACACAGTCTTTCTCATTACCTTGAGAAGGTACACTGGGTGCTGTGAACAGAGCAGGGTCCCAGGCCTCAGGAGACCCGCTCCAGCCAATCAAGGCACACAAATCCTGGGGTGGTGTGTAATGTGACGAGGGCAATTGGTAGTCCTGCGACCCTGCAACAATATATTAGATTGTATTTGGGGCAGTCTCAGGCAAAGCCACCTGACGTGAAAGGACCAGTTAAACCACACCTATAGGGGATACCTATAGGGGCTACTACTGGAGCTACACAATAGAGCTTGATCTTAGGTTTTTGGGGAAGAGTTTGGAATTGTGATGTCATAACGGGATAAAAGCTTGTGACACAGGCTCAGGAGCTGTGATTGCTGGAGTTGTGTGTGTTTCCTCTATGTCTCTATATTGTCTGTGTTTGGAAAATAAAATACAGTTCTGATTTTCCCCATGGCTGAGTCCTCCATCATTGCCAGGGGAGGGTTTGATGGACCAAGGGTACTCTGCTAGACTGTGATTTGTGGTGCAAATCCCAGATCCTCTGGACTGCTTTACGTATCGTTCACTCGTGTCCCATCGTCATCTGTGTTATTATCAAACCCGAAGGTGTACTGTAGCCCGGATGAATAACCAATGGATAGATGGATCCTTGATAGTGGCTGCCAAACAAATAATGAAGGCATGGAAGACATGGAAAAAGCCACATGTGGAAGATTGGATTTGCGAGTTGCAGGGTCCGTCAAGTTTTGAAAGGGTTTTGTTTACTAAAAGAGGTATGACCGAGAAATATCTTGAGATGTGGATGTCTTTCAACAAATTATATGGTTAGTCTAAGTGTCTGAATATGCGTGTTTATGGGGTGGATAGTTGGAGTCAGTAGAATGGTTGGTGGTGAGTGTGTGGATGTAGGTGTGTTTGTGTAGGTCTGCGTATTGTCTTTTGGAGGGTGATGTACTTTAAGTGATTTGTTTTATTGATATTCTTGCTTTTGTTGGATAGATGATTTAAACGTTTTGTAATTGCGTGCATTGTTTACGGAAAATGCAGAAACACGTATCCAAAAAAGAATGCTTATTTCTAAAAGAGGTTTCGAGCATACTTTATTGTGAAATTTACAATTCTTCAGATTCAAGTGTCTGGGCTTTGGGTATATGCTTGCCTTAGCATTCGTTATGTGTGGTAAAGTCTGTGCAATTGTAGCGTGCATCCTCTCATGGAAGCAAGTAACTCTCGGCATCCCACAGGTGCACTTTTTTGTGCCACGCAGAGCAACAGAGATTTGAATCACAGATCCGCGCTTAGAAAACAAACACAGGCATGGTATTAGGCACGTTATAAAAAACTATTAAATAAATAAATTCAATAAAAACAAAGTGATCATTATTTTGGCGCCTCCGCACTTAAAATTGAGGCAGGCTCAATGTTTCTTAATTTGTTGATACAATGTGCTATGCAGCAAGTAAACTCGGAACTGTACTCTAAGGTGATATGAGAAATTAGCACATAATTGAAAGAAAAGGGCAGTGAAAAAACTTTAAAAACTTAAATGTAATTGGACATGGAAGGAAACAAGCACCTTATCAGTTTCTATAGTGCAAGGTAAAGTCAGTGGTGCCTAGCACGCCTTTGCAAGGACACCAGGGGACTCATTATGACCCAGGCGGCCACGGAATGAACGGGGACGGTAAGGGTCCGGCCCTGTTCATTCCGGGCCGCCCTATTCCGTGGTGTGCAGCGGGACCCACTAAGGAATGCCTGTTCAGACCAGGCGTCCTTAGCGGGACCCGCTAGCAGACAAGGATGCTAACAACGGGCCCGTCATTAACTTCGCTGGACCCAGTCCTGGAACCCGGTATGGAGGCCCCAAGACCACAAGTTATCTACCTCATTCCCTTTGCAAATCTTGACAGCATGAAACAGGTCTTGAAGGCACTTGCCATCTGTTGGAGCCGCATGTTAAAGGCTGCAGAAGTGGTACATTGTTTGTTGATGTTTCAGAGTTGGAAAGTGCTTGAAGATGCTCGATTGCAGCATGGAATACTTTGAATCAAATTGTGTAAATTGCTGAATCGTGAAGCTATGACAAGCTTCGATGTAGGCCAGGTCTCAGAGGGCGGTCTGGTACATTAAATAATCTTATAACTTAACTTGATTTCAGTTTGACATGGACTGACATCTCAAAACAGTCCTGAACTCTTTTTTGAGGGTTGCTCAGCAACAGCACATGCCAGATGTAATGCCTCTGGACTTGCAGAGGGTTGAGAGTCTCCTCAAGATAATCACACAGAGCTGGAGCACCATTACCTACTTCACCTGCTGGCTGAAGTGTGCCGAAGCACCTCCAGGCACACCACCTTCCTTTCAGCACCCAAGAGTCCTAGTCTCTTTGTCCTTTAGTGATGGCCCTTATGCGCACCATTGATGTAAGGGGAAAGGCCTCTATGATCAGTCATCTTCACCTTCATGGAAATGGAGTATCTACCATTCTTGCAGGTAATCAGCAGAGAGGGTGGTTCCAGCACCATGTAAGGGCAAATCCTTGCCGCGGATTGAAGCCTTCTTAGTTTCCTGTGTAGTGGTCGAAGTCGGAAGGAACGGTCAGGAGCGGTGTTCCACTGCTTTTTGCAGCCATTTTCACCATTCTGGGACTGTTCTTTGTGAAGCACACTTCTCTACTTTACCATTGGATATCAGTTACAGCTAAACTGAACTCTGTTTCAATTCAACTGGCTGTCAAACCACAAGACTGCAACCCTTGAAAAATGTGTTGCACGTTGGTCCCTTCCTTCCTACTCCCGTCCACCACCAGAGTCACAGTTCCGCTACTTTGTTGGTGCACTTCTACCATTGCCATTGAGGCGTAGACAAGGTAGGGGCTGAGCGGGCAATGCCCACCCAAAATCTGTAAATGGCCCTAAGCAGCTCTGTGTGGGCATTTACAGGTGTGAATGTCACTGCAGTGGGCCCAACTACATTAGCTTCATGTCCTACTTGTTAGACAATCCTAGCTACGCTGGTCCTGCGATGATCCAATGTACATCTTTCTCAGTGGGGTGTTCTCCCTCTTTTGCAGCATTGCCCACAGAGTAGCCGGGTACTTGGTTAGCTGATCCTTAGCAGAAGCTAAAAAGGGAGAGATCTTTCCTGAGCTATGTCTCCCAAACTAACTTAGCTCAATCCATGCACTGCACCCAAGAGGACAAGGGGACTCTGACTGCAAATGATATCTCATGCTATCTTTGTCTATGAGTGCTCAGGTGGGGCCATCTGCAGGGCTGGGTTCTTTCAACTCCGAGTCTTACGTAAAGTTCTGCAATTCCTCCCAATTCAGCTTAGGGCCGTTGTAGCGCCCTCTCTGATTCTGGGTCAATTGGATTATTGTACTTCCCTCGTTTGGCCCAGCCCCTGTACCTACTCCACCGTGTGCAGCTTCTTCAGAATAATGCAGCTCGCATGGTGCTCTTATTTCACCAATTTTCTGTTCACTTCACTTGGTTCCCGTTCCCCAATAGGTCCAAATTAAATCACTGCTAATAGTTCATCAGGCCTTTTGTGGCTCAGGAATAGAATATCTGCAGGATAAGTTCCAGCCTTATCTGCCATCTCGTGCGCTGCGCTCTAAGGATTCCGGTCTTCTCCCGATCCCCCGCTACCATTTTGAGCGGGTAGGAGGCCACAGTTTTTCAGTAGCGCTGGCTAAGTTGTGGAATTCTCTACCCTTGTCACACTGCGCAACAAACAATCTTCTTGCCCTTCGTCGTTCACTAAAAACATATTTGTTTTAACAGTTATGTCAGCTAGTTTGTAATTCCTGGACCACTTCTTCCTCTCAGCGCCAAGATGCTTCGGCGTCCGTGTGCTTTACAAATACGTAACATAATATGCCTCAACATCCCCCTGCTGTCAGTGGTCTGCTATGGGTTCTGCTCTGGTTCCAAGTCAGTGTCTTGGAGCTCCCTCCACATGTGAATGAGGTCTGAGGGATAATTATGCACATAATTGCCCATATCTTTAGATCTTAGCATGTGACAGCAAATCCTTGGTAAATAGGCTGTTTTATCTTTATGGCAGCCCCGCTACAAATCTAGGGGATGCCAGGGCACTGCCGCCAGATCAGACTAACCAAAAAGCCAATGACGTTTAACCAAGGGTCGGCCGGTTTAAAATAAATCAATTTTGCTTAGACAAGGTATTGGGTACAGCAGTCATTTTGATTATTAAAATACTTTCTCGGTTGAATAGTTGCAATCTTGCGATGGTTTGGGGTGCCAATAAGCAACTGTATATTATGAATTCCCTTTCTTAGAGGCATGAGGGACTTAAAGGATTGTACATGGTCAGTGCGTTTCAGCCATGTGGACGTGTCTCTTCTGTGTCTAACTTTATTCCTGAAATGTGGCCATGTTGCCTGCCAGCTGCTCTTGTGTCAGCAGATTGTGAACAGCGGAGATACGTGTGTGGATGCCTGTGATTTAGTTACAGACCCTATGTGCCTGCAGGAACAATTATGTATAAACCACTTACACCACTTTTTAAAGCACAGGGCATCCTATGAAAGAGAGGCTCATATATAATCAGAACTAATTGCTATGCAAAATCCCGTCACTTGAGCTCCTACAATTTCAGAAATGTCTGGAGGGATTCTCCACCAGGTGGAATTCTGTCACAGGTAGTGCCATTGCTGTATATGATAACTGAGTCAGTGGTGTAAGGAAGTTAGTTATTTTCTTCGCAGTCCCAGGGAAGTGATAGCAGTTTCTGAATATAGTGGTGTGGTTACTGTGTATCTGTTTTCATTGTACTTTCTTTTTGGTAGTTATGGATGGTAGCTAACCTTAAATCTGTTAGGGTGGTCCCATTTTAATGTGGACTCAACGATGAGACCAGCACAAGGTTGCTGAGTGTGATTGAAGTTTGTTGATATTAATTGGTGAGTCCTAGGGAGGGACAATGGTACCTTGGTTTAGTGACACAGTGAACCGATCCTTCACAAACTATTCCAGTTGGGATAAGAGGTGTTTGGGTTATACAACGCCTTTACTACACATAAACAAGATAGAAGTAATGCTTACATTAGAAATGGTGGCTGTCAGGGTTGTTTAATGAGCCCCTTCCCAGGTAAATCCATCTTGCTCCCATCTTGAAGAGTGGCTGAGGGTGACGGCGAGCCTAGCGAATAGGAAACATAGGGAGACCAAGAAGCCTTTCCTGGTCCGAATGTTTAAGGCCACTCTGAGTTCAAGGTTTTTCTGTACAGCAAGTTCTGGTGACATGACCGGGTGGCAACAGGGTATGCTTCTCCATCCTAATATCAACGAGGATGCCTTTAGGTCACTTTTGGATGGCTTAGACTGATGTTATTAGGGGGCGGGGCTCCAGTGGCCTTGCTTATCGCTAGCAGAAATTCTGGGCTATAACAGTCGAGCTTGACTTTTGTTGAATTGAATTGCATTGATTGTTTATTTGTATAGCGCCTATACACAATGTGTTTCAAAGCGGTTGAATGAAGGGCGGGAACAATGGAGAAATAACAGTTACATTCTAACAAGTCCATGAAACAATTCAGAATGTGAAAAATAAATATATTAATCAGCCTGGCGACATTTCAGATAGTGCAATTGCAATGAACAAATAAAGGGAGGCGGGGGGGAGTGAGACAAAACAGGCAGTTACATTGCTATACCTGATGACAATTTATGTAGTGCCGGAACATAAACAAGAGGAGGGGGGTGGGGGGATATGGAGTGAGGGATAAGGAGAAGAACAACACAAGCACTAGCATACTAGGTCAGACGACAGTTCAGAGAAGCACTGGAAGGGGAAGTGGGAGGAGAACAAGGTGGGAGGTGAGAGAGACAAACAAGCTGCTATCAAAAGTCACAGGACACATGATAGAGTAAGTGCTAATGAAAAGTAAAAGGGAGGGGTAGAGGAGAAGTGGATGAGAAAGACAGGCGGCTACAATTACTATGCCAGGCGGCAATTGAGGTAATGCCGGACTAAAGTGGGAGGACGGGAGGAGTGGGGAGAAGGAGAGGGCAACAGGATGAGAAAGACAGGCGGCTACAATTACTATGCCAGGTGGCAATTGAGGTAATGCTGGACTAAAGCGGGAGGACGGGAGGGGTGGGGAGAAGGAGAGGGCAACAGGATGAGAAAGACAGGCGGCTACAATTACTATGCCAGGCGGCAATTGAGGTAATGCCGGACTAAAGCGGGAGGATGGGAGGGGTGGGGAGAAGTAGAGGGCAACAGGATGAGAAAGACAGGCGGCTACAATTACTATGCCAGGCGGCAATTGAGGTAATGCCGGACTAAAGCGGGAGGATGGGAGGGGTGGGGAGAAGGAGAGGGCAACAGGATGAGAAAGACAGGCGACTACAATTACTATGCCTGACGGAAATTGAGGTAGTGCCGGACTATCAATTGTTGATTATTTTAAGTCTACAGGATGGTCTCACCTCTATGTCTGGTCGGATTATTGGGCACTACCAATCATGCTCTTCCATCTGGTTATTGCCAAGGACAATAGCAGCACCTTCAGTCACCTTAACCTGATGGTATTGCTTCCATGTGTTAAAATCGCTGTAGAAATGGCTGTTTACACAAAGAATCGCGGCAAAAAAGCTGTGGTCTTGCCGCTGCAATCCATGTAATGGATGCGGGGAACACACCTGCAACCCCCGGACTCATTATACCATTTAAGGGGAGCAGGGAACATCCCCACTCCTTCCCTATTTTATTTTTACAAACTACTATTTAGCCGCAAATTTATTACTGCATACCATGGTATTGATGGTAGGGCTTCCAACAGCTGTGCATTCTCGCTGGCAGATGTAATGAGCCGGATCCTGGGCAATAACGCTCTTCTTTCGTCTTCCATGAAAAAACTACTTTTACCCCACGACTCTGCATTCGTGTGCCTCACATCAAGTGGGCACTTGTATGGAAAATCAAATATTTGAAAACCATATGGAGAAGAGGCAAGAATCTCAGAAACTCCACCACAAACAACTCAGAAATGGTAGATCTGATCATTCAGGACCTTCTAAAATTCACTTTTTCTCCAGAGGAACTGACTAGGACAATGACTAGGACACCTTGGGGGAGTGTGGATGCACTTTATCTCCAGAGGAACTGACTAGGACAATGACCAGGACACCTTGGGGGAGTGTGGATGCACTTTCCCTCCAGAGGAACTGACTAGGACAATGACCAGGACACCTTGGGGGAGTGTGGATGCACTTTCCCTCCAGAGGAACTGACTAGGACAATGACCAGGACACCTTGGGGGAGTGTGGATGCACTTTCTCTCCAGAGGAACTGACTAGGACAATGACTAGGACACCTTGGGGGAGTGGGGATGCACTTTCTCTCCAGGGGAACTGACTAGGACAATGACCAGGACACCTTGGGGAGTGTGGGTGCACTTTCCCTCCAGAGGAACTGACTAGGACAATGACCAGGACACCTTGGGGGAGTGTGGATGCACTTTATCTCCAGAGGAACTGACTAGGACAATGACCAGGACACCTTGGTGGAGTGTGGATGCACTTTCTCTCCAGAGGAACTGACTAGGACAATGACCAGGACACCTTGGGGGAGTGGGGATGCACTTTGTCTCCAGAGGAACTGACTAGGACAATGAACATAACACCTTGGGGGAGTGTGGGGGTGCCTGTATGAGCCACCCAATCAGGCGCCCATCTGCATGGGACGAAATAAGCACTTCACCCACTTCTCATGGAAACATGAGTTGTATATTTCAATCCACTTGTAATTGAATTCAGAAGGGGAGGGCCCTTGTGGAAACAACTTGGAATGTGAGACACAAATGCAACAATGAAAAGTCAATTTGTCAACTGGGATTCTGAAACAGGCAATATGCATCAATGAAATGGCGCATATAAAATATATTCATGGCGACAGTCTGGGAGTTATGAGTCCTCATCAGCATACAGAGCGGTACCACATGGACTCGAAAGGACAAAAAGTCTTGGCTTCATGCAAATGAGCTTATTAACAAAGAGTACATGGGAGATGAATGTGGATTGCATTGACCAGAAATGTGCCCTGGGATGATAATGTATGCGTATTCCCCGAACTGCCGCTACTGCTGCCGAAGGGCTCGGGTTCAGGGGCGTCCTGGAGAAAATTCCTTTATGTGAACTCCACTGAGAGCCAATAAAGTAAGCCGCGAAGGCATTAGCAACAGTCTGAACTAATGGATTTGATATGATAGGTTATTTATAACGCGCTTAATACCCAGAAGTTTTTAAGCGTGGACCCGGGATCGAACCTGTGTTGCTCCATGTCGTTTTGCTTCCAAGGTCACCACATTGCCCTTGAGCTATCCTCCCGTTTCCACAGTCTAAACTCAAAATGAAACTATTTTGGTGGTATATTAAACATGTTATTAAGAGATGTGAGGTGTGGTATTCGGGTTAGAATTATTATTAATTATGTAAATCTGTGTAGCACATCAATTTGTGGTCTCTCTCAAAATGTGCAATTCTTGTGCTCTCAAGATGTTTGCAACCGTTCGGTGCACAGACTATGTTGACTGTGTGACTTTTCAGGGTCATGTGTGTAGTAGTGCTTATGATGCTGCTCTGGAATATGGCCAAATCAGTCAATGGATCACTACAAGGGCTAACAGATTCGGGTTCATGAAACTCGGTCCGATTCATTCACCTGCGGTGCAGAAAGTCGTGTATTTGTATAGTGTATTTAAATGGGCAAGCACCTGTTGTCCATGCAATTTGAGCTTCTGTTTCCTTATTTTCATTGCCAGTGCATACCAATGTCAGTCAACATGCATCCACGTGTTTCATCAGCCCTCCCCCTTTCTGTTCAAAGACAAGGGCTCTAAGTAGGCCGGAGGAAGAAAGAGCGGTGTCCAAAAATTGCAGTCGTCGCTCTCTGATTTTGCCTTGCTAAAAGTCAATGAAAAGATATTGAGTGGCAATACTGCTCTTCCCCAGTAGATGTCACCATCACCTATGCAAGGAGTGAGGACATTCGGAACTTAAGTATTTGTTTTTGAATACTATGAACGAAAAATATAATAGAGAATGTTATTTGCTTTTTCGATTTTTGCCACTGTTTATTTTAGTGAAGCCTTGACATATTAATTTATACATGAACATCACAGATTTCCTTCAAAAGAAATAAGGGACTGGAAACTGCATTGAGCTATTTTTTTTCTTTTTTTACTGTCTTTTTATTGAAATCTTCGGATTTTGTTTTCAAACTTGAATATTTTCGTATTAGTCGATACATTATATCTAAAACACCTTTTAAAATAAGCGTTATACCATGACAGTCCATGTACGAAAACGTAACCGCGATTGCTAGACCACTCCTTTACTGATATGTACACCTGTATTTTATGAGCACCCCCCATAGTGCTGATTGGTCCACCACGAGCGTCAGGATGCACAACCAATAACCTCATGACCCTGGCGGACAAACGGTTTACCCACCAAGATCATACTTGATCATAACCCCACGATGCCCCTGGGCAGATGTGCGCTTTAAAAATACAAATAAATAAATACTAGAGGACCAGCACCAGGCAGAAACGAAATGGAATGTCTCCCATCTCATGCTATCCCGCACTGCATCACACCACTGGTTGCTATGTGACTAGTTGCCACTACACCACAACAATGCCGACCAAGTGGCTGTACCCCTGCCTCCCTGTGCATCGGAGGCCAATACTCTTGGCACTGAACCCATGTGTACACCTCATCACTGGGAGGGCTGGCTTACAGCCCCTGATGTAATGCAGATCAGCAACATCACCTTCTCATGCCTGCACTGTGGTGTTTGCTCCACTCCGCTACACCTGGATGTACACTGCTGCTGTTTGCACAGTGATATTCGCAGCAAGGTGTTTTGCTGATTGCCCTACTGTGATGTTTACACCACCGTTTTATCCTCGAGCTATATCCGGGTGGATTGCTCAAGAATGACGTCACGTGCTTGCCATGGAAACAGGAAGATGCCATGCATGGGTTACACAACGTTGTGCGATGACTCAGTCCATCACCACCCCCTACCTTCCAGGTTGATAAATCACGTCGCACAAATGCATAATAATAGTGGTACTGGTTAATATAGTGCTGTTGGAATTTAAATTGCCTGTGGATGTGCCCTATCATATTTGCCACTCATAGTTGCATCACAGTTTTATACCCATTGCTGCCTCTCTGTGATATTTTCAATACTGTGTCTTCCTGTTATAGCTCAATATATGCACTTAAACAAAGGAGTAGTTCCAGGGGGGTTGTCCCCCAAAACAATTTGTTAAATAATTGGTTAAATGGTTCATTTTACTGCACACCTAAAAAACATGTTCATGCTGATTGTCACCATATATGTCCATTCTGGCTGCATCTATTTATGGCACTATTCCCACCTAAGATCATAATTATGTAGCATAATGCAAGTAATGTTGCTATACGAAAACATGTCCAGACTGACTTTGCCAATATATGCCAGTAGCCACACATAAGAACCTACTCCAGTTGGCTCTGCCCTTATTGCTAGTAAAAATAATGCCATGCCACATTAAGAAAACATTTACTTGCTTGCTGCACCAATGCCTTACTCCCATAAAAGAGCACTTGTCATGTTGCCTTTGCCCTAAACACCAGTACAAAACGTGCATGCCACAGTAAGAAAACATGTCCTTGCTGGCTATAAAAACAAACTCCCCCCAACCCCGGTAAGAAACCTCATCATGTTGATTTTGCTCTTAATGAGATTTAAACATTTCCTCTCAAGAGGGTTTTGAATCTGGCTCAGTAGCAACCCAAACAGTGAAGTTCAGTCCAAACTAAAGGAAAGTCCAATCAAGTTTCTATACAAATATATCCTTTAATCAAACACACCATGTACAGTAATAACTAACTAGAAAACACTGTAAAAACTCACCCTTGTAGAAGGAACACAGAATATACAATATAGAATAGATGCAGCACTCTGGTTAATACGACAGGGGCTAAAAGGCAATAAAGACTACATTGTTCAAAGGATATGTTGCAAAAGGGGTTAAAATTACCTATCCAGTCTCTAGGGCACACAAATGGACCAGGGCACAGATATTAGTCAATAATACCTTTGCAAAGTCTTGGTGGTTTGAACAAGGCTTCTCGGCGTTGATCACGGGTTCCATTCGGTTCTGCGATGTGGCAGTTGTAGTGTTCCAGCTGCAGCTGGTGTCGAGTCAGAGTCGAACCAGAGGTAGCTGCGGTCTTGAAGTGTTTACTCTTGCTATGCGGATTGACCGGTCACCAGTTTCGAAATGCTCAGACGGAGACTCAAGCAATGTAAGGCAGCAGTACTTTGTTGGCTTGAGACGAGGCAACAATGCGATTCAGCTGGTACAGTCCAACGGCAAATGGAGTTGAACAGGAAAATGGCAGCTTGAAGAACAATCAATGCCAAAGGCAGCGTCGAACGGTCCTAATAATTCGCTCAGTGTTGGAAACGCTCCAATCACGGCTCACAGTAGGTGCATGTCAAAAACCGGGATCTCAGATGTTCTGGCTTCCATGTGGTGTGAGTCCTAGTCCAGGGACTCAAAGGACAACGTTAGTCCTTTCTCGAGTTCCCAAACACTGGAGAGGCTGGCAGACACCTTCAGTGGTCCTGCAGCATTGTGAGGTCCAAGGTATCAGGGTGGTTGATAAAGATGTGGTCTTGGTCTCGCAGCAGTGGTCACCCCATGGTCCCTAGGGAGGGTTAGGGGACAGAGCCCACCTCTCCCTTGGAACACATGCCTTCACCTCAACTGTGGAGTATTCTGGAAAGGACTACCCTCCCAGCAAGGTCCAATGAAATCTTCTTTTCAAGGATGATTCCCAGAAATGGTGTGAGACCCCTATTTATAAAGGTGAAAGCTTCGAGGGGGTTGGACTAAAGCTAACCTGCTTAAGGGGTCCAATCCCTGCTCTTGAAAGGCGTGGACTTTCTGACATTACACACAAAGTGCTCTGTGCTACAGAAAGTGGATGGGACAGGAAAGAGAAAGAGAGAGCCAAGATGGCAGAATCTCCCCAAAACTCTACAGATCTCTCTCTGGCTGCACAATTCCCACCCCATAACTCCTCAATAGAATGAAAGGCCTTTAGATATGCAGCACACTGGTGTGAGGCCTTTGTGGATGGTGTGCCCCTTGATTCCTGTTCCCAGGCAGCTTCCAGTGGAGTGACTGTCTCTGGGGAAAGGGTGTTACCTGCCCTTACAAAGGTGCAAAGAGAGGCAATCGCCCTAGGCACAATCCTGCCAGTGGGTAGGGGGAGCCTTGTCTGGAATTAATATAACCCTTCCACAGCTGAATTTAGACTACAGGGCTGACACGTGTGTGATATCAAATTGAATGTGGCTGCAATGATGATGGGCCTCATTACATGGTAGGCGGTAAGGGAATACCGTTACCGGTAACGAAATACCGGTAACGGTATTTTCCCAAGCCGATCACGACCCGGACCCACCGCTATTAGTGGACCCGTAAAGTACGGCGCCACCAATAGCGGTGTGGCCGCTTGCGCGCGACCCCCACACCGTAAACAGCGCCATGGCGCAAATAGCACGCAATCACAACCCATGCGTACACGGCAATACCGGCATCCCAAAGACCCAAAAAGCATGTACCGGCATGGCGCTAATAACAGCATCGAAAACCACACGTTAAGAGTCCTGAGCAGTGTTCCCATCTGCCCATCTGCCCCAGGTGGACACAACCAGCACAGGTGGAGTCAATGGAGACAGCCAGCACTAAAGAGCACACCACACCCCTTCCCACACCCCTTCCCACAGCAAGATGGTCCCAACACCAGCAGCATGACATAGGCCTGCGTACATGACTGCAGTGCAGCACCAACAACAACAGGCAGCACCGAAGAGACGTAGGAGTAGGAGTAGGAGGAGGAGGCCGAGACCTGCGCAGCAAGCACCACCGGGGCACCCAGAAACACCACAAGGGCAGCCAACAAACCCCCAGAATCAAGGCGAAGATGACCATGGTATGTGTAAGGCACAACTAAATGTGCATCTGATAGAATGTGCCCATGGCACCATGCAAACACCAGATGAGCATGATGTGGATGTGGATGAGTATTGTTGAAATGCCCAGCCCGGACATGCAAGAGGCGATGGCATGGCGGGACAGGATCCGCGTCAGCATCGGAATCAGGAATAGCATCAGGAACAAAGGTGGAATATCATGCATGGAGAGACGTGCATTGTTGCCCTTGTGGCCGTCTTGAGGCCCACAAAGGGCCCTCTCCCAAAGAAAATCACACATACACAATGATGGAGACCATGCCTGTTTTTCAACTGCAGTAGAGTGTATTTTGAACATAACGTGTACAGAAAGTGCATAACCCCAACTGTGCAAACACCCCCCCCACCCCCCACAACACCCGCGAATACACCCTCCCCCCCATCCCCCCACAACACTCCCACGTGAGTTCCAAGGCGTGAACATGTCCTTCCCCAAATGTGGCCGATATTCCTTGTTGGCCCTATTTGTTCGCTCCTTCTTCGGGCGTTTGCGATGGTGTGCGCCTGAGGTTGCGCATAGAGCGGCGTAGGGGGCTTGTCTGCCGCAAACTCCCAGAGGAGGCTGGGCCTGTTTCCTCCTGGGTAGGGAGTGGACATCTGCCCTCAATCGCCTCCGCAATGCGGATCATGGCCTGCCTGAGTTGCCCCATCTCATTGCATATGCGGTTGGTGCATGCCTCCATGGCCTCCCTCGTCTGGCGTGCGAATGCACCAATGTCCTCCCTCAGGTGCCCTGTCTCTGCCACATGTTGACCTACCAGACCAGCCATTTCGGTCTGCCTCTGGTAGATGGCTGATAGGTCAAGTTCCTCGTTGTCTGCCGGTGGAATGGCTGATGCGCCTGGATCAATAGCACTGGCATCAGGCGTAGGTTCCAGGGGGCTCCATGACACATCATGTGTGTGGGCGGGAGATCCGCCTTGGCTGAACGGACCTGGTGAAAACATTGGGGATGCGAGTAAGTGGCGTGTGGGGATGGGGCTCTGACTCAGATCCTCATTCACCGGTGCTTCCTCCGCATCGGAAAGTGGCCCAGTGGCTGCTGCCTCACCCGTAGAGCTGGTGGCAGCAGAGTGCACTCCCTCCATGCTGCCTTCAATTGATGGGAGACACACTCCCGTGGTTACCACAACAGCGGCAGACATGGCCTCTGGCTGCGTGGCACTGCTGCTCCTGCTGCCTTTGTCCCGGTCACTACTCTTGGGTCCCCTAGAGGATGTTGCGTGGTCCCCGGTGGCATCCCGCCTGGCTTTTTTCATGGGTGTGGGAGTGGGTGCTGACGTGCGTGGCTCCTCATTTTCCGTGTGTGATCCTGCAGGGGTGATAAGAAGGGTAAATCATCATCTATGGGTCTACCTGCATTATGGCAGATGTATACGTCATGCAGTTTGATGCATTTTGGGGTCATCATTGTGGAGGCATGGAATGGGGATGTTGGCTGGCTCATGCATGATTGGCCCTGTGTTGGTGGGTATGTGATGATGCATGCATGTCTGTTTGTGGCTGGATCCACGGCATTCATATGGACACATGATTGTGGGACCCCTCACCCTTCACTGCGCATTTTTGGGTGCATACACTCACCTCCATCCGATGAAACGGCCACGCCATGCTCCATATCGCCGACCCCCTCTATCGACTCGACTCCTATTGTGGAGGCACATATCTCCTGACACTCCTTCATCTTCAAGGGGGACTCTGCGCCACCTCCTGTGGCCATTGCCATGTTGCGGTTCACAGATAAAATGTTGCGCACACGCACCCGGAGGTCGTCCCACCTTTTGCGGCATTCCCTGACACTCCGGGTGGTGGTGCCCACCGCACTGACTTTTAGCGCGACTTCGGCCCAGATGGCCTTCTTCTTAAGGAGGGCCTCCCGCCGCATATCGTTAACAAATACTACTCCTGCATTTGCAGCAAGTGTGGTGGTCAGCATCATTAGTTCCTCATTAGTGAACTTTTCTTTGCGCTGGCGATCAGCAGTTTTTTTAAGCGCCTTCGGCATCCTCGAGCTACCCGGTATGGTTCCTGGTCGGAGTTGCCTGGATATATGTCCTGGATGCAGAGGATGGCAATGGATTGTGTTTTTGAAGATGGCCGCTTTGCTCTTTCCCTTTCCTGTGCGACGACGTAATTTCCGGTTCCGCTTTTTAACGGTGTGCGGTAATGGCGGTGTCCGCTATTTACGGGTAGCGGGAGGGCGGAGGCGCTATCGGCGGTTTTGCGGGCGCCGGTAAGGGGCTTTTTGGGGTATTTAGCGGCAGGGCGGAACGGTCATTTACGGCATGGCGCTATGCTCGTGTCCGCGTACTCGTGATGGGACGCTATTAGCGGCCTCTTGCGAGGGCGGACGCGCTAATGGCGCCATGCCGTAAAATTCTGATTTTTTCCGCCTACCGTGTAATGAGGCCCGATATGTTTTGCAGTGCCCCAGGCCTTAACCCGGGCATAGCTTTACTTTAGAGTTTAAGCTGCCACCATCATGGGCTACTTATGATCATCATAGTTTTGGTATAGGGGGCATATGTTAAATGCAACCCCTACACTGCAGTGATGTGGCTGTCACTGTAGCTGAACATGCTCTGTGCCACGTGTATGGCAGGCACTCCAAATCAGGATACTGATACAGCAGGTCACAGATACACACTATGCTTTTGGCATGAAGTTTATGAAAGGGGAATCTGATCAGCTGATTACCCTTTCAGAGATGGATTTACCTGCATTATTTTCTTATTTGATACAAATCTGAAAATCCAGGGCTTTCACACACTTGCCAGATGTCAATTAATCACACCATGTTTGCCTCTACCTCAAGCCTGTGCTCTGCAGACAAGTGATCTGTTAACACTTCAAGTGCAGTCTTGCACATTCCACCTTTTCCTTCTCTATGTATCATCCTACTGTCAACAGGAGGCATGCAGCTACTTAAACCTTCATATGAGGGCCAACAAATGATGCCAAAAGATACACAATCTGTTCTCTCATGCATTTTATAAGTGGGTTTTTATGCTTGGTCATAAGCGCTATATAAATAAACAAATCACTATCATGTCTGCACTCTTTACCCTTGTGGGGATTGTGGTGGTAGTAGGTGCCCTTTCAGGCTGTGTTTGTATCTCCAACAATCCCTTCGGGCCACTGCTGTGGTTGGAGTCAATATCAATGCTTGTTGTCAAAACAGAAACATCTCTCCCAGTGTTCTCTTATGAGAAGAGGTGACCTTGGAAGGACTAAGTAACGTGCCCGCCATGAGAGTTAGAATGCTTGCAGGAGTTGTAGCAGTGGTGGATGTACGGCTTGTGCATATTTACTAATTTTGTACTGTTCTACTACATTCTCAAGCAGCAGGTACTGTATTTGCAATGATCTGTGCAACATTTTCACATGGATTTTCTTGCACCCTCCGTCATTCACCTGTCTCTCAAGGTGATGATTATTGCCTCCAAACTGCACACACTGGCAGCACCTTTTTCAAAAATAGGTAGCACTGTATGTCTCCTGTCTGGGATCAATGCTACCTCCTCCAACTATGTATACAGCACATTCGCGTTATTTTCTGTTCCCCCAAAACAATTCAGCTGCTTGTTAAGTGTGGGTGTGGGCCTGTTCAAATAATCTAGTCTCATGCCCAATCCTGCTGCTCAGTGTGCACTGTTAGGAAAGGTTTCTCTTTACTGCACCTTTCCTTCCATTTTATGCAACCCCCAAACGTGTTGCTTTTATTTTTGAATCTGACCTACACTTTCTGCAGAACAGTGAAGCCTTAAGCTTCACTGCACTGGCCTTTGCTCATATGTTATGGGGAATCTGACATGTCCTTCAGGCTGTCAGTACTGGGAAACCTTGTTTCCATTAGTCGTGGTACTGTGTTACTACTTTGGCTACTTTAGTATCACTTGTGGTAACTTATTATCATTGTGCAATGCAGCTTCAACTGCAGTACAATGGGTGCATTTTTGTTTTGACCTACACTAAAACTCAGAAGATTGTTGGTTACTCTTGGTGTGCTAAAAGGATAGGCTGGTGTCAGCAGTGACTTTTCCCCACTTTTTGGGGATTTTTGTTTTAGCTTTACTGCATTTACCGCGTGTTGCTACTAACTGTGGCTACTGGTCAAACATGGCCGTGCCACGAGATTAGTCACCTGTTCTTTTGCCAGCCTGTCTTTCAGCCTTTTTCCTGGCTTGAGAGGCCAGGAAAATCCTTATAAGGATTTTCAGTGCCCGGGAAAGTGATAGCTTTTGGTGGCCTACTGGAGGGCTTTGAGCGTTTGCTGGCAGGATGTGGGCTGGGTCTGTCTGACTTCAATCGACAAACTGGTTTCAGTGTGTTTGAGTGGTATGCATGAATATTCCCGCCAGTGGTCTGGATTGGACCACTGCTGGGGTGTGTGTGTTGGCTAGTCCTGCTATTGGCTAGTGGGAGTTTCAGCTCTTACCTGGCTTTTGGGATAAGAAGAGGACACCTGCACCCATTCTTCAGCGATCCTGGAGAAACCCTGAATGAGCCATTTATCCTATCGAGCTGTGAGACCCACCAAAGAGACCTGAGACTCGACTAAAGGAGGCTTGTCAACCAACTTCTGATGCTGTCCTGGAGGAGCGCTGTTTTGCTCTTGATCTTTAGTAGTCATGCGAAGGAGCTACGACCCTTGGAGTGGAGGGATCCTTCATTCCAGACGTATGCTCAGTACCCTGCCAAAGGAAGCCTTATGAAGTGCCCTTGAACCGTCCTGTGGCTGACCAGCCTCGTTTTTGGGCTACTGTGCGGCTCACATCACTTTACCGGGTTTCGGCCTGAGACTTGGGGGATCCTCAGCTGGCCCTATGAGACTACCTCCTGCGGAATTTGGTGTCCTAGCATCAAGGGTCCCAGAGATAGGAGGGAAAGTCTCACCATGGCTGCTGAGTCCTTTTGCATTGCCGTGCGTGGTGACCACCATCAGAAAATTACTTAACTGACCTGAGTCCAGTCCTGAAAGGGGTGCTGGATTCAGTTTTTCTGCATTCTTCGACCAAGAGTCCCTGCAACAGTAAAAGACACCAACCAGAGATCAGCTCAAACCTGCAACCCCTGGGAATCGAGGACTGCGATTTTCAGCGGGTAAAGCAACCTCAGACACTCTTCCTTTGTTCTGCCAAGTCTGGGGAAGAATCAGAGTACTGCGGTAAATTACAGAGTTTTTAACCTATCCCTATACTCCCATTATAAGTCTATGGTATTATAATAAAGCTTATTTCTAACACTTTTGCCATAGCTTGCTTGTGCAAGACATCTGACTGTTGGGGATACTTTTGGACATTAGTCTAACTTGAACCATAACCCTAAGAACCCTTCACTGGACCCCAGAGACCCTACCTGCATTTTGTCCTACATGTTAAGTTCTGTGGAACTTTATCCTGAACTATTGGGCACAAGGCCCCAGGCAATTTAGGGATGGAAAATGTTAGTAAGTGATCATCTCGTGGGCCATAAGTGCATAATACTTGTCAAACCTTTCCTTTTCAGGAGTTTTTGATGTGTATTATGCCCTATAACAAAATGTATTTAGTTTGATACTGTTGTGTGATACGTCTACCTGCTTCTAGTCATTTATCTATAGTGTGTTTTGGTCATAATTAAAAAACTGTATTTTTATACATCCTGTCTAAGTGTAATCTGTGATTATGATTGTGTGATCTCATTGTGGACCCCTTATAAACTCACCCCCTCTGAAGAACTTAGCCTAGACTGCCTGTCAGTGCTACCTAAACTGGTTTGGCTACAGCTATCCAGAGTTGTTCCTGTCACAATATAGGTTGGCCTTCTATACATCTGTCCACCAGGCCACAGTATAGGAAATAAGTCCTAACAAATTGGTGTACAGCGGTGGCATGCCCTACTCCACAGAACATCTGGGTGTTTTGTGAAAAGGATCTGTATTGGGTACCACCTGTAGATCATTGGTGGTGTGTCCAGATAATACTTACACAGAACACTATAATTTTTGATTGCCTTGTCGATACAAATCACATACTATACTAATTATAATGAAGACAATCACTTTCACCACTTTGAGTGCCTCAAAAGTGGATCAGTTGAGAAAGTTGTGTGCTGAGAGGGACTTGACAGTCTCTGGCACAAAAGCTGAGTTAGTTGTCAAAATGCTGGACTTTGAGAGAAACAAAGTTGTGCCTAACTTGACAAATTGTCCTGATAGTGGAGCTGGGGCTGGATGTAATTGCTGCCACTACAGTGGCTACTGTTGAGGATGAGGAGGAAGGAAGTGCATCCTCTGGACTTCTGGCTGTGACCTCATCAAATGATGAGGCATTGTTCAATTTGAAAATAAACACCCTTAGGCTCACAGAGAAAGAGCTTGAGTTTGAAATGGCCACATTGGAAATTGAGAGGCTTGAAAGGCAGAAAGACAGGGAACAACAGCTGAAGCTTGCCCATATTCAGGCTTCACAAGGCTCTTCCAGAGGATCTGGAGATGATTCGGGGTCCTCTTCGCATCCTAGTTTTCCTAAAGATCTCTTAAGTATGTTTAAAGAGATGAATGACATAATTGACTTGATTGTAACTTTTGAGTATGCATGTGAGGTACAAGGAGTGAGTGATGCTGACAGAATTGCATGGTTGATCAGCAGACTGCCCCATTCCGGCTGCAGTGCCATTATGGAAATGTCAAAGGCTGATAGATTAGACTTTGTAAAACTGAAGCAATCTCTGATCCTCAAGTTTGGGAAGACTCCTGCCCAATACTTGAGGAGGTTTAGAGAATACACAAGAAACGAATCTATGACCTATGTAAGTTTTGTTGCAGACTCTTTGAAGAACTTGTGTGGCTGGATAAAACACTATCAGGCAACCATCTTCGACGGCATGATCAATTTGGTCATGCTTGAACATATTTTTGCCTCTTGTTCCCCAGAGTTTAAGCAGCATTTGGCTGACTCAAAGGTGTTAAATCCAAAGAGGCTAGCCACTGCTCCTGACTTATGGGTTTCACATAGAGTGTCCCATAAGGACAGGCCTGCATTAGGTAAGCAGTAGGAGAGAAAGAAGCAGAAAGGGAAAGATGGTTGTGGTGGGGGTACTGATAAAACTATGGCCCACAAAAAGTCTAATACGTGGAAGTCACCAGAATTAGGTCAGGTTAGTGGGACTAACCCTCCCAAGCATGTGAGTGGCTACTCTAAGCCTCCCTATCTGTCAAGTTCCAGTTGGACTTGTTACACTTGTGGAGTAAGTGACCACAGGAAGTGGGACCCCAAATGTAAGGGTAAGACCTTGGGGGTCCACTCTGCCAGACTTGCCTTCTCTCAGTATGAGGAAGAAGTGACGGAAGGGTTGTCCTTCCCTTTAGACTGTATTCCATCAGGGGAAGAGTCTGAGGTTAGTCTAGATTACTTCGAAACTAGTAGTGCTGGAGCATTGGCTCCCATCCCAGTCCTATTGCATAGTAACAATTATTTTGAGGATTGTGTTCGGGCACTAGGTGTAATTTACCTCTACTATTAGGAACACAGTGCCCAGTCCTATTGAAGTAGCTTCCTTCATGGTAAACCCACAGGTTCTTGCCAGAGTTCCCGTGGGGGATACTCAGTTGGCTGGTAGGCCCTCTCTTAATGTTCCAGTAGCACCTGTCATTCAAGCTGTGAATAGAGAAATGGTCGGGGTATCTGTCAATATGAGGGGAGTGCTTCCTAGAAGAGTGCTGGGTGAGTTGAGTCTTCAAAACTAAGGTCCTGCTAGGCCCTCACCAGACCCCTCAAACATCAGGTATCAAAGTTAGGCTGCCTAAGCCAAGCCTGAGAGCAAGCCTAGGGCTAAGGGGCAACCCATGGCCAGTGGAGTCAGAAACAGAGGCAGAGGGAAGGAGAATATCCCCCTGCCTTACCTATAACATCGGTTGAGGTAGTTGAAAGGGTCCCTATTCCAGGTTTGCAAAAGGGACCCCCAGAAAACCTTGAATGCTATGGGCCTCCTCAGCTGCCTAGTATACAGGTAGAGGAGAGTTCTAGAAGAGCAAGAAGTATGGGCCAACAGAAAAGGAAACCATCATGGTTAGGCCTATGTAAAAAGGCCTGCTTCCAATGGGAGGATTCTCCTCCAGTGAAGCAAAGAGTTCAACAGGAAGGTGGGTTACTACAAGGTAAGCCCACAGAGCCCACTAGAGCAAACCGTGAGAGGTTGGAGGTTACTCAGGTTGGGAGGCCCTTCCTCCTACATTTGGTGTGTGACATTCCCCTGGTGAAGCATCCTAGTGTCAGGAAATCACCTGTGTGGTCTAACACACATTCCTGCTGGCCCATGATGGGGATCCCAGAGGAAAATCAATGTAGGAGTCCCACTCTCTTTCACCAGGTTGACAGGAGTGAGACACAGATTTAATTAATCCAGAGTTCACTTTTAGGAGTGAACTCCTTGCTACCAGAGACCAGGCCTAATTGTACTAGCCCTTTGACTCTGGAGACCTAAGGCAATAGGTTGCATTTGGTGATTGCTGATCACAATCCCATATGCCCTTGTGCCAACCCACAGGGAATGACTGTAAAGTCAGTCATTGACACCCTACTGCATGCCAGCTACAGATGTAGCTCCTCTGATATGCTCGGTAGTGGTCAGACTGTACAGGGTGGAGCACCCATCCACCTCAAATTGAATGTATAGGAGATAGACACCACCCCCCTCAATCCGGATATAGATAGCTTATCAGGATAACCAACAGTCCCGAGTGTGCAAACATCAGACATGTATGGCTTAAAAGGTCAAGAAAACACATTTTTAGGGTGACATGTATTGTTTGGGGTCATAATGTCTTGTGTGATAGAAAGTATGTTAAGTAGTACATGCTCATCATAAGTTACTAAAAATGTAGATTCAAATTGGAGCAGGTACCAAGTTCTGATCAAGAATAGGTTGATCCACCATTTTGTGATAAGGCAGGCATAGTCAGGCAATTTCTAAGATGGTGGATTTCTGCTAGTCATAATGAGGTCAGTGGATAACCTTTTTTCATAGAAGTTCATGCAGAGTCCACTGGTGTAGAATGAGTCAGATGAGACCTTTTCAAACTTCTTCTGAGTGGCAGGTAGGCCAACTAATCAAAGGCCGGAAAAGGGGTTGTACATTGATTATTGCATAACCTGACTTTTTAAGACTGTATAAAACGAGCTGAAGCCTGAGGGGATTTGGGAGTTACAGATTGTTCTTCAGTTTGCTGTATGCTGTTTCCTGCCCTGCTGAAAAGAATAAACAGATGTCTTTTGAAATACAGACTGAGTGTCCTGATGTGTTTAGCCTACTTTTCCTGATCTCGGGGTGCTAAGGTCCAGGGAAGCTGTTGGGACCTTCTATTCAAGACCCAGTGCAGGGATGGTGAAGTGACTTTTCAAGCGTCACTGAGCTGTCATCCACAGGATGGTCTGAGAGAGAGAATTGTCAGTTCTCTCAGGAGTTTGATTGGAGCTCTCTGTGGGCCCCAGAGAAGGAGCTGGGACCTTCTCCTGTCAAACTTGTTCAGTAAATCCCTGACCACCTGTCAGTGGTCTGGGCCTTGCCATGTTTCATAGGTTGGCAAGTTAACTATTCTCAAGGCTTTGGTGAACCTGGACAGGTTGCCATACAGTTTCCTGGGAATAGTATGGAGGATTATATCTTGAAGGATACAATTGGAGCCCTGCTTATGGCTAAAGTGTTGGAGCCAGAGAATTCTGTGTGTATCCCTGCCCTGTGTCAAAGCAGCCCTTCTAATGCCTCCAGTGCGATGGCCTAGTGTCTCCACACCTGACCCCCACATCAGCAAGGTGAGCTAGAGAGTTTGCTGAGGCAATCTCCCCCCTTGATATCACTGGCACCCTGTATAACCGTGTGTAAACCAAACTGTATTCTGGGAATACGTGAACCCACCAAGATTGGGTATTGTGGTGGCTCAGAACCAAGAGAAAGTTCTGACAGTTGGTGTCAGATCCACCTTGTGTTGGATCAAAGAGTGTATGAGCATTCTAGCTGTCAAGAGTTCAGTTCTGAGGAACTGGAGGGATATACAGGTAAAGCCAGTTTTGGATTCTGTATGGACACTAGAGCTCTGGGTTCTGTCCGCAAGACAGAAGCACACTCTTCACTAAGAGGTAACATCTTAGTGGATCAGCTCTGTGCTGAAAGGTACAGCTGCTGTTATGATCTCTCTGCAGGGTATAACAACATATCCCAGTCAGTCTGTGCTGAGGAGGAGACAGCAGTTTCAGCCTATTCGGTGCCTTACTTCAGTGTATGGATTTCTGGATTGGTGGCTGCCCCTGACACCTGTCAACTAAGCTTAGCCCCTGTTCTGAATGGGAAAGTGGATCTCAGCAATACATGTCTGGATGACATGGCAGATTCAACCCCCACTTGGAAGGAACTGGGTCTGACTCAAGAGACTGGGTGTCAGGAGCTTCATCAGGCCAACTTGTTCAGGAAGACAGCCAAGTGTCAAACTGAACAGGAGCCATTGGCCTTCCTCATGCATGATGTTGCTGTATGTGGGGACAGGATGCAACCTCTTGTCAGTGTACCCCAACTACCCAAGCCCAAGTGAGTACTTTCCTGGGCATCACTGGGAAATACAGGAGAAAAGTGGCAGCATATAGAAATATAGTTGTCCCTCTGACTGCTCTCTCTACTCATAGGGGACATAAAGAGTTCTTATGGACTCCTGACTGTGAGAAGGCCTTCACTGGCCTGAAATAATCGCTAGCTCTGGCCCCTGGTTGAAGGGCACATGATTGGAAGATACCTTTCTTAGTGCAGAAAGATGCCTATGACACTGGGATAGTTGGAAAACGTTCACAGCTTAATGACAAAGGTGAGGGACATCCTATATGGCTAATCAGCTACTAGTTTAGGTGTGGAGAACTAAGTTGGCCACAGGTGCAGAAGAGTTGTTTTTCCATTGTATGGGCCTTAGGAAGGTAAGGTCCTACCTCCATGGGACTCACTTCACTGTGTATGCTCACCCTAAGCCTTTGAAGTGGTTGATGGATGTTAAGGGAGAGAATCCAAAGTGGCTCAGGTGGTTCATGAGTCTGCAGGCCTTGACCTTCACTATTGGGCATAGGCCAGATCCCAAATGTAGCAATGTTGATGGACTGTCCAACAGGGATAAACGACTGGAACAGAGGACCCATCCAGGGATGGATTAGTTCCCCTGGTCCCTTAGTCTGGGGGCCAGGGGGGCATGTGCTTGGAAAGATTTCTCATGACTGCACCTGTCCTTCAATCTTTATGGAACTCCGAAACTGTCTGCTTTTATTTTTGAATTTGACCTGTAATTTTCACAGTGCGTGAAGCCTTAAGCTTCACTGCACTGGCCTTTGCTCATATGTTATAGGGAAACGGATATGTCCTTTAGGCTGTCAGTACTGGGATACCCTGTTTCCCTTAGTGGTGTTACTGTGTTACTACTTTGGTTACTTTTGTATCACTTATGCTAACTTTTTATCATTGTGCAATGCAGTTTACACTGCAGTCCAATGGGGTGCATTTGTGTTTTGCCCTACACAGTGAGACCCGCGAAGAGACTTGAGACCCGACTGAAGGAAGCCTGGCAACCAACTTCTGCTGCTGTTCTAGAGGAGCCATGTCTCTTGATCTTTAGTAGTCCTGCGAAGGAGCTACAACCCTTGGAGTGGAGGGACCATCCATTCCCGACGTCTGCTCTATGCCCTGCCAAACGAAGCCTCCAGTGCCCTGGAACTGTCCTGTGGCTGACCAACTTCGGTTTTGGGTGACCGTGCTGCTGGCATCAGCGTACTAAGTTCCAGCCTGAAACTTGGGGGATCCTCAGCTTGCCCTGCAAGACTACCATCTGTGAAGAAATCTCAGCGCCCTAGCAACAACTGGACCAGAGATAGGAGGGAAAGTCTGACCACAACTGTTGATCCTTTTGCGTCGCCGTGCACAGTGACCACCATTCGAAAATTGCTTACCTACCAGTCCTGACAGGGGTGCTACATTGTGTTTTTCTGCATTCTTTGACCGAGAGTCCTTGCAACAGTAAAAGACTCCAACCGGAGATCAGCTCGAACCTGCAACCCTTGGGAATCACAGACTGCGACTTTGAGCAGGAAATGTCACAAAGGGCACACTTCCTTTGTTCTGCTAAGTCTGGGGAGGAATTGGAGTACAGCGGTAAGCTACAGAGTTTCTAACCTACCCCTATTCTCCCATTATAAGTCTAAGGGCTTATAATAAAGTTTATTTCTAACACTCTTGGCTTTGCCATAGCTTGCTTTGCAAGACATCTGACTGCTGGGGCTACTTTTGGGCATTTGCCTAACTTTAACTCTAACTCTAAAAACCCTTCCACAGACCCCAGATACCCTACCTGCATTTTCTCCTGCGGAACTGTATCCTCAACTATTGGGAAGAAGGCCCCAGGCAACGTAGGGCAGGTCAATTATAGTTAGGGATCATCTCCGTGGACCATAAGTGCATAATACTTGTCTAACCTTTCCTTTGCAGGAGTTTCTGATGTGTATTATGCCCTTTAACAAAGTGAATGTATATATATATATATTTATTTATTTAGTTTGATAGTGTTGTGTGATACGTCTACCTGCTTGTAGTCATTTTTCAATAGTGTGTTATGCCCATAATTAAATAACTGTATTTGTATACATCCCGTCTAAGTGTAATGTGTGATTCCCATTATGTGACCTCATTGTGGACCCCTTACAAGCTCACCTCCTCTGAAGAACCTAAACCGCCTGTCACTGCTACCTAAACTGGTTTGGCTACAGCTTCTCAGAGTTGTTCCTGTCACAATATAGGTTGGCCTTTTATACATCTGTCCACCCCGCCAGAGTATAGAAAATCAGTCCTAACATGCACAGTGTGCTCAAGCAGATGGTGTGTGCCGTCACATGGCCAATGAACCTGCCATAATGCCCACCGCCTGTGATCACTGCCACCACTTTGAAAAAAGGTTCCAGCATCCCCAAAATCTTTTCTGTTCCTCCAAAGTTGTGGCAAATAACGTATATACACCTGCTTGTGTGTGAGAGTGCGTTTAATCATGCAGGCCCGTGCATATGTGCAAAGTAAATTTTTGAAGGGCCTGGCAGAGAAAGGGAAATCTGTCAAGAAAATATCAGCAGGCAATCAGCCTTCCACTAATTCCCACAGCCATTGATAAACACCACCATCCGTTTTTACCAATGTGTTGCTGTTGTCCGGTCCGATAGTTGTAGCACATAAATTCCGTTCAATTACTTCTCTGTTTTCAGTCAAGCGTTTGCAGTGCATAGATGCAAAGTAAATTAAGGTGCATGGTAGCACAAGTGAAATATTTTCAAAAACGCCAAAAACAAGCCTAATTTTCTCTGAAAGGCAGATTGCTTTAAAATTGTGTTTTTTTTTTGCGAAAATCTAAACTATAATGACACTCAGCTGATCGCTGCCTAAAATCGCCCTGCCCAAGTTCTCTCTGATAACATTAAATGCACAAAATGCAATGATGCTTTGCTTCAAAGTCCAAAAAGCACTATCTAAAAATGAGAGTAAAATGGCGAGCCTTTAAACAGCAAGAAGGTGCTACCTATGATCCCAGAAACCATGCGCCCCCCGGTGGTGGCGGCACTGGTTCTCTCACGGCTGGACTATTGTAATTCCTTGTACTTATCCCAACCGACGGGTCTGCTACAACGCCTCCAACGTATGCAAAATCTGGCAGCCAGACTGGCCACTGGGACCCCTATGGCGCCCACATCTCACCGGTACTTTGCCGTCTCCACTTGCACCCGGTGGCACAGCGTGTTAAGTTTAAGTCTTCATGCATTGTCCACCGGGCAATTCATGGCTTAGGAGCGGAATTCCTTCAAGCTAAATTTTCCCGATATATCCCGGATCGTGACCTTCGCTCCTCTACAACCAACCTTCTTAAGGTCCCCAGGTTCAACCGGGAAAGACATGGCGGCAGAGCCTTTTCTATTACTGCAGCCAAGCTCTGGAACACTCTGCCACTATCACTTGAATCCTCGGCTAATCATCTGGCTTTCAGGAAAGCTCTGAAGACCATCCTGTTCTAACGTCTCTGTCCTTATTGTGTTCCCTGAGCTCGCAGCTTCCCTACCAGCGCCATGATGCCTCTGGGCGACTGTGCGCTATACAAATATATATAACATAACATAACATAACAGCAATTGACGCCCAAATCTTCCTTTCCGTTTAAATGTTTCTTTTTTTTCAGACTCTCCCTATCAATATACTAATGCAAAATCCCAAAAAAACCTATGTAGAAAAGAACGGTAAATGCTCCACCTAACAAACAACAACAGGCACCGATCCACACTGCCCTCTGCCCTCTCTGAAGATTTCCACTAGAATCAGCCTACCCAAAGCCGTTAACCCGAATATCTTAAAAGTTTGTGGATTCCTGAAAACATCCCCAATTTGGAAGATTCAGTATTCAGACCTGTAATTTAGCCGAAACTTAGACAGTAGCACCACCTCTTCCTTTCCATGGCACTCATCCCTTTATATAACTTTCAGACACTCATGGCTGCTGCGCCTTAAGAGTGCCAAGGCCCCATCAGCAGTTACCAGACCCTGGTAAACCATCAACTTAATTAACTTCCTTGCACTATCAGAGACTGCAAAACACACTCCTCAAACATGGTGTCTCCGAAGCCTAAACAAAGAATCCAGATTATCTGCCGGGTATATAGAAAGCCAGCAAACACCAACGCGGTCTCGGGAGGATAGCTCAGGGGCAACACACTCGCCTTGGAGATAAGACGACGTGGAGAAACGCAGGGTCGATCCCCGGGTCAGCGCTAAGAAACCTCTGGGTATTTAGTGTGTTATAAATAAACAATTACAATTACAAGACGTAATGTACCTTTTCCAGTGACTTCTAAACTCTTCCATAGAATAAGTAACCATCCCATAGGTCATCAAATCTTCTTACATCCAGCCCATACTGCAACAATCTATTGTGAACACCAGGAAACTACTCCTCTATCTCCATCTTTCCCTTCTCCAACTTCAACATATACATGACCCCACTCATGCAAATCATCAGCAACTCAGGTCTTACCTGCTGCATTATCTCGGGAGGATAGCTCAGGGGCAACGCACTCGCCTTGGAAGCAAGTAGACACGGAGCAACACAGGTTCGAAACTCGGTTCCGCGCTTATAAACCTCTGGGTATTAAGTGCGTTATAAATAACCTTTAGTATCATATCATTATGCCGATAACACCAAAAATGTATACAAATATATCCAAACCTCAACCGATCACCAACCTAACCTAAGTCAGGGAGTGTAGCACATAACTCACAAAGACATTGATTCAATACCTTTGCTTTTGAATGGGCTGGATGTCTGGTTGGATAATGACCTTTGAGGCCAGGGAGCCAAAACAAGGGGGTCTTTCTAAGGGCAGAGCGAGAGGGAAGCTGGATAAATGAAATCAATTGAAGAGCCTCCCTCTGAGTCCGATCCATGTTCTGATAAAAGGACTTTCTCAGTGTCCACCAAGGATAGTGTCCAACGTGTCATTTACAGTGCCAAGCAGGGCTTGAGCATCCCAGTAGGCTTCTTTATCCTTGCCTTGGCCCTGTCTGTACTGTAGCGTCAACGAAAAATCCCTCAGTCCGGTGTTATCATTCCCCACTTCTATATTTCTGCTCTGTTTTGTCATGTGCTGCACCCCCTGACCCCACTACTCTCCATCTCCCCGGTGTGTTATGGACCTTGCCACCTTCCAGCTGCAATGCATTCTGGGTTTTCTTAGCTTATCCTTTATTAAAGGTTTGCCTTCCATACCAGTGCACACTCCTGGGTGCCAAACAAGATGGCTGTCTTTCTACCGCCTGATTCCATCTCTAACTATCCTGACTGTAGGTATACATACATTGTGTTCCAACAATCCCCTCTTTTGGGCTTTATGGACAACAACAAAATGCATCCATCCTACACAGTTCTCTAGATGAAATGTGTCTCAATCCACATAAGAGGATTGAGCTCCACCTGCAAAGTTGGGAACGGCTCTTCCATCCTGAGACTCTTTTTAGTTCAGTAGCTGGATCGCATTTTCTGCCATCATTTACAGGTACTGAAGAGTATTAGAAAGATTAAATATCTATTTCTGGGTAACCCGGCACAAAAAGACAGACGGACCCCTTACATAAGTTTGTCATTTTTCGTTAAATGTTTAATATTCATAATTGTATTTATTATAACAAAAGTAAGCAATTACAAAGAGGATTATCTGACGGCCGTAACAAACCCTTCCTTATAGTCATATGGATCTGGATTAAAATCAAAAAAACATTGTTTAAATGCATGAATAATGTTGATTGCAGTGGTCAATTATATTTGGTTCCAACCTCAAGTTTCAGTTTTTAGAATTGTGAAACCCTCGTGTTAACATCATGGGTCATCCAAACCCTTGTCTACTTTCCATTAATAGGCATCTGGTTGGCTTCATTGCCTTAACTGATGTCAAGAGGTGACTCTCTAAGTCCATTGCCATCTTTGAGCCTTGCTGGAATTTAAAGAAGTATGTATTAATAGTATCAACTTTCAGGGACAATAGCCAGGCAGCTCTTTGTTCTGTGACTCTAATGTGTTTTCTATGATACAAATCTCTCTATTCACGCCAAATGGCCTGGGAACCCTGACCTTGCCCCATTGCCCTGACCTTCCCCCATTGGATCATGTATGCATGGTTAAAACAGAAGAAATGCTCTTGCCAGAGAAATCACAGCAGAGCTAACCAGCGTTGCCAAACACCACATTAAAATTAATTGATTCTAATACAATTAAACAGTAATGTATTCTATAGTTCAAAATTCTGCATACACAAATCATTGTGTGATTTTACAATAGACATCTACATGCATTTATAAAGGTGACACTTGATGGAATTACAGGATTGGGCACTGTGATGCTACATTTGAAAACACATACCACTTTTTAGTTTATGAAATGATAAAAGGGTATGCTTTCATAACTGCAGTTACTTGTGTAGTCCCATTTCATAATGTAAATTAAGTTCTCTTCTCTGCTCATGAAAATTGTGTGTTTTTCCTATGAGGCGTTTGTAGGATATTTCAGATAAAAACAGTTTACATTTATTAAAATGAAATTGTAAAGCAACGGCTGAGAGGTTCAAACCCATTTCTGGAGGCTGCTCAATTTTTAAACGTTAAGTGTATAATGTTTGGTTTGTTTAGATATTTCAACCTTTGTTGGCTGGAAATCCTTTCAGGGGAGATGCTACGGTGCCAGTGATATTCTTTCTGCTCGGATCTGCACTACAAATGACTTTATTGTGGCTGAAACAATAATGTCTAAATATTTTTTCTCATATGTTGTCACTTGCAGTTTGTGCGACTCCTGCACCAAATATAATACGATAGATTCTTAGTGTTTTGATTCATAGGTGATTTTATTCTTCATGTATTAGTTTCATACATTCCAATCATCTACGTTTACATGCAAGCACTTTTTCTCCCAGCACGTGTTACTGCACAGCTTTTAGCCGTGGTTCCTCAGAAGAGATTCTGCACAAAAATTAACAGTAGTTTAGTATACTCTTAGAAGTTTAGCTCAACCCAACATTAGTTTATAATGATTTCACCATTTACACATTGTTTATGCATTTTCCAAAGCTTTTATAACATCTCTGTATACGAAAAGCTAAAGAAGAGGAACTCTATTTTGTTACATTAAGTATTTAGGTTAACTCACCATATTGTGGTGTTCACTTTTTGAAAGATAATTTGTGTTTTTTTATGATTTCAGAACTTGAAAGTGGGTTTCCTTTATACCAAATTTGATAAATCTGAAAAGAAGTGTATAATGTTGCACAGCAGCTGTGCTCCGGTAGGGAAGAACCTGCAACCAGATATAAGCTTAAACACATCAATGCAACATGCATCAGCACAGATAGTGTGCCATCACATCCCTGATTCCATTCCTGAATGATAATTGATTAATTCTACAACATAACTGATGGATGGATTCAGAAAGGGCTGCTCTATTTCTCAATAATAACACCAGAGGACTTACGATAAGGAGCATCTACTATTTTAAATAGTATTCTGTGCAAATTATTATTACTTATGTTAGTCTTCATATTAATAAAAATAATTCCAAATGTGGCTGTTTGGCTTTGGTAGCTGACGAGTTATCCCACCAGAAGCACCATAGATAGTTCAGCCTTCGGTCACAGTGAGAGCAGAGATTCGGTCTTCCCTTGAAGACCAATGCTTTTTAAAAACTATTTGTTACCCTTTCTGTTCAATGAACATGATTTTTAATCTTTGTCAATGTCGTGTCAGAAAGGCTTAAGAGCAATATGTTTACTAATCACAAAAAGCCAAGGTGTTGTTATTGCTTCGACTATTTGGTGCAGTGATACCCCTGCCTAATGGTCCAGGCTTTAAAAATTGTTATTGTTATTGTGCATTTATATAGCGCCTTATATACCATTGGTATGGTCTGAAGGCGCTGGTAGGTTGAACGCCCTTGGGAACCGAAGTTCAGATCAGTAGAGAGAGTAGAGAGAGTCAAAGGTGCGTATGAGCACCGGATATGTGTGCAGCTGGTGTGGTATTCGTGTAATAGCTGCTTCTTAGCGGTAGGTGTGGTGGTTGAGCAATCAGGAGTATGTGTTCGTTCTGGCAGGATTTATCCAGACCGAAAGTGGCTGCGTTAGGCATGAGGAGAACGCCTGGCTGGGGAGTGTGAAACCAGCAGTGTTTTTTTAGAATGATGGGGTGTGTGCGGCAGGTGTTGGTATGAGAACAGTTATACCGAATGGTGTCATAGTATCTCTGTGTTCTAGTTGAGTGGTGGTGTAAAGAAGAGGGTAAGCGTATGGTGGGTTATATGCTCTTTCAAACGTTCCCTTCAATTCAAACCATACTATATACGTCGCGCAAAGTAGGCCTTTCTCAATTCAACTTTATACAGGGAGGGTATTAGGCATAAATCTAAAAACAACTTTGCACAGAGAGGTTATTAGGGAGATCGGTCATTTCGGCCGGGCACGCTATTTGACTATTAGGATATTGGACACACTTCTATATTCAACCTTCACGGCGAGGCTATTGGGCACACTTCTAGATTCAACTTTTCACAGCAAGGCCATTGGGCACACTTCTAGATTCAACTTTTCACAGCGAGGCCATTGGGCACACTTCTAGATTCAACTTTTCACAGCGAGGCCATTGGGCACACTTCTAGATTCAACTGTTCACAGCAAGGTTATTGGGCACAGATCTAGATTCAGCATTTCACAGCGAGGCTTGTCGGGGGGAAATTCTCCCGGGGTCGGCTGGGCCATCCGCGGACCTCCGGGCAGGGAGGCCCCAACTCCTCCCGTGTATCCCAAAAATGAGTATGAGGCACACGCAAGAAACAAGGTGATTCTGCTGTTTATTAAACAAATGGCAGGGATGGGTCAAGGATCGTACGCGTCCGTCCTGACACTCTCTCTCTCATCGTGGGGCTCGCAGGCCCTTTTTACCTCAGTATGACGCGTCACCTGGGGAAGTTAGCAAAAAACCTATTGCCACTCTGGATTGGTTCCTCGAGTGGTAGGGTTAGTATAGCATACGTATAGAGAGCGTTGTTAGTGGTTGAGGGTCAGTCAGGTGGTATACTTGGGTTGTCCCTTCAATTAGATACATGAAAATTGTTACATGAAGACCCCTGAGGATTGGCTAATGTTAATGGCGTCAGTGATAAGAGCCCCATGTTCTGATTGGTCCATTCGCGAGCCCCCCAGTCTGGGACCATCGCTGTTCCCGGCTCGCGGTGCACCTGTCATTTGCAACAATGTATAACTATGGGTATGTGCAGACAATGCGAGGATTTGTTCATATGCTGGAGGGCAAACTACTCCCACCGCCGCAGATGTCCATTGAGTCGCTTAATTGTTGCTGCCTGTGTCTCAAAACGTGGGATCCCGGCGCCTCCCTCCTCCTGGGCCTGGCACCCTGTCAGGTTCGGCTTGGTCATGTGAGGAGAGACCGTGGGTGAGGCAGAATTCTGCACATTTAATATTGCATTTTCCACTGTGTGCCTGGCTTAGTTTGCAGGTGTGACCTTGGCTTCGGCTTGTGGCATGCGAGTTTGCAACATTGTGCCCTTGACTGTCTGCTCTCGGCCGGCTCATTCTGCAGGGTCAGCAATTGTACTCTTGCTCGTTCAATGTTCATGGAGGCTCTTGCCTGCGGCCTACTTGGGCTTGGTGCATAGGCGGGGATGTTTGATGCACAGCGCGCTTTAGGTTATGGTATCATATTGCTTTATCCCCAGTATCATGTCTTCGTTATATTGCTCATTGCAATGCATGGGGTAGGAGAAGCGTCAGCAAGCATTTTAGATGAGTTTGTTGTGCGTCTTGCGTTTCTGCATTTTTGAAAAACCTATGTGAAAAATAATAAAGATGCGCGTCAGTGGGTGTGTCCGTCACCTACGTCATAGCACTGGATATGTTCTTCGTGTGGATTGGTGTGGGAGTGTCCAGTGCGCATGTTTGCACGGGTGTGCTGACCGTTGGCTAGGTCGTCATGGCATCTCTAACGATGTGTTCATTTACTGTTGAATGGTTCAGTCGAGTTCATCCATGCCGCAGGTGTCGGCATGGGCAGGGCAGGCTGGTGGGCAGGCTGGAGGGCACATCCGTATGTTCCTGTACCAGGGTATTTGGTCGTCTGGTAGATGGGCAAACTCCTCTCGTGGCGGGTGTCTGGGCCGCGATCCTCTAGGCCAGGGTGTGAGGGGATTGGTGGGAGCCTTCTGTTCCATTCTCCCACTTCAGTCCCCCCTCCGGTCGACTTGTCGACCACAAACATATCTTTTTCCTTATCTCCTCTTACTCTCCATATTTTAGTTACTCCTCCCAAATGTCCATAGTGGTTGACATGGTCTTCAAATGACCAATACATATATACAAAGGTTCCTCCAGGTGTGCAGTATACCCATTTCCCTATGTAGCTCCTTGGGTTTCTTGGGTTTTCGAGCTTCACAGATGGTGGGTCCAGGTGGTTGGTGATGATCTGTTTGCGCAGTTTTTCTCTCTCTTTTATTATTGTGCCTGTGTGCTGGCCATCATCTGCCGGCATCAAGGGGTGCATACCAACCATTTCGATCATTTCGTCTGGGTGCGTGCCTTCCGGGCCTTCCAAAATCTTATTATTATCAGTGCAGCTCCAGCCAGTATTATGCATCCAACTATAATCTTCAGTCCGTCCGACAGCCAAGATGGCATCCATGACCATAACAGTGAAAACCAGCTGTCATCCTTCTTCACTCATTTACTTTCTTCCATCATTTTGGAGTGCTTCTGGGCCAGTTGTGATACTGCTTCTGTCAGTGTACCATTGTCAGCATCGTTAGCAGGAATGAATGTGCAGCATGATTGTCCTATCTTTGCGCAAACTACTCCTTCCATTGCTGTAAGGAGATCTAATACATATCTGTTCTGTAGTGCTACCATCCTCACTGCTCGCAGTTCCTCTTTTATTGCGTTGAATCCATTTACTGCAGAATTAATGGTCATCATTAGCTCCCATCGAGTTATCTGGAGCCATTTTGCGTTTGCGTAAGCTTGTAGTCCCGGATGTATTATTGACGAGAAGAACATTGCTGCTCTGCTGAATAGTCTGTGTTCTGGTGGGATTGAAGTGAGTGCTGTTTCCGACCTTCCCCATAGGTAATTTCCTGTCAGAGGTTCTCCTTGTCTTTTCTTTCTATTCAGGACATTGTTGTTGTTGTTGTCTTCGTTCTCTGGCCCCTTCTGAGGTTTTACAGATCTCTTCTTCCTCTTGTTTCCTTCATCCATTTTAGGGAAGTTCGCCACGTTCACATGTTTCTGGGGCACCACTAGTGATGGCACATTAACGTGTACCATTGTGCATATACCATTCCACAGAGGGGGCAGTGTGTGGTATGCCTTGTCTCCGCAGGCCCAGTAATGGTCCATTAATACTGCTGTTCCTGCTCCCCCCTCAGGTAACTCCATCACGCTTGCACAGTTGGTGTTGTATCCCACGTCCACTTATCCTCTATGTTGGTAGCATACCTTAGGTGCAGACAGCGGCAGTATGGTTATTGGGTCTTCATCCTTCTCTATCCACGTTAGCATGGGTACGTACTTGACCCAAATCGTCCAACATCTGTCATTGTGTTCATTAATAGTTGTAATATTTTCTCTCGTTACCATGTTGCTGCCAACCACTCCTATGTCCCATTTGTTGTCCATGTACACCTTCCCTGTTATTGTTACCAGTGGTCTTTCCCAACATCCTTGTTTACCAGGAACTTCAGTGGCGTACCAGTCACATGGTAGGTATTGTAGTGTTACATTCTTTGTTTCTCCCTTTTCAGGGCCACTTGTCAGGTATCTGAATGCTTCAGCATGTAAACTGGTCTTGTGGTAACTCAAATAAGTCTTGAGGAAGTTGTTTTCGTATGGATATGTGTCTTGCGTTTTCCATACCAGGTTCACCACCGTCCCTTGAAATCTCCCTTTCGTTTGGAACAGTGCCAGGTATACTATACATCATGCTGTTTTCATCTATTTCCGTGGCAACTAATGTTCGAGAAGCGCTCATGGCGTATGGGATCAATGAGCAGACGTAGCAGCTGTCTTCTGTTGTCTGCTTACCTATTTGGGTCATCTGTTGGAACCACATGTTGTTCGAGACGTGTGCTGAATCTGTTATGTAGTTGTCAATACCTTTATTATCTGGGTATGTGCTGCGTTTAACTCTATTTCCCTTATGTGGAATCTTGCTAGTACCACCTGACGTAACACCTGTTGCAGCCGTGGGTGGGGGTATATTAGGTTTGGGTACAGCCAAAATATTGATAGCATAACTTTTCTGCCATACAGAGGCAGCCAAAAACCCGGTGATCATCAAAATCCCTATCATCTTTATTACAGAGGCTAGTCTCACCGGCATTTTGCTCTTACCTTGCTGCAGTCCGGCCGCTTATTCTTGTGACGTTAAAGTTGCCCGCCTGAAAATTCTCAATATGCTTGTTATTAGTGTTAGTTGTTGTTTTCAAGCTCTCCCTATCAAGTAGTCGTTCAGTGCCCAGGCGAAGAGCTGTTCCCACGCCAATCTAAGTGATCTATCTCTTAGGGCAGGCAAGTGTTGGTGAAGATGGGGCATTGATTGTTCTATGGCCAAGATGAATGCTGTGTAGTAGACACATACCCTCCTTCTTTTCAGGTACTTTGGCCTTTTTATGTGATAGACAAATTGGTGTGATAGCTCTTCAGGGTAGTTATCATCTGAGGGTAGCATCTACTAGTGAGCAATGAACTTTGTTAGTTATCTGTGTACTTAGCAATACAATAATACACGGTACCTGCATGTGCGAGGAAGAAAAAAGAGATCAGTCAAGTGTTTACATGTGTATATGTGCAAGACAATGTCCTTCAATTGGGTGGTTACTGCAGTGGGTAGGGGGTCGATGGGCAGAGGGTTTGGGCTCAGCTGGCGGAAGTCTCTTTACTCTTTGATCGTGTGACCATGGGGTGGGCGGTGTAGGAATTACCAGTTTCAGTAGTTGTCTCTGGGGAATCTGGGGGGTGGCAGGGTATGGAGACACTTAGGTCGTCAGCTGTGGTAGAAGTCTCTTCCTCCGTGGGTGACGCTGTTGCTGTTCTTCCAATGGCCCTGTCGGTGACGCTAGGGCGGGTCTGGAGTTTGCAGATCTTTACGTCGTGTAGGTGATTCCAAGCACGTTTGTCCTGCAATTTTACTGCTCTCGTAGATACCTCCTCTACCAGGTGGGGGCCAGTGAAGCGTGGGCTGTTCCACTTTCTATTGAAATTGCGTAGTAGCATTTCAATAGAAATTCTTTATCCGCGTCTTCTTGTTGATCACTCTTAGACCCGCGCCGCGTGCGCTCAAGCTATTGAGACACAAACACTACACTAGTAACCAAAGAAGACACATATTGGTACATTTCATCACCAAGAACAGTTGCAGTGTTTTCATAGTCTGTGAATGCCCTTGATGTTGGCGTTAGAGGAAGGCGCATTTGTGGTCCGGTCACTACCTCGTGAGGAGTGAGGTGGTGGTCGGAGCCTGGCCTATTCATCAGCTCAAATAGAGCTAGCGGAAGGCAATACAACCAACTCTTCTTTGTTGTTTGCTGTATCTTTGCAATTGCCTCCTTCAGTAGGCCATTCAGGCGTTCGCATATACCGTTGGCCTGTGGGTGGTATGCACATGCAAATTTATGCTTGATGTTCAGTAAGGATGTGATGTGCTGGAACATTTAATTAGCGAAATGCGGTCCATTATCCGACCGCAGTACCTCGCACACTCCCCACCTGGGGAAAACCTCCCTCACTAGAAATTTGGCCGCTCTAAATGCATCTGGATATGAGCAGGGTCCTGTCTCAATCCACCTGGAGAATGGGCATACCACTACAATCATATACCTATTTCCTTGACATACGTTGATCATATCAACATAGTCAATATGGATGTGCAGGAAAGGTCCCTCTGGCCGGGGTATAGTACCTTTTATCACTTTCAGTGTGTGACCGGCCGTAAACTGTTGACATGTGAGACAATTGCTGATAAAATTTGTCACATGGGAATTTAACTCGGGACAGAACCAATCTTCCCTAATTCGTGCTGCAATAACTTCCTTGCCTGTGTGGGCTGGGTGGTGGAGTTGGCTCAGGGCGGTGTTCAATAGTGCCAATGGCATTACCATCTTCCCAGTGTTACCCTGGCGCCATAGTGCGTCAGTTGGTGACATTGTACATCCTCTTTTTACCCATATTTCTTTTTCTGCCATTGGTGCAGCCGCTTGTAACTCCATAATCTGTGTGGCTGGGAGATGGGTGTACCCTTCTCTTATCAACATCTCTTTAGCTATCCCCCTACCTCTCCCTCTCTCTGACTCTGGGGGGTTCCATATCCATATCTCACCAAAATATGCAGCATACTTCGCATGTGCGTCTGCTGCTGCATTTCCTTTTGAGATATGATCTTCTCCATTAGTGTGTGCGGTACATTTAACCAAAGCTAATTCTTGTGGGTCATTTATTACTTCAATTAGTTCAGCTAATAAGAGAGCATGTTGCACTGGGGTGCCGTCAGCTCTCCTAAGCCCTCTTCTCCTCCGCTTGGACAATCCTGAGTGGACAGTAGACGTGACATATGCGCTGTCAGAATATATAGTCACTCTTTTGTCAAAGCTTTCCTTTAACGCCAAGATCAGTGCAACCAATTCTGCTGCTTGAGCAGAGTAATGTTGTGGTAATTGTACGCATTTCACCGCCACACACACCGGTTCCTCTGTCATTTTTACCACTGCTGCCCCAGTTCTCCTTATCCCATCACTTTGGTCTATTGTTGATGACCCATCAATGAACACGAGCTCTCCTCCATCTTGTGCGTTCTCTTCAACTTTTCTAGTACATGAGTACATTTCGGTAGTCTGTGTACAATCATGTGTATAGTCTCCTTCCTCAATTAATTCCGCTATAAACCTTGCAGGGTTAACTGTGCTGCATCTAACAATTGATAATTCTGGTCTAGATAAGATGATCTCATAACCTGACGCCCTCTGTGTGGTTAGTGTGGACTTAGGCTTGTTCAATATTGCAAATAGTGCATGTTCCACAAATAGTGTGGTTGGGCACCCCATTGTGATTGATGATGCTTTCTCTACCGCAAAGGCAGCTGCGGCGAGACCTTGTTCGCAAGGGAAATGTCCTAACATCACAGGATCCAAGTGACCACTGTAAAATGCTACTGGTTTGTAACCCATGCTTGTTTTTTGAGCCAACACTGCTTTCATTACTGCTGAGTCGCAATGTGAAAATATAAAAAATTGTCGTTCATAATCTGGGGTGGCCAGTACCGGAGCAGTTGATATTGCATCTTTCAGTTCATCAAAGGCCTCTTTCATTTCCATTGTCCACCCCAACTTTTTCTCCCCTTTGTTAGCTTCTTTTAAGGCCTCAAGTAGGGGTCCTATGTATGAGCTGTAATCAAATACCCATGCTCTACAGTAGTTGCACAGTCCCAGGAACTGCTGCAGTTCCCTCACTGTTTGGGGCAACGGCGTTTTTGATATGGCCTGTGCTCTTTGTGGTGCAATCTTTCTTCCGTATTGGGATATGAGCTGACCAATGTATAATACCTGTTCCTGACAGTACTGTAACTTTTCTTTGTCTACCTTGTAACCCTTTTCAGCCAATATTGTCAACATCTTCAATGAGTCCTCTCTGCATCTTTTTTCGCTTGGCTGCAAATTATTATGTCATCAACATACTGCAACACTGTGCTTTCCACTTCAATGTTACCCAAGTCCATCTGTATTACTCTGTTGAAAATTGAGGGTGACTCGCAGTACCCTTGTGGCAACCTGGTGTGTTTCCATTTTGTGTTTCTGTACGTGAAGCTTGTTAGATCTTGTGAGTCTGGATGCAGGGGTATTGAGAAAAAGGCATTTTTGAGGTCAATCACTGTAAATCGTGATGCCTCTGCTGGAATGCCACACAATATTGTGGCCGGGTTTGCTGCTATGGGGTATTCTGCCTCCACTATGTTGTTCAAGGGCCTGAGGTCCTGGATGAAACGCCAAGACCCTCCTTTAGCTTTGCGCACTGGGTATACAGCTGTGTTACATGGTGATTCTGATGGTACCAATATGCCATTATTTATAAGCGCCGTTATTGTTTCATATATGCCCTCATCTGCCTCTTTTGATAGTGGGTATTGCTTCACTCTAGGGAGTATTGCACCTTTTTTCAATTTTATTCTTACTCCCCCTATACTCTTTATGCACCCCACGTCATAGGGACTAGTAGTCCATAATGATGTTGGTACTTTTGCCATATCCTCCTCAAAGAAGGGAACTGGGGTGGATGTGGGTGCTTCAAGTGCCATTGCAATTTTCTGTGCCACTTGTTTGTATGTCACTCTTAGCCATATTTCTACACTCATCATAAATACCATTTCACCTTCTTCCTTTTCTTCTGAGAAGAGCTCCTCGTCTGACACCTGGGTGAGCCTGCATCCCTCTGCTAGGGCTATCACTGCCCTCCATGCTCTTCCTTCTCTGTCTTGGGCATGTACTGCGATATAATCAGCAGTTGCTATAATGCTCTCTATGCTCACTGAAATAACTGTTCCTTCTGGTTCATTGGCTGGTGTTTCTGGTCTAAACAAATAGGCTGTTGGCCTCCTCCAGATCTTTCCTTCTATTCCTGGCATCCATGCAAATGCCATGTCCGTTCCGTACTGGAACAGTTCACCATCTACTGGCTCAGCCCTAATCACTATTTGTCCACAGTATGCTTGCATAATTTGTCGTGCAGTGAGCATGTTTATTCCTGGAGTGGAGCAAATTATGCCGTCATCCGTAAAGGAGATCGTCATATTCAACCTGCTCATTATGTCTCTCCCCAGTATGTTTACTGGTGAGGCCCTAGAATATAAAAGCGGGACGGACATGTCATAATCCCCTATTGATAAGGGAATGTTATCAGTAAAGGGAACCAACCCCCTAGCCCCAGAGAATCCTTGGGTGTTCATGGCTTCACCTGACATCTTAAATTTCCCTTCCCTTATGCAAGACCGGGTCGCCCCGGTGTCAACAAGGAATGATAATTTTTTGTCACCTATCGTTACCTCTATGCGTGGTTCCTCCGCACTATTAGGTGTTACCGACAGGATGGGACACACCAAGGCCGTCTGTGGGCTGTCCTATTGTGGGTATAATGATTGACCACTTCCTGTGTAAGGGTTGTGTCCCAGGACCGTCACCCTTCCCAGTTGTGTTTGCTGTAGTTGTGTATTGGTGGAGGTTATGTTATGGTCTTGGATTTGGGCAGGTTGCTGTACTGCCTGCACTTGGGGTTGTTGTGTTATCGCTACCTGTTGTTGTGGCAGTGAATATGTCTGTGGCTGTTGTTGTGTTACTAGTTGTTGCTGCCCATTTCCTGGTTGCAATGCCTGCTGTTGCTGGATGCCCTGCTGTTCCTGTGTAGGCCCTTGTTGTCCCTGTTCTCCCCATGATGGTGTCCCTGGTCTCATTCTACATGTGCGTGACATGTGCCCTAGTAATCCACAAATCCAACATACCGGTGGTTCCCTGTTCTGCCATGGAAAGCTCCCTGAATTGTCCTGGTATACTGGTTGCCCGGTGGGGTAGAAATTTCTTAATCCTCCCCCTTGCTGTTGTGTGTTATAGCCGTATCCTCTTCCCCTCATCATTCCTCCCCTTCCCCTGTTATAATTATAATATCCAGCTCCTGGCGTTGAGTATCCTCCTCCCATGCTAGTCGTGTATGGTTGGGGTGGTGGCAGCTGTTGTGCTACAATCTGTGATGATTGTATTTGGGAGGGATTTTGTGCAGCCACTACTTGTGTAGGGTTTTGAGTCATTGTTGCAGGTGTAGTTATTAGTGCACCTTCCATCGTGTATTTAGTCAGTTTTTTCTGTACCAATTTAGCCTCTTCCGCTTTTCTATCTTCTTCCTTTTGTTTCATCTTTTCTTGCCATGTCCTACAATGATGTACTATCGTCAGTTGTATTTCTGGCCATGCTTTTGCTTCCATCCCCACTACCTTCTTCAGTTGTTTCTGAACTGCTTCTGGGAGCCCTTGTATTAGTATATGATAGAATATTGCTGGTGTTTTGTCCCATTGTTCTCTAGTTTCCATACGCCACTTCTCTTGAATTTCCTGGATATAATCAACAGGATCTTCGTTGTCACGCATCTTGCGTGAGGTAATTGCTCCTATGTCTGATGTGTCTGGGTACTGTACCCTCAGCGCTTGCCATAATGCATGTCTGCAGTTTGCAAATGGTGCCCCATCATGTGATGTGTTTGTTATTGTGACCCCGGGGAAGCCTGCTCTCTTCCAGATGTCATCTGCTGCATCCCCCAATATTGATATTAGAAGGCCCTTTACATCCCCCACTGCCAGAGTTTCTGTCCTGCGGTATGTTTTTCCATTTCATATATCCATTTTCCCGCACCTCCACTTAATGATGGGAGCCTGCACTTTATATTTTCCTTGTCTGCATGCTTCCAAGGGACGCATTGTGGTCTAACCCCTCCCCTCTCCAGAAGTGGCATTAAGTTGTGTCCTGTTTGACCCCCTGGGTTCCACAAAATCGAGTCTGTGCACCCCTCCTCTTCTTCCGTTTCTTCTACATCGTCAATTGGGTCCATATTTCCCCTGCTCGTAACTGTTTCTCCTCCATCTCTTCCCCTTCTTTTATCATTTCCTTTATTTAATGTGGGCGTGTGTATTCGTTCTCCCTGCCTGCGTCCAAGGAGGTCTCTAAGCCTGCCTGCATAGGGTGTCAGTTCGTGGGGGAAGGGTGCGAGTTCAGGTGGGCATGTTGTACGTAATGAGCGTGAGCTAGTGGAGCATGTTGGACGGGATGGTGAGGGTGTAGCTGCACGTGTCTGCCTTTCCTCCATTCCTTGCTCTTCCTCCTCACTTCCCTCCAGTTCTTCCTTTCTCCTGCAGATACATGGTGATTCTCTATTTGTCCGGGTGATGTATAATTTATCTAAGCTTTCCCTTTCACTGTTTCTTCCTTCCTTCTCCATTCCCTCTCCTTCCACACTTCAAAAGTCATCCAAGAATGGCAACCCCCAATCTGTCTTTTTCCCCCTAATCGTTACTGTTTTTAAGTCTATTAGATCTGTTCCTCCCCTTTCTTCTTTACCAATTGCTCCCCTTTGTGCTGATGTTGTTGCTACTTCTGTGTCTCTGTATACATACCTCCTTATTTCACTCTCCCCTCTCCTATCTTCTCTTTCCCCTTCATTTTTCTCCGCTATTTCTCTACCAATTTCCTCTCTTTTCTTTTTCAATTCCTCCATTACTTCACTACTCATATTTTCCATTATCCTTTCTTCTTCTTTCTTCCTTTCCCATCTCGCTCTTTCCTGCTCTAATATACCCTCTATCATCCTCCCTTCTTCGTATTTCCTTGTCGTTTCTGATAGTAATCTCCTCTTCCATATTTCCATTTCTTTTTCTTTCTCTTCTTCCTCTCTTTTCTTGTCACGCAGTGCTGCTCTGGATACCCTTTCTGCTACTGCCTTCACCCTTTTGGCTTCTCTCTTTTGCTCCTCAGTTCGTTCCCTCATTTTTTCCAACTCATTCTTGCTTTCTTTCCTTTCCCGTGCTCTCTCTCTTTCCTCTCTCTCGAGCTGCTTGATCAGTGCATTCTGCTCATCCCTTAATTCTGCTAATCGTTCCTCCAAAATCTCTTCCTTTTGTCGTAACAGCTCTTCCCCCTTTCTCTTCCCCTCTTACCCTTTCATTTCACTCTTCCTGGTATTATCCTCGTCCATTTTCCTTACTGCCTCCTTCTCTTCTCCTGTTAATGAACCTCGTAATTTTAATACTACCTGCGCAGCTACCCACTCATCATGCCCTATTTCCGCGACCTGCTCTTCGCCAGTCCTCCCCTCCCCTGCGGGCATCTTCGTACGAGCTGATCCCGTCGTACTAGTCTGCTCCCCTCCCGTGTGGCCACCTGTAGCTGTATATGGTGGCGGGCTGTATGCCGGGTTCGAGTACCCCTCAGCCGCCCTTAATTGTACTATTTCTCGTAGTTCTGTTAAAGGATATAACCCCCCTTCCTCCTTTTTCACTACCTTCGCTAGGGGCATATTGTCGCTCTGTTCCTTTTTTATTACCTTTTCGTTTAGGTTGTTACTCTTTTCTCCTCCCTCTTGTCCGTTCCCCGTGTTCTGTGTGCCTTCACTCTCTTTTTCCCCATTCTCTCCTTCCTCCTTAATCTTCTCCTCTTCCGTTGCCTCCCCCATAATGAACATTCCGTTTGGTCCTGGTCGGGACCCTTGGCACATCCTCCATAAGTTAAACACCTCCACGTGGTTTATCAACTTCTTCCCCTTGTATGTGTTATGCAGATGAGTTAATAGTGAATGTTGGGTATATGGATCGAAACTGCCATTAGGCGGCCATGGTGTCGTCATTTTGTTGTCCGTCCCCTGTGTCCATTCTATGCTATATTTGATCAGTTTCTCCCTATGGGGTGACAGTGTTTTACATATGTGCTCTAGCGGGGTAGTGAGGGTGTTCCCCCACCCTCCCGATCCTGTCCCGTATGACATGGTAGCACTTCACTTGTTATCCTACCCCTATTTGGTAGCGGTTATCTTGCTAACAGTGTACACTATACAATCTTAGATCTTTACCTGGCCCCGTAATTTTGGGGACTTGCGATTGTCCGCTAAGGAAAAATAGTAAAATATAGCATTTGCATTTGTATATTCTTTTCTTTCTTCTCTTCCTTTACCGAACACCTTTACGGCCCCCTGCGGCTGAGGCGCACGTAGCCCCCTGCGGCTGCGTACCCCGTGTGACGTCCTTATACAGCCGTCCCACTTTCTTTTACCCCTCCTCTTCTGTCTTCACTTGTCGTGGCCGGCGTTCTCCGTGCGCAGCCACGTCCCCCTTTTCACCCTTCCCCGATCAACTCGTTACCGTTTATCTCCGTCTCCACTCCCTTACCATAATTCTCTTCCCCACCACTCTCCGAAAGAAAAATGCCTTGTGTTCGAGATATCCTATGAAAGCCCTACTGGTGGCGTCACCGATCTCTTCAAAAACTACTGGTAAGTTCTTTACACGTTCTCAAAAGTACGAAATACGCTTGCAATCTACCCCTGTTAACCCCACAGCTGTCTTCCTGTCACGCCTGGAACAAGGTAATCAACAATATAATCGGACTGTGCACGCTGCGTCGCCTCGCTTGTGATACGCCCCTCGACATGAGGGCTTAACCAGCCAATTATCTTCCGTATTAGGCAACCAGCTAGCTACCGCCTACAGGGAAACATCATCTATCTATCGAGTTTCCTGCTCGATCAATAGGGATCCTCATCTACTCATTGATCAATAATCACCAAATCGTAGGAAGCCGCACACACACACACCCTTACACGTGGTCGCGACCTAGGCCAATCAGTGTCTACGAGCGGCCGCACGTGATGTTTTCGTGCTCCGCCCCCTCCTCTTCCGTAACGTAGCGGACTGCTCTCGCACTTTTCCAGCTACCGTTCACTTCACCGTCAACTCTAATTTATCAAACTTTCGCCGCGTACCTGTGTAACACCTCCCGCCTCCCGTATTCTATTCCGCCCCCCCTCCCTCACATTGCTTGTTGGGCGTGGCATAATCACCAAGTTCTCTTGATGCGGGGCCGCTCGACTGCGTGCACCCCTCCAAGTGGCTCGCCACCTCCCCTCGTCTGGACCATGTCTGGACACTCGCCAACCGCGGGCGGGATACTTCTCAACCGGCTCCCGAAGGCCAATATCCGGATTGCGCTGTCCGGTCGTCTCGCAGTTCCGCGATGGTCCTGTAGTCCTCAAAAGGGGGCAGCGGCAGAGGGGGCCGCGCCGCCGGGCCTCCTCGCAACGGGAGCACTCGGAAAAATAAAATAAAAGCAGATCTTAAACAGATCTCAGCAGTGCCTCCAACTTGTCGGGGGGAAATTCTCCCGGGGTCGGCTGGGCCATCCGCGGACCTCCGGGCAGGGAGGCCCCAACTCCTCCCGTGTATCCCAAAAATGAGTATGAGGCACACGCAAGAAGTAAGGTGATTCTGCTGTTTATTAAACAAACGGCAGGGATGGGTCAAGGATCGTACGCGTCCGTCCTGACACTCTCTCTCTCATTGTGGGGCTCGCAGGCCCTTTTTACCTCAGTATTTTTTTTTTTTTTTTTTTTTTTTTTTTTTTTTTTTTTTTTTTTTCCAAACTTTATTTATATTTTACAATAACCGGTCGGCATGGCTCCAACAGGGAGCTTCTGAATGCAATATCCCACAACAATTCCCCCACCCCACCGCCCCCCATCCCCCGTTTCCACAGTATCTTTGAGAGTTCCTACTCATTGCCTTAGTCACATGGACTTTTTCTCTCCTTGTCTTCCCGCTCCTCCCTCTTACGGACCTGAGTTCTGGGTGTTTGGATTATCAGGGTCCGAAGCTACAGATTTGTTCATCAGGTAGGTGATATATGGTCCCCAGATATCAGGAGGGCGTGCGTGTAAAGGTAGTGTACGAATAAATTCAGTGTCCATATCTTGGCAATAAGTTATATCCTTTTCCCAGTCAGCTACCCTAGGGAGTGGGCCCCTGCCCCACGACATGGCTATTCTCCTTCGTGCTAGCACCATGAGGAGTGCCGCCAGCTTGCGTGACGATGGCTGCAGATGTCGTGTGAGGCCGAGAAGCGGGCCCAGCGGCAGGGGGGTCATCTGCTCTCCTATAATCTCGGATGTTGTTTGTATAACGGTGGACCAGAATTGCTGGATACCGGGGCAGACCCATGCCAGATGAAAAAAGTCGGCGTTGGGACAAACGCATCTCTCACACTGGGCCGACGCCTCTGGGTGGTGCCTGTGTTTTTTGGCGGGTGTGTAATATGTTTGGTGTACGAAATTGAAATGAATCAGTTTGTAGCGAGAATTTAGCGCCACTTTTTGAGTTTGTCGCAGAATGTAGGCCCAGTCTTCCTCACTGATTGGTTCCTGCAAAACCGATTCCCACCTGTGTTGCACTTTAGGTAGGAGCTTCCTCGTGTCACTCACTAGGGTTTTGTACAGAGTTGACACCAGTCTGCCCTCTCCCTGTGCTAATATTGTGTTGTGCAGCAGCTCCCACGTGGGGGGTTGTTTAGGGAATGAGGGGAATAGCTCCTGCAGGGCGTGACGGAGTCTAAAATAGAGAAAGATGTCCAAGGATGTGTTCCCTCCCTTGTCCTTGGCCATTTGGGTGGTCAGAAAGGAGCCCTCTGGGAAGAGGTCTCCTAGCGTTTTTACTCCTATTTTGTCTACCCATAGCAGGAATACCTTTTCGTTCGTGAGAGGGATACCGGGGATAAATTTTATAGGTAGTATGGGGGAGAATCGTACAGCCACTCCACATGCACTGGCGATCTTCTTCCATATCGCATATGTAGACAGGACCGTGTTCAGTGTCTTATGCGGCACGGGGATGTGGCTGATTATGACTGCGGATAGTAAATCGGGGGAGGCCAGGGCTCTCTCCACTTGCACATGTGGTCTTACATAGTGGATTGAGTACCAGTGGCTCAGGAATTGGGCCTGAGCCGCCCAGTAATATTTCTCTATATCTGGGAGCGCCAGACCTCCCTTCGCTATGGGTAAAGTGAGTGTGTCGTAAGCCACCCGAGCCGGTTTCCCCGCCCATATTAACTCTAGGATCGTGCTCTTGATCTTTGACAGAAAGGACTTGGGGAGAAGTAGCGGGATATTTGTGAAGAGATATAAGAGTTTGGGGAGAATAACCATTTTCGTCAGCGAGGTCCTGCCCCACAGCGTCAATGGGAGTGATTTCCATCTCTGAATACGTTCAAGTAATAGCTGCAGTGCGGTTCCGTAATTATCTCTAAATATCTCGTGATGGTTACGTGACATCTTGATCCCCAAGTAACGCACTTTCGAGCTTTCCCATTGAAACCCATGGTCGTCGGCGAACTCTGAGGTACACGGAGTCAGGGGGAATACTATCGATTTGGAGTGGTTGGTTTTGAGCCCTGACATTAACCCGAATTTTATCACCTCTCGCATTACGGGGTTGAGGTTGACTTGGGGGTCGCTAATGAACAGCATGACATCGTCCGCGTAGAGGGAGACGATTAGCCTGTGAGGACCCAGTTTTAACCCTCGCTCTAACTGCTCGGCCCGTAGCCTCGAGGCCAGGGGTTCCATCACCAGGGCGAAGATAAGGGCCGAAAGAGGGCAACCCTGTCTCGTCCCGCGTTCCAATGTGATCCCCGATGATTTAGTGTTCCCGAGTGTGATGTACGAGCGTGGTTTATTGTAAAGCAGAGCTACTAGTTTCAGGAAGAAGTTGCCCAGACCCATCTGCTTCAGTGTCGCGAACATGAAAGGCCACTCAACAGAGTCAAACGCCTTCTCGGCGTCCAGCAGTACTGCTATCGCCTGCTGTGTCGAGTCTAGTGCCTCGATGACGCCAAACAGCCTCCTTATGCCGAACGTTGTGCTACGCCCCGGGATGAACCCGGCCTGGTCACCCAGCACTAGTGCTGGCATCAGAGGGAGCAGTCTGGCCGCCAGGATTTTGGCCAGGATTTTGTTGTCCAGGTTGATCAGAGAGATCGGTCTATACGAGGCGCAGCTCTCTGTAGGTTTTCCGGGTTTATGCAGCATCATCACGTTGGCTTCACGCATCGTGGGGGGAAGTGCTCCTCGACCCACTGCCTCTTCGTAGACCTGCAAAAGGAGGGGGGCCACTATGTCCATGTGCGCCTTGTAGAACTCGCCGTTGAGCCCATCGGGGCCGGGTGCTTTGATATTAGGTAGGGATTTGATTGCCATCCGGATTTCTTCCAGTGAGATGGGCGCATTCAGGGGTTCGCGCAAGTCTTGGCTTACCCAATACAGTTCTGTGTCATTCAGGTATTCTTGTATCGCTTCGGGGTCTGATGTTCCTTTTGAGCTGTACAGGTCTTGATAGAATTCCCGGAAGGTGTTGGAGATCCCCTCCTCCGTGTAGACTATCTGTCCCTGCGCATCTGTGACACATTCAATATGAGGTGGGACTCTGTCTATCGATAGTAGTCGGGCCAGTAGTGCACCAGGTTTTTGCCCCTCACCGTACTGCCTGATCTGCTGTCTACGACCCATGAACTTCAGTTCGCGGTCCGCTGTCTCCTTAAATTTCAAGAGTTCCTGCTTGAGTTTGGCTTGCGTGCATGGATCGGGGGTGTTGAGGAGATTCTGTTCCAATTCCTTTAAGCGGTCCTCTATGTTGGACAGTTCCCTTCGGATCATTTTTAGTGTCCCGTTTTCTTTGGTCAGGCAGATTCCTCTGACAAAGCACTTGAATGTTTCCCAAATGGTGCCTGCGGAGTCAACCGAGTTTTGGTTGGTGTCTATGAAGGAGAGTATTTCTTGCCGCAGTTCTGCTGCAAACACTGCGTCTGTGAGTGAACCGGGTTTAAACCTCCAGTTGAGGCCTGGCACTGCTGTGCCCGCTAGGGTGGCCTCCAATACCACCATCGAATGGTCGGAATAGGACCTTGGTAGGATCTGACACGCGTCCCACCTGAAAGGGCTGTGGGAGGACGCCAGGATATAATCGATTCTAGAACTGGTGTTGTGCACAGCAGATCGGAAGGTATAGTCTCTCTTGTCTCGGTTGTGTCTTCTCCACATGTCGGAAAGATTGAAGGCCTGACAAATCTCTCGAACCTGAGTACTTGCTTTGGACGGGTTTCCTGAAGTGTTGTGGGACCTGTCGAGCCTGGGGTCGAGTGCGGTGTTGAGGTCGCCCCCCCACACCACAGTCGACGCGTCGGTCGTGGCTAGATGGGACATTATCCAGTTAAAGTTATCGTGTCCATCTGTGTTTGGAGCGTAAGAGTTGACCACCACCACTTCCCTTCCAGCGATTATTCCTTTCACCAGTAGGGCCCTTCCTTCGGTGTCCTTCTTTGATTCGATGAGGCTGAAATTGGTCCTCTTATCGATCAGGATCGCCACGCCTCTGGCGAACGATGAGTAGGACGAGAAGTACCGGTGGCATCCCCATGATCTGGCCCAGCGCTGTTCCGACGAGGGTAGTAGGTGAGTCTCCTGGAGTATCGCTATGTTGATTTTGTGTCTCCGCAGATATTGAAGGATTCTCCTCATTTTCGTAGGCTGGTTGCCGCCGCGTATATTCCAGGTGGCGATTCTCAACGTTATCGCTGCCATCTGAACGGATCAGTGTAATCCTGTCGGGCCGGGGCCCGCGGAGTTAGCTGGAGTCGCTTTCGGAGAAGGAGCCAGGAAGACTTGGCGATTGGTAGGTACATAGTTCCTCGCGTGGCTGTCGTGGATCGGGGGTATGTGGGTTGAGGCGGTATTACTGAATTAACTTCCCTCCCATGCACGGGCAACCCCCAACAGGCCCGTGGTAAACAGTCCCATAGTAACGAAACAACTTGCATTGCTGTGCTCGGGGCGCAAGTGGCCCTCCAAGAGAGGGCTAGCTCCCTTCCCCGGATACAATAGTGGTCTGCGGTGGTCTCTCCTTGTCAGCCATGCAGACACTCGCCCTCCCATTAGGTACCTTGTAGGCAAATTTTATGGTGGATTTCTTCTCGGTCTCTCTCCCCTTTGAGGCCTTCCGTTGGAGGAGGCGGATCTGCAGCCCGAGCGGTCCAGATAATCGCTCGTCTCTTCCGGAGAGTTGAAAAACCGGGTCGTCCCCTCATGTTGGATTCGGAGTTTGGCAGGGTAGAGCATGGCGTATTGTATCTGGTTCTCTTGAAGCCTGCGCTTTACTGCCGTGTACGATCTTCTTTGTGCTTGGACCGCCTGGGAGAAATCCGGGAAAAATTGGATTTTATCACCGTCGTACTGAAGATCGCCTTTCTCCCTGGCCGCCCGTAGGATGGCGTCCCGGTCTTTGTAGTTGAGTACTCTCGCTATGATTGGGCGAGGATTAGCCCCCGGGATCGGTCTGGTGTTGGGAATTCGGTGGGCTCTCTCCACAACAAACAGTTTGGACAGGATGTCTGTGCCGAAAAGGTCCACGCATAACTTCTCAATGTAGTCCTCCATCTTTATGTTGAGTTGTTGTTCCCTAGCTCCAACTATCCTGATGTTGTTGCGTCGAGAGCGGCCCTCCAAGTCTTCATTCTTTGCGTTTACCGCTTTCATTTGCACTTCCAGGGAGGCCACTCTGGAAGTCAGGGCCGCTGCTCCGTCGTCGAGGTCCGACACCCTCTGCTCGACCGTGTCAAGTCTATCGGCGTGTTTGTCTAACCGGTGCTGGAGCAGATCAACCTTAGAGGAGAGGGTGTCGAGTTTGCTCCCAAGACCGCCAATTCCGGCTTTCAGTTCTAGGAGAATTTCCCTGATGTCGAACCCGTGGGCCTCCTCCTCGTCTTGGATGGGAGATGGCGCTCTGCCATTTGAGGTGGTTGGTTTGGTCACGGAGCTGCCCTCAAAGTTTAGCTTCTTTTGAGCTCTGTCCATTTTCTTTGAGGCCGCCATTGGCGCTTGTGTAGCGGGGGTCCGGGGTCCCGGTTGGGGTTTCTCTCCTGATGTTTCCCTTTGTGATAGGGTATAGTGGAAGCGGGAGTGACGCCGGGTCCAAGCGCTATCTACTGCTGGTTCTCGGCTGGGTGGCCCGTACGTTGGGGGTTCACGCGGACCCCGGCTTGCGGTTTCCCGCGCCCCGTGCCTTCACACAGGCTGAGATTCACCCCGGGGAGTATGGACGGGGGCGCACGGGGGCGCGCGTACCTGATCTTCGGGGTTCGTTCAGGACGGCTCCTCTGGGATTCTGCCGGATGTCCCACCACTTTCGGCCGCTCAGGCCGTCCCCCTCCGGGCCCGCTCTGTCTCCGACTGCCTCGCGTCTAGCCCGCGCCGGCGCTCCACTCGGACCGGGGAGGGGGAGGGTTTCTCGTCGCTGAGGAATCTGGACCCAGCATCCGAATTACGACGAAAGAAGTACTTCGTTTTGTTCAGAATCGCTTTGGCTACAAACTGGGGGTGGCTGCATACACAATGCCCAGCGCAGATGCCTCGATTCGTCAGGATTTCTGAGGGAGCTCCGTGGAGCTCACAGGGAGGCCGCCATCTTGGACGGCTCTCTAGCGCCCTCTCCTCCCGTGTATCCCAAAAATGAGTATGAGGCACACGCAAGAAGCAAGGTGATTCTGCTGTTTATTAAACAAACGGCAGGGATGGGTCAAGGATCGTACGCATCCGTCCTGACACTCTCTCTCTCATTGTGGGGCTCGCAGGCCCTTTTTACCTCAGTATGACGCGTCACCTGGGGAAGTTAGCAAAAAACCTATCGCCACTCTGGATTGGTTCCTTGAGTGGTAGGGTTAGTATAGCATACGTATAGAGAGCGTTGTTAGTGGTTGAGGGTCAGTCAGGTGGTATACTTGGGTTGTCCCTTCAATTAGATACATGAAAATTGTTACATGAAGACCCCTGAGGATTGGCTAATGTTAATGGCGTCAGTGATAAGAGCCCCATGTTCTGTTTGGTCCACTCGCGAGCCCCCCAGTCTGGGACCATCGCTGTTCCCGGCTCGCGGTGCACCTGTCATTTGCAACAATGTATAACTATGGGTATGTGCAGACAATGCGAGGATTTGTTCATATGCTGGAGGGCAAACTACTCCCACCGCCGCAGATGTTCATTGAGTCGCTTAATTGTTGCTGCCTGTGTCTCAAAACGTGGGATCCAGGCGCCTCCCTCCTCCTGGGCCTGGCACCCTGTCAGGTTTGGCTTGGTCACGTGAGGAGAGACCGTGGTTGAGGCAGAATTCTGCACATTTAATATTGCATTTACCACTGTGTGCCTGGCTTAGTTTGCAGGTGTGACCTTGGCTTCGGCTTGTGGCATGCGAGTTTGCAACATTGTGCCCTTGACTGTCTGCTCTCGCCGGGCTCATTCTGCAGGGTCAGCAATTGTACTCTTGCTCGTTCAATGTTCATGGAGGCTCTTGCCTGCGTCCTACTTGGGCCTGGTGCATAGGCGGGGATGTTTGATGCACGGCGCGTTTTAGGCTATGGTATCATATTGCTTTATCCCCAGTATCATGTCTTCGTTATATTTCTCATTGCAATGCATGGGGTAGGAGAAGCGTCAGCAAGCATTTTAGATGAGTTCGTTGTGCGTCTTGCGTTTCTGCATTTTTGAAAAACCTATGTGAAAAATAATAAAGATGCGCGTCAGTGGGTGTGTCTGTCACCTACGTCATAGCACTGGATATGTTCTTCGTGTGGATTGGTGTGGGAGTGTCCAGTGTGCATGTTTGCACGGGTGTGCTGACCGTTGGCTAGGTTGTCATGGCATCTCTAACGATGTGTTAATTTACTGTTGAATGGTTCAGTTGAGTTCATCCATGCCGCAGGTGTCGGCATGGGCAGGGCAGGCTGGTGGGCAGGCTGGAGGGCACATCCGTATGTTCCTGTACCAGGGTATTTGGTCGTCTGGTAGATGGGCAAACTCCTCTCGTGGCGGGTGTATGGGCCGCGATCCTCTAGGCCAGGGGTGTGAGGGGATTGGTGGGAGCCTTCTGTTCCATTCTCCCACTTCAGGCTACTGGGCACACTTCTAAATTCAACTTTCCACAGAGTATATTGGGCACATATCTAAATTCAACTTTCACAGACAGGCTATTGGACACACTTCTAATATCAACTTCTAAATGCACTTCTAAATTCAACTTTCACATATAAGCTATTGGGCGCGCCTGCAAATTCAATTTTTCACATGTATATTGGGCACATTTCTAAATTCAACTTTCATAGCGATGCTATTGGGCACATTTCTAGATTCAACTTTCAACAGCGAGGCTAGTGGGTACACTTCTAAATACAACTTCTAAATGCACTCCTAAATTCAGCTTTCACGTGGAAGCTATTGGGCACACTTCTAAAATCAACTTTCCACATAGAGTATATTGGGCGCACTTCTAAATTCAGCTTTCACAGATAGGCTATTGGGCACACTTCTAGATTTAACTTTCCACAGCGAGGCTATTGGGCACACTTTTAGATTCATCTTTCCACAGCAAGGCTATTGGGCACACTTCAAAATTCAACTTTCCACAGCGAGGCTATTGGGCACACTTCTAGATTCATCTTTCACAGAGAGGCTATTGGGCACACTTCTAGATTCAACTTTCCACAGCGAGGATATTGGGCACAGATCTAGATTCAGCATTTCACAGCAAGGCTATTGGGCACACTTCTAGATTCAACTTTCCACAGCGAGGCTATTAGGCACAGATCTAGATTCAGCATTCCACAGCGAGGCTATTGGGCACACTTCTAAATTCAACTTTCCACAGCAAGGCTATTGGGCACACTTCTAGATTCATCTTTCACAGAGAGTCTATTGGGCACACTTCTAGATTCAAATTTCCACAGCAAGGCTATTGGGCACAGATCTAGATTCAGCATTTCACAGCGAGGCTACTGGGCACACTTCTAAATTCAACTTTCCACATAGAGTATATTGGGCACATTTCTAAATTCAACTTTCACAGCGAGGCTATTGGGCACACTTCTAAATTCAAGTTCTAAATGCACTTCTAAATTCAACTTTCACATATAAGCTATTGGGCGCGCTTCCAAATTCAACTTTCCACATAGAGTATATTGGGCACATTTCTAAATTCAACTTTCATAGCGAGGCTATTGGGCACATTTCTAGATTCAACTTTCAACAGCGAGGCTATTGGGCACACTTCTAAATACAACTTCTAAATTAACTCCTAAATTCAGCTTTCACATGGAAGCTATTGGGCACACTTCTAAATAATAGGCATAAAGCCACAAAAGAAGGCACTGCGCCCAGTGAGAGGGCGGATATGCAAGATCACACCAGAACTGCTGCACACACATTGAATCAGAGGGGAGGCAAAAGAGACCCGAGGAAACCAAACTCAATTTGTAATTACAAAATCATAAACCCAGTAACATCCCAATAGAATGTTGGAGAGAACTACGGATAACAGGGGTGAACCAAACCCCTGACACGTAACACAGCAATGGGCAGTCATGGAAAGAGATCAGTGATTCCCAAACAAATCCAGAACTCCTGGGCATAGCTATACAGTGACAATATGGGGAATGTCTGCCCCCAACCACACAGTAAGACACCGAAGGGCACATTGTCAGCACCAGCCAACAGATGCCAGGGGCCAAATCTAAGACTACCCCGGCGAGACTCAGAGGCACAGCTAAAACACAAGGGGGACAACTGGAAGGGTGCTGGAGACAACACCAACAGGAAGAACTACAAAGGGTGAACGTGATAAAAGAAGGGGACAGGATCGAAACTCTGCGGAGGAAACCACAACAGTGCTAAATAAGGAAGACCTACAGGACTGCCTGAAAGGGATGGAGGGTAGATTGATGGAGTCCATACAAGAACATGGGGAAATGAGAGGAACTTAAGTCGTCACTACAGGAAGTCAGAAAGGAGCTCAAGGAGTTTGGGACCAGAGTGGATGTTACAGAAGACGGCCTATCGGAGATCTCAGAGGAAATGAAACAGAACAGCATACTCCTCGAACAAGTGGCCAGAGCAACCCATAACTTGGAAATCCAGGCTGAAGACCTCGAGAACAGATCCTGTAGATCCAACATAAGGGTCAAATGTATTGTTGAGACAATAGCCGATAAGGACCTGAAAGTCACAATACAACATTGCTTTAGCAGTCTCCTGAACGGTATGCAGACCGAGGACATTCCAATTGACAGAGTGCACAGGGTAGGCCCAAAGAAAGGAGACCCAGGAGCAAGACCCTGCAACGTCTTAATAGCCCTGACATCCTACACCATGAAGGCGATACTTCGAGCAGCGAGAATGCAACAAGTGATCTCAATCAATGGAGCACAGGTCCAACTAAGTCAAGCTCTGACCTTATCCACACTAAATAAACAAAGGATGATGCAACCAGTCACGAAGCACTAGTCGCAAAACGGACCACCTACAAATGGGCCTATTCCTTTGGTTTACTGTTTACCTGGGAGGGCAGACAGCACCGGATTACCACGTGGGAGGACAGGCTGTCCCTACTGGAGATAGAGGAAGTGAAGTCTGAGCAGACCAAGGCCAAAACAAAACCCAAAAGGCGACGAGAGCAGGAGGTGGGAGTGGTCAACCGATAGCAAAAGGAGAAAGGGAAAAGAGGTCACACCGACAGGCCCACATTTGAAATGAGAACCGGAATAAGGAATAAAACCAAGACGTTACTATGGCCTGATTAGGCCAAAAGGAGGAGGGAAGAAGAAACACGAGGAGCATGCCCGGGCAGAGGGGGCAGTTTGGAATCTAACTCTGGATATGAGGACATCCTGGCATGGGGGATGTATGGGACCCAACGCCCCGGAAGAGGTCCGGGGGGAGGTTCTAGGGAACCTTGGCCGCAAGGGGAGGGGGAGTTGAAGTTCAGATATATGGGGTGATAAGAATAGTCTCTAAAAAATATTTGGCTCACATCAGGGGCCTCTGCACTTTGCAGAGGAAACAGTCAATGCGCTACACATGCTCCTTGATGAGAATGCATAAACTGCCCAACAATGTACAGCCTTTTTACAAAGGACAGAAACAGACACTAGCCCCTTGACTAAATATGACTAATCACCCACATACTTGCAATCTAGAAACACAGACACTTGCAGTTTAGCTTCAGCGATAGGCGAGGAGCTTTCCCCTTTCCAAAAGAAGAAACCCAACTACAAACGGCAACTTCCTGTCTTAAACAGCTCTTAGCAAATTTGAGTGATGCTTTTTCGCACCAGTCAGATCTGATAAGACGCCAAGGACAGGAAGCATGACACCAAAATACACGTGCACGGGTGGATGTGTGTAGAGGCGAGTGATGCTCTTTACCACCAGAAGCTCAGTTACTAAAACGGAGTTTGAAGTTATGTAGGAGCAAATTACACGCTTCTCATTCCCCAAGCAGAAGCGAAGTCACTCTAAGGGAAACAGCCAATCGTCAAAGACAGTACCTGTGGCTTAAGTGTGCACATATGAATGTAGTATTTGCAGGCAAAGTAAAGGAACGATCTGAAGAGCTAGGTTTTAGGACTCATTTGGCAGGATATGATGCTCAAGTCTGATCTTTTTACATATAAAAAGGCGAGCTCAAGGGGAAGACCGCGCAGCCTGGAGAACTTGAACACGGGGGGCTGGGAAGGTACATCCATCGCAGGTCCCAGAGCAGAGGCGTGATCAGGCCCGACTGACAGGAAGCCTCCATAAATTCATATGCCGCACAGCGTGCCTTAAAGCGCGAGTTTAAACGTGGAAGTCGAACTGTATGTATTTTTTTGAGACTGCAGGCATTTGGTATATTAAGCCACTCCCTACCATACCATAGCTTAGTGAAGGCCAACATAACAAATTCTATGTCACTCAAGCTGGTACCCTAAAATGATTACTTGTGCTTTTTCTCTATTAATGTAAATCATGTTCTTAGCTTAGACAATAGTACTCTTCATAATTATGGCAATGTCCTATGTTATAATTATTGGTTCCATAGCATGTGCAATGCAAATCAGAGCTTGTAGGAGATAGATGTGATATTTAATATAATAACATACTACCTTCAGTGTCAAAAGAACTTCACAATGTCCTGGCTGTACTTTTGTTAATTATGTCAAGAGGAGCGAACACTCAGGAATACTGTCCCAAGCGTTAGGCCAAACTCCTGGGGCACCCCTCATCATAAAATATGACTTGATGCCATACCCACTTCACACAGCCGCAACTGGGGTGGGGGTCAGGAGGAACGCTTTGCACAGGCAATTAAGTCACAGGAAGCAACCTGGTATGGTTTGGGATGTGGTAGCAGAACAGACAAAGGTAGAGGGAGGAGACAATATAGGCATTCAGATCAATCCAGAGGTGTAGGGTATGGTTGAACTGAACATTATAACCCTGAATGTTTAGGGCTTAAATTCACCAACGAATCATAGCCTACCCCAGATAGCAAAGGAGGATAATATATTACAAGGCCCAATAACGGCACATGAAATAAGTGATGCCATAACAACCTTACTCTCTAATAAAACCCTTGGCCCAGATACTAAAAAGCGTTCCGGCACCAACTAATAGGCCCATTTACAAAGCTCTTTAACTACATTAGAGAAACTGGAAAGGTCAATGACAACATCGGGAAAGCCATTACAGTACTAAAACACAAACCAGGCAAGGACCCCACAGACTGCACTAGCCATCAACCAATTTCCCTGCTCAATACTATATGCCAACATGCTAGCGGCAAGACTAATGAAAGTATTATTTGGGATAATACACGAGGACCAAGCAGGCTTCATTACAGGGAGACACAGACAAAACAACATAGGATGGGCCGTGGATATAACGGACCTAGGGTTATTATTAGGGTACCGAACGGGGCAAAGATTCTCTATAGCGGCACTAGATGCGCGACATGCCTTCGATAGCATAGATTGGGGATACCAGAGACTGGTCCTGGAGAAAGGATGTGGACCAGACTTCATTAGGTTTGGTACTAGCGAATTATCAAACGTCAACAGCAAATTGTATGGTCAACGGAAGAACCTCAACCCAGATTAAATACAGAGGCACACGTCAGGGATGTCCCTTATCCCCCCCTAATATTCGCTATGGCAATGGAAACCATAGCAGAAATAATAAGACAAGACCAAGGGGTGGTGGGGGTATCCTGTGGGGAGGAGACAAAAATCACACTATATGCCGACATCCTGCTCTTCCTTTAAAACATTTTTTTAAAAAACACCAATGTAATGGAGAGGTTACAGGAGTTTGCCCAATCTTAGGATTCACCATAAATTGCACTAATCCCAAGGCACTAAACAAAACAAAAGAAAAGGGAGAGCTAGATTGAGGGCAGTATATCCACATGTGGGAAAATAAGACTATAGAATACCTGGGCATACAGTTAAGGAAGGAATACAAAGGGCTATATGGGGCAAATATAAACACCCCTATAAAAACAACTGAAGGAAGATCTGCATAGGTGGGACAAGAATCGCGGTACTCAAAATGACACTGTTACCGACTGCTATATGCGATGGGCTCACTTCCAGTGGAAAAACCTTCCCAAATGTGCAGGGCATTACAGAAAGAGAGCCCTTTATTTGGCATGGGGAAAAAACCCAGAACACAAACGAACATCCTGACGAGATCACCACTCCTGGGGGGTTTCTGAGTCCCAGATGTTGAGAGATATGTCCTGGCTGCACAAATAGCACCAATGATTAAATGGGTAGGGCAGGAAAGACCCAAAAGCTGAATGGGGATAGAGCAAGTGGTTACATCGATCCCTCAGAGAACGTTACACGCATGGAGAACAAGGGCCAGAGAGGCGGAAGGTCAACTACTAGAGTCCACCAGATTATCGCTGCGGGGGTGGGACCAAGTACTCAGGAGGTGGGTAATTACACCAGAATTATGACCATTTACCCCAATGACAACGCAGACTTCACTTTGGGTAGGCAGATGAGATTTTGGGACAATTGGTCGCTGGCACAGACTAACCACCCAAGGGAATTCATTCAGGGTGGGAACTCTCCTTTTCAAAGAATGCAAACAGAAATTTGGCATTGGGGAAAAGGAGATTATATACATACATGCATCACGTCAGGCACTGGATATCACAGAAAGAGGTTTAGTTGCTTATATAGCGCACCAAACCCGTGGGTATCTGGGCACTTTTGCTTACATAGAAAGGAAATGTTACATCATACAAATATAGTCAGGGAGGCAGGCACGAGCGCTCCGATACAAATGGAATTTCACACTACAGGAGGGCGGGACAACAGGGCAATAGCGAAGCTGTACAGACTACTGGATAAAGCTCAGCCGAAAGATAAGATTTTAACATAACTGGGGAAAAGACCTAGGTACTCCTATCACAAAGGAGGAATGGGGTCAGATCTGGATTAGGGCACACAAGACATCTAGAAGTACAGCCATTAAGGAAACAGTTTACGAATTGTGTTACAGATGGTACTTGATTCCCCACCGGCTACAGAAAATGAATGCTAAATACCCTCCTACATGCTGGAGACTATGCAGTGGCAAAGGGGACCTCTATCACATGTGGTGGACGTGCCCCAAAGCTTCCAGATATTGGAAGGAGGTCCTAGGACATAAAAGATAACAGGGAAACAGCTACCAAACACACCAAAGGTCATACTGCTGGAGCGGAGGTGGAAGTGGCCTATGCAGCATCGGGCAACAACGGCATCCTCATGACCTACCTATTAAATGGCAGCAAGGATGAACCTAGCACAAGGGTGGAAAAGTGTGGATGGTCACATAGCAGCGTGCTGGTGGGTCAACATCTGGAGAGTAACGGCCATGGAGAAAGTAGGAGCCAAGATGGAAAGTACCTGAAATTTCTAGCAGTATGGAACCCTTCCCTTGAGTATGTAAAGGAGAGGGAAGCTTGATTCTATAGACAGACACTAATAAGATCACTTCAGATTTGATGGATGACGAAATGTAAGTGAAGATACCAAAGCAATAAATCAGAGCAGCACCTACACCCAGGATAGTAAGACTGAACCAAACCAAGTGGGAGTTGGGGCTCGGGAGGGGAAGGGGGGGAGTTAAAAGATCAGGAAAGTTGAAAGGGTATAGTTACAGATGGGACACTGAATCACAAAACCCAGTGTTACAGTACTTGAAATAATTTTAATTGGACTACATGCATGAGCCTAAAATAATCATATGAATAACAATGGTTGCAATGTAAAGAAAACTGATTGTGTGCGAATAAAGTTTTGAAAAAAAAACTGAGGGATGAGAGATGGGAAGTGGATCATAACTACTCCAAGAATTTATAGTATTGTCATGTGCAGAATCTGTCAGTCTTCGCCAAGTGATAAAAATACTGTTTAAAGAGATGCTTCAATTTACAGAATAAAATTGATGACTCATTCCTTTTGTGCTTTCCCACATACATGGGAAGTTCTAAAATGGGGGCCTAGTGAAATGTAAAACAGTTCTGTCTATGGTGAAAAGGCCTCAGTACATGATTTAAAAATGCAGCGGGTTTCATATGGTAGAGACCAAGGGTAAACCTTTCAAGTTGCTCTACAAACCAGCTATGGAAGACACTCAAATTCTACAGACCTCAAACCATTTCTTACTTGCAGAGTCAATTATCGCTAGCCAATGGCTAGTGGACATGGGCGTAATTTCAAGTTGTAAGCGACTAGCGAGGTATAAAAAGTGGATGCCACCTCAATTCTATACATACAGCCAGCAAACCATTTCTTAAACACCAATATTCAATTATTGTGTAGCCTGTTGGTCAATCTGTGCAAAAAACAATAGCACATATCTGAACCAAGGGGTGTTACAATTGCAGGACATTTTAAGTCATTTGTGTTTACATGCTTGCTAAATCTATTTTTATTGTGCTTTATATAGCGCCTTTGTCCAAAACGCTTTACATACGACAATCAACAGTACATAAAATCAGCATGCAAATCAGCGTTCAGATACTGCCGGTATCAATAAATCAGAGGACTGAAGCAGGTGAGTTTTTAGAGAGGAACGGAAGAAAGTATAAGAAGTAATAGAGCGAAGAGACAGAGGGAGTGGTTCCAGTGAAAAGAGGCAAGGAGCTGAAAAGAACGAAAGCGGGATTGAGCACAGGGGGGACGGGGAAAATAAGTCTAAAAAGACCAGCAGAGCGGAGGGAGCGAGAAGGAGAATAAAATGAAAGGTAGTCAGGGGCGAGTCCGTAAAGACACTTAAAAACTAGACAAAGAAAGTTATATTCAAGCTGAGAGTAGAAATACAGCCATCCAAGTGAAGCAAGAGAAGAAGAGATTGAGTCCCGATAAGAGAGAAGGCAGAGTGAGCGAACAGAAGAATGATAGATTGATTTAAGAGAAGTGAGACGTGCGCAGGGAAGACCAAAGAATCTGTGCACATGGCATTGAAACACTTATGTATAGGCACGTTATAAATGCCATATCATATTATATCATTGCAGATTTCATCGAGTGCCAAACTGTGGAGGGGGTGAGGTGGGACAAAATGTTTTCTTCTCAGCATTTTGACGATAGGGAAAAGAAGAAATATATCTGTGGGACACGGCGTGCTGAGACGCGGTGTAGCAGTTCAGGATGCAAGGTGTTGTGGTTTGGACGACCTTCAGAATGATGATGACCAGTACTGTAAAAGTACATTCATTATAGGTACGGGTAAATATAATGACGAGAATTGAAAATAATTCCCAAACTAATACACAACTTCAAAATCTTCCACACATTGACAGAAGAAAGCTATAGGAGACACACTGGGTGCAAAAGGGTCAGAGTTGCACTTCCAGGTAAACCCTAATGCCCCTGCCGTCCGTTACTATGCCTCGAAATACTTGGTTATGTGTTAGGGAGGATGCTGGTGCATAAATATGCCATTCTCTGAGCTCACCTGGGTACGAGAGAATCAAGAGCCATTCATATGAAAACAGGGTATGAGTAGAACACGGAACAGTGATTGATTTCTGGAAAGCAGCAACACACTGATGTTACAAATAGAGAAGGGGGGTGTGATTTTATCATAACTAAACAAAGATTGATAGGCACAGAAATGGTAAAATAGTGATGGATGAGAAAGTGGCAAATACGTGATCCAAGTAATTCCAGCTGCAATATGAGGAAGGTTAAAGGGAAATCAGAAAAGGCCCAATGAAATGTAGACAACAAAACTAAATTGTTGTGCACACAATATGGATGGTATGTTACGTTATTGTGATTTGTACCCCTGCTTCGCTGCCATTTTCATGGTCTCCAGGCACTCTGGCAGATCTGAAAAGGAAGGAGGGATAGAAGAGCTTAGTTAGGAAAGGAAGGGAGGGAGCTAGAGACCTTTCTTGTGCTGTTTGTAGCTTCAGTTTGGAAAAACTGGTCACTGTGTGTTGGTTTGTTTTGAGTTCTTAAGGGTTAGGTGGTGATTGTTGTAGGAGTGTGTGTGGGATGATTAATAAATAATTGGGTTAGTTTTCTTTAGTGTGTTGTGTTTAGTTCGGTGCTGCTGAGTGTGTGCATTTTGTGGTGGTTGTATGTTTCTGTTGCAGTAGATGTATGTGGTCAGTTTTTAGTAGGGTTAGTTAGTGCTGTTAGTAGTCTGTATCCTTCTGTGCGGTTGTTATGTTGGTCTGGCAGGATTCATATTCTTCTATGATGGTTTGTGTTCAAATGCTTTATTTCGTTTGGGTATCCAGGTTTAGGTTTTGGTGAAGCATACTCGTCCTTGGCACTTAAGGGGTTAAAAATGATCCATCTTCCAACAGTATCATAATTAAGTGTGAGTTAAGGTTTAATTTATATTGTGGCTATCTTTGTTGAGACTGGCTAGATTTATCGAACATTAGTCTTTCAATTTGAAACAGTGGTAGATTACACGCCTTATATAACAAATCGCTTTTTTGTGCTTTCATGTATGTGCAAGAAGTAACATGCTCTGTAGGCTTGTTCAAATACATCGTATTAGTGGCTTTGAAGGTGTGGGCACGTGGCCTAACCTTGTTCATGTACATGTCTCTATAAGTCCAGGTAGTGGTTGTAAATCTGTGTTATTTGGGGCAATTTCTGACTAAAACTAGTTGCTGGCGGTATATGTTTGTGTATTGTTTAAAAGGTGTCCGTGGATATGTCTGAAGACATTCAATTGGACGAATCGTCTCGATATATTTCATATTATTTGAAACTTCAGCAGTCCAGTGGTTGAAGGGAGTGGGAACGGTCGGGAATGGTGTTCTACTACTTGTATTTTTTTCTGTTAACAGCGACGCTACTTTCTGCAACTATGTTCACCATTCTGGAAGTGTTCTTTGTGAAGTTAAAGCACACTTCTCCACTTTACCAATGGATATCAGTTACTGTCATGACCACTGCCCCTCGCCCTGGCAGTCAGGCCCCCTGGGCCGCACCATGGTGTCTCATCATGGCCCCAAGGGCCCAATCGTGTCCCCCAAGACTCTCTTGGAGTCAGTCCTGGCACCTTTGGTGCCTGGCTCATATGGCAGAAGGGGGAGCTGGAGCTCACAATGGCAGTGTCACAACATGGATGCCCCCACATGGTTCAGTTCCAGAACTGAACCATGCGGTCTAGCATTTAGGGTGTGGTCAGGCCTGAAGGCACCGGGGATATCTGCAGCCTATATAAGCCATGCAACAAGCTGGTTAACACGCTTCGCTTTGCTCTGCTCTCGCAGCGTGACGTTCACCTCGGCCTGTCAGTTCTTCCTCAGCATTCTGGGCCTACACCTGCAGGAAGAAGAACACCATTAGTTAGTCTTACCTATTAGCGAGCCCAGCTCCAGTCATCCGCTCACGTGTCCCGAACATCCAGCATCTCGGTGAACGCTCGCTCTCTCTCCTGGAAGCTGCAACCTGGGGGAAACAATAGAAAAGCAGCATTAGTAAGCGTTTATTCTTCACATTAAATCAACAATCGGAAGACTCACGCTTACCTGAGTTGAACTTGCTTCTGGTTCAAGCCATTCTGTTCTTCCGACAACCTGAAAGAGAAAAAGGCAAGGCTGATTAACACACATAATTACTCTGAGGCAATTCGAACAACACCAACTCACCGCTCCGCATCCTCTCAGCAGCTCATCATCAGGAACATCACGGCGGCCTGCAAGAGAGGGACAACACAGGTAAGCACACTGCAAGAAAAGCCAATAGCGCCGCGCTCCGCGCTTTCACTTACCATCTCGAGCACAACCCCAGCCAGCACGGCATCTTCAGAACTCCTTCCACACCTAAGAGAGAAGGAAATACATTAACAGGGGCAATTGCAGTTTAAGGACAAGCTGTCAAAACAGCAGTCTTACCTGAGGAACTGAGCCGCAGCAGGACTGGGTTCACAGGGCCCGCACCAGTGAAGTAACTCAGTTGCGACACGCCCATCCACGATGCACCACTGCACAGAACAGCAGGATGGAGAGCGCACCATATCGAAAACCAAGGTGAGGAAAACACTAAGGGGTCGTTGGGTTTACAAGGGAGGTGGGCTCAGGGAAAAAGAGACTATAAGCTAAAATCCCAAACTCCTGTTTTACAGACTAAGTCCTCGGCAGAACAAGAACCTGAGGGAGTGTTCCAGGTAGGAAGCAAGCAGTCCAGCCAGATTGGGTGGCGTCCCTGTGGATACCAGGTGAGCGTTACAGAATGCAAAGCCTCACAACCACAATCCACCCGGATTTCAAGCATGGAAACCTCGGAACCCGATCAGTTAGTTCAGGTGCTGAGGCAGTTACGCGCTGAGGTGCATTCAGCCAGGCAGGAGACCAACGCCTTGCGGAGAGAATTAATAGTGGCCAAAGAACACACTGATGATTTGAGTAGACAACTCCTTCAATCACAGGCCGGATAAGCCCCATTGCCTGGCACCGTTCCATCAATGTCAGCACCACCGATCAATCCGGTGCAGATCACCCTCCCAAGAGCAGTTCCTTTACCCCCACTGCAGCGTTTCACGGGGGTCCTAGGAAGTATGCGACCTTCATGAACTAGTGTCGCCTCCATTTTCTTTGCAGGCCTGGGGCCTTTCCTAATGATCAATCATGGGTGGCCTTCGTGTTGTCTTATTTGAGTGGCAGTGCTGCGGACTGGTCTGTACCTTTCGTTAGTCAGGATGACCCACTGCTACGTGACTTTGGAGGCTTCCAGCAGGAGATGGAAAAGCTCTTCGCCCGTTGTACCCATGGACAGGCACTAGACAACAAACTCGTGTCCCTCCGTCAAGGAAAGTAAGACCTATTGTCATACATAGCAACCTTCAACAGGCTTGTGGTCGAGGCAGGGTGGCCGGAGGAAAAGAGAACCACACTATTTCACCAGGGCCCAAGGGGGGAGCTAAAGGATGTTCTTGCCCAAGTAGTGGATCCACCAAAAGACTGTGCCGAGTTATCAATCTTGTAGTTCAACTTGATCACAGGTTGCAAGACCAAAGAGCAGATTGGAGCAGATCAGACACTTGTCCTATGTTCGTGCGCTTGAAGGACCATGTTCCAAGAGGGGCAGAGAGTTCCGTGGAGGCAGTGCAACTAGGAGGGGTAAGACCTCCTTTAACCAAAGCTGAAAGGGACAAGAGAGGGAACAGCAGCTATGCCTATACTGCGGAAAAGCAGGTCATTTCCTCAAGGAGTGTCCAGTAAAGCCACCAAGGAGGACTGTAGGAGACACGGATAAGGAAAACCCGAGTGAGGAGTCGAAAAACTGCCAAGCCCGGCAAATGTAGGGGTCCATTTGTCGAGCGAAGAAAGTCAACTACAGACCTCCCATTTTGCATTGTCTGTGATCCTAATCAACCACCAACAGCTGTCTAGGATGCATACGGTAGAAGCATACATTGACAGCGGAGCCGTTGGAATTACATGGACCAGGATCTTGCAGCAAAGATGGGTCTCTCTCTCTCTGCCCTAAGTCAACCACAGAGACAGTGACCACCGTAGATGGTACAGAAATCTCTTCCTGGCCCTGTATCCAAATGCACAACAGTTCTAACCTTCCTATGTCAGGACGGCCACCAGGAATCTATCACTTTTGATCTCATCAAGGCACCTCAGTTCCGGTTGATCCTAGAGATGCCATGGTTATTCGCACACAATCCGCATATCGATTGGCGTGCAAGGAAATTGGTCTTTTCCGAAGGCTGTACACGCACTTGCTATTATAAAGGAAGGAAGTCAACTAACACAAGCTCACCTGCCCAGGAAAAAGTGGCAATTACCTTGGGTGTGATCGGTACCCTACCAAGCGAATATCAAGACTTTCAAGATTTGCTTCAAAAGGAACAAGCCAACACCTTGCCACCACACAGAACCTACGATTGCCAGACCGATCGATACCTAGTGCACACATCCCTTGTGGCCGAATCTATGCGCTTACAGAACCAGAGAATCAACATTTGAAGTCCTACCTAGAACAATATCAGGCTAACGGTTTTATCCGCCCCTCGAAGTCACCCGCAGCATCTCCTTTATTCTTTGTGCTGAAGAAGGAAGGAGATTTGAGGACTTGCATTGACTATCGCGTACTGAACCAAATCACTGTTAAAAACCGTTACCCCTTGCCCCTTATTCCGGAATTGTTAGACCAAGTTAAAGATGCCCAAATCTACACGAAAATGGACCTTAGAGGGGCAAATTGTTTGAATTAAAAAGGGGGACGAATGGAAGACTGTGTTTCATACCAAATATGGCTTATATGAATACCAGGTAATGCCATTTGGCCTTTGCAATGTCCCCGCCGCATTTCAGTATTTCATGAACAATGTCTTAAGAGAACTGATTGATGTCTGTGCCCTGGTCTATATAGACTATATCCTAGTATACTCAGCTTCAAAACAGGACCACGTCAAGCATTTTCGTTCCATCCTTACCAAGTTTCGCCAACATCACCGCTATGCAAACTCGAAAAATGTTCATTTCACGTCATGGAGGTAGAGTTCCTTGGGTTCATCCTCACTCCAAAGGGAATCCGAATGGATGTGCACAAGGTTGATGCCATTCTAAACTGGCCAGCCCCAATTTCATTCAAAGGAATCCAGAGCATGTTGGGCTTTGCAAACTTTTACCGCCGATTCATCCCAGGATTCTCTCAAATAGTACATCCAATCACATCTTTATTGAGGAAGTGCAACAAGAAGTTCCAGTGGACAGAAGAGGCAGAAAAGGCCTTTCAAGAACTCCAGGTGAGATTCAGTTCCACCCCGATCTTACGGCACCCTCGCCCAGATCTTCCGTATGTGCTGGAAACGGATGCCTCCAGCATGGTGATGGTTGCTGTTCTACCGTAAAGGGACCAACAAACTGGCCAGCTACATCCAGTAGCCTTCTGATCACGTACATTTTCACCACCTGAACTTAATTATGCAATCACGGACAAAGAGCTCCTGGCCATAAAATCAGCCTTCAAAGCCTGGCGACATTATCTGCTCAGTGCCAGGCACACTATCACCATGGTAACTGACCATCAGAATCTACAATACTTAAAAACTGTGAAGGCTCAAACCTCCCGACAACTACACGGGCCCTTTTCTTTGCGGAGTATGATTACATGATCACATTTCGACACGGGGTAAAAAACGGAAAAGCCGATGCCCTTTCGCACATGGGTACTGATGAACTGGTATACACGACCCCTGATCCCGTGGCCATCGTCCCGGGTGGCAAACTCCTGGGCATTACAACCACGATGACTCAAGATGAATTACTGCAAGGAATCCGACATGTGATGACTCCTGAGTTATTACAAGAATGGGATTTGCGGGGAGAACACTATGCAGTTAAGGACCAATGACCATACTTCAGGAACTGTCTATTCTTGCCCAAGAAAGAGCTTCAGGAACAGGTCATCTCAGGATATCATGACTCCCTCATTGAGGGCCATCGTGGAATTGCTAAGACTCTACCCAAAGTGAAACTAAGCTACTGGCGGACCACGTGGCGTAAAGGCGTCATTCAATTCATTATCTCTTGCGGTATTTGTGCACAGAATAAGTCATCTAAGCAGAAACCAGCTGGACTCCTCAGACCATTGGAAATTCCGCCAGCACCCTGGCATACATTATCTCTTGACTTTATCACCGACCTACAACCCAGTCAAGGATACAATACCATTCTAGTGGTGGTAGACTTGTTTTCTAAAATGGCCCACTTCTTGCCGTTTAAAGGTCTCCCAAATGCATCTAGCCTGGCGAAGAAATTCCTGGAACACATCGTAAGGCTCCATGGGTTCACGTCAGTACTGATCTCGGATCGAGGTACCCAATTCATATCCAATTTAAGGTGAAAATACTGTTTAATGGCTCAAATTGACATCAGATTATCCACAAGCCACCACCCTCAAACGGATGGCCAAAGGGAAAGAACGAACCAAACACTCGAACAGTACTTAGGCTGTATTGTCAGGACTTGAGAGTAGCGTGGAGTATGAATACCTCCATCCCTAAGCAACCAACAACGAGATACAAGATACTCGCTGTTCAAGGATTAGGGCCACAGGTGACAAGAACAGGAACACCAGGTCCTCCGAGTGGCTGCTGTAAGGAAAATGGGCAGGTTAAACAACTGATCAATGCATGCCTCACTATCCACAATATGGGACACCAAAATACACCTACTGGTGGATGGAAGACTGGCCAGACCGGTGGAAAGTATTATGGTCTGGGAATCCTCAATGTATTCCCTGTTCTCTTGGTGAGTTTAGGTAGAAGGACAGAAATGGGTGTTGGTTGTGAAGAGCCCCGTCAGCTCACCGGCATAACCTGAGTAGATATAGTAGCAATCTGGAGGTCTGGACTATATGAGGCACGTGGTCCCAAATTGGGAAGTCCAGAAGTCAATGGGATCCAAAGCACAATCCATGAAACAGTCTGTGGTCGTAGGTAAACAAGATCAGGCTAAGACAAAGCAGAGAGGGGCTAGGCATTAGCAATCCGGGTAACAAAGTCAGTGGTCGTAAGCCAAGAGGTCAATAAGAAATGCAATATAGCTAGAAGGGAGAAGCAAAGCAATCCAAAACAAAACGAGGTCCGTGGTCAAGGTAACGTACAGCAAGGTCCAAAGATTTGGAATGCCAAACGTTGTGATTACAGCTGAGAAGCACTGATTGCATGGAAGCTGGCGTTTTCTATGCCATAGCTACACGGTCACATGATCACGGTCCGTGCGTCACGTGATGGAGTAGCATTGTTCGTTGTCATGGATGCGGATGTGGAAGCATTCCGCTGCAGCATGTTAGGTGATCATTTGCCTGGGATGGAGATCCTGATGAGTCTCGCCGCAATGGGTCCCCGCTGGCCAGCCCCTCGCGCATACAAGCGCCATGGGAGTTGCCACGGGCGAGCTCCCATTCAAAATCCTGGCTGTGCCCTCCCATACCTCCGGTGCTGCAGGTGAGCAACAGGACGCCCACAGGGTAATGTAGTCTGCTTCTTAGTGAGGGGCCGAGACCGGGATACAGAAGGCCTACAAGAAGGGGTTTGTGAGGGGGAAGATGTGTGCAAGTGGAAGGGAATTGGAAAGACTTGTTGTGGATTGCCGAGTATGCTTATTATAATTCCCGGCACGGGACGGGACAGACCCCATTTTATACAATATACGGCAGACATCCAAGCACGTCCGAACTGGACCTCCCCACGGCTCTGGAAATGCCGGCCATCAAAACCTTACACACCATCATTTCTCAGGCCTTCACAAAGGCCGTCAAACATTTACGTCAAGCCAAAGACCGCCATAAGAAATACGCAGACCAGCGTCCTGAAAGGGCTCCAACTACCAGGTGGGAGACAAAGTTTGGTTAGCATCAAGGCATGTACCTATAAATGACACCCGGACATTTCGCCCACGATACCTAGGACCTTTCATCATTGAATCCATTATAAACCCAGCCGCAGTTATACTGGCCCTGCCGACCAACATGCATATTCATCCAGTGTTCCATGTATCTCTCTTGAAACCAGTTCAGCCTGGAACACAGGTAACCACTCCACCCGAACCAATAATGGTCAATGGGGAACCGGAGTTTGAGGTCAAGAACATCCTGGACTCAAAGTACGTCAGAACTAAACTATACTACCTAGTGGACTGGAAGGGATATGGTCCTCAAGACCGGACATGGGAACCCTGTGATTACATCCATGCACCACGTTTGATACGACGTTTCCATCGTGATTATCCCACCAAGCCAGGACCAGACAGAACCATCCTGAGAGGGGGCTTTGGGGGGGAGTGCTGTCATGACCACTACCCCTCGCCCTGGCAGTCAGGCCCCCTGGGCCGCACCACAGTGTCTCATCATGGCCTCAAGGGCCCAATCGTGTCCCCCAAGAATCTCCAGGGGGGGCCAAAGTTATAGGGGGGGTCCCAAAACTTTTGTTTTTTCCCATATACATAATGGGAAAAAACTTTGCGCACGCCTACAGCCGAAACCGCTGGACGGATTTACACCAAATTTGCAGCAGGGGCTTGGTCCTGAAAGCGTGCTTTTGGAAATTTGGTGTAAATCCGTCCAGTATTTTTTTTAAAAAGACCAAAATGTAAGGCAAAAAAATGTGTGATATCTCTGTTCGCTTCGCGGATGGACTTCCCTGTTCGTTCCGCGGACAGTGCCCTGATTGACACCTGACGTGTTCGCTGATTGGATGGCGTGGTGCGTGAAGCGCGTCAGATTTTCTGTGGCACCCGCCATCTTGCATTCGCCGATGACCGCGGACAGCGCAGTGAAACTTGGATTAAAAATTGTATTTAGTGGAGTGTGTTGGTGTGTAAGAGTAATTGGGGAGGGTGGGGGAGTATGAGATAGGTTCTGTTTTTTTATATGCTAGACGCTTTTGTTGTGTTCGATTTGTCTGCGGACAACACGGCTGTTCTGAAATGTTCTATATCAACTAAATGGTGGGGTGTTCTGAGGACGGAGTATGTGTCCGTTTTGTTCGCAAGCAAGCTAAAATTGAGCTAAGAACACTCGCGGTGTCCTTAAATGTTCGTACATAAACAAAATGGGGGTGTCCTGAGTACGCTGTCCGTATTGTACTCTGGCAAGTTGAATGTGTTCTAAGAACACTTGCGGTGTCCTGAAATGCTCTGATTACTTACCGGTAATCTTCATCACTCCTAGTCCTACTCTTCCTTGTCATAGTACTGACGACTCTCCTCACCCTCCCTGCAGGGAAGGTCTCATGCTCCGGCTTGGTAATATGAAACTGAGTGATGTGGATGTGGGGGAGGAGTTATAGGAATTTAAAGAAATAGAAGAAGGTCCTGTGTCGGAGGCAGGGGCCTCATGAAGTAAGTACTGGGACGAGGAAGAGTGGACATGGAGGTAATGTTTGCAATTAAACAAAATGGGGGTGTTCTGAGAACGCTGTTCGTATTGTTCGTTGTCAGGTTGAAAGTGTTCTAAGAACCCTCCTTATGTCCATTGACATTACAATTTCCTGTGGGCCTTCCACGACTTTTTGTCCACTAAACAAACGATAAATCAGGCTGCTGTGCGCCGACAGTATCACTTGCCCCATCGACCTGGCTGACCTGCTTTTGCGACACTAAATCATATCTCCCGCCCCTAAACTTGACATTATCAAAGCATTCATATTCCCCATCTCTCTCCGTGACGGTACAGGGTGCGTAGCCAAACGTGCCCAGTCGTCTCCAGTCCTACGCGACTTTACACAGAACCCGGAAAACAACACAGATCATCTCACAACACAGCACGCCACAATTCGGAATATGAAACTGTGATTTAAAAGCAAACAGCAAGATTGTACATTTCGTAAAGTACTTTTATTTGACATCAAATGTTTAGAGAATATTCAGCGATTTGCATTTGTCTTTGCTGTCGATCCGCAAAAGTTCATCTTGAGTCACGCGCTGTTCCTTTGCGGTACACAGGGTGTTGGTTTATGATAAAATAAGCACTATGGTGGCACTGATAATCGGAAGGCTGTTCCAACAACGAGGCATTAGACCACCATAATGGTTGGTATGTTGCTTCTAGCCGCAAGTACCGCGTAAGGGCATATTGGTCCTTGGCGATTGTCCCACACAGTACGGGAGGACATACCTGTTTTAAAAAACATAAATTAGTCTCACCAGCCGATCTTCATTAAAAATATTCATTTTATTTATTAGGGCGCGAAACTATTTGCTAGCGAGGATAGTGCAACGGAGTATGTTAACTTATTCCCATTAATCCACCCTCTGTCCTCTGCCTTTTTCAGAGCCCTCTAAGCGACAGGGGACCAATTCGGCGGTGATAGTGCGCGGTAGAAAACACTATGCCACATTGAAGGAACAAGTACAACTTAACAGGGCTTTAACACCACGCTATTGTTATTATATTCGGGTATAAAATAATCTAAAGGGTTACTTACATTATATTGGCATTTTCCATTGTCTAAGCGTAGTGCAGTCCCAAAATACAACTCCGTCTGTGCCAACGATCTTTCTCATAGTGATATAATATATAAAAGTGGTTTTGTTTCAGAAATGTCATCCTTATAGTGTCTTGCGTTTTTGCAACACTCCTTCAAAAGAAGTCTTTTAGCACGATCCCTGTCTGTCAAGGTCAAAAAACAATAGAACCTAATAGTGCGAGTCGTGGGCCTCTCCGGCACCGTGAGCAAAAAATGGAAGCAGCTGACCTTCACTGTAAACGACCATAAATTCTTAGTTTGCAACATTCTGTGTACAGCCATCTCTGAGAAATTGCTTTTTACACTCCATCTTTGTATATTGTTTGCGTGCTAATAAAAAAAACTTTGTTAAAGGGACGTTATGGTTCCAAGTAAAACCGAAAAACCCCTGAAATTCCCAAGTTATGGTAAGCTAAGCAACCATAACTCGCGCCACCACCATGCACTGCTAAGACTAACACCCAGGACATCATAGATGACATCACAAATGTCATTGATGACATCACATGTGTATGTACTTTTCATGAAATATGTGTACAAGGGATTCTTATTATAATGTTGCGAAAAAAGTGTCAAGGATCATTGCAATAAATATCATAGCCTAATTAGTGCTTTGAACGATGCATTGATATAAATAGCATTCTATTATGGGGTTCTATCTAGTATACTAAGCTATTAATGTGTTGAAAGAGACTGTGTGTAGTGAAGATGGCAGAAGTGGAGAAAGTCAGGGTGTTGGTCCTCAGAGATATGTTTGTGCATGGTTTACAACAGTATGCTCAATGCAGGCATGTTGCAAAGAATTTTGATGTTAAAGGAGTGGAGGTGGTGTGGAGCACTGTGTCTGATTGCAATGTACAGGGAATTGTACAAGTTTGTGAAGATATGGGCAGGATCAACAGTCCCCATGTGGTAGTTTTGCATTATGGTGCTTTCCGTTTGGGCTATGTCAGTGCCCCTACTTTGTTGGCAGATTTGGAACACTTCAAGCAGTAATGAACATCCTTCCAAATGCCAAAGTAATTTTTTCTGGATTACTACCTAGGGCAATATGGGACAATAGTTCAGTTTTTTGTCCTCAGCAAAACAATGCTAGGTGTGTAATCAACCGAGGCATGTGTGCCTTCATGCTTAGAGCTGGTATGTTCTTCTGTAATAATGAGAATATTGATTCCAGTAATGCTGTTTATTTTAAAGAAGATGGCATTTCCTTATCTTTTATGGGAAATGCCATGCTGTTTTGGAATGTAAGGGTTGCTTTGGAGAAGGTTATGTGAAGATTTTAGTAGTAAAGTAAGAAAAAAAGTAGAAAAAAATTACAAAATAACAGGTGTCTGTCAAGCATCTGCAAAAAAAACAAAAAAAACGGCTCTTTTCAGAGCCAACCTCAATGGGGAAATGGGGCACACTATTTAAATGTACATTCACCACGCTCAGATTTTCGATATGTCCACGGACATGGCGGTATTCCGCATACATCAAAATCACTAACTAGGGGTTCAGTATGTTCTATGTTACATGTATTTAAAGTCAGGGATATTATGGTTAAGTTGTGCTACTGAAAACCTATGAAATTCAGTAAAAAACTTTGTTAAAGGGACGTTATGGTTAAGTTTCGCTACTAAAAACCTATGAAATTCAGTAAAAAAACTTTGTTAAAGGGACGTTATGGTTATGTTGCGCTACTAAAAACCTATGAAATTCAGTGAAAAAACTTTGTTAAAGGGACGTTATGGTTCAAAGTAAAATCGAAAAACCCCTGAAAACTAAAACTATGAGAAAGTGCTGATAACCCTAATGATTATCTTCATGCACAGAAAGGATTGCTCTCTTTCAAGCCTAGAGAGAACCAGGGCTCGGGTAACATTGAGCTTCTGGGGGAAAATGAGAAAAGGGAGAATTCCTTTGAGAAGGAAGAGCTGAAAGTGGGACTTCTTGGCAATGTCCTGAGTGTGAGGGAGGAAGGAGAGAGAGGAGTCCAAGATGACTCCAAGGTTTCTGGCTTCAGAAGAAGGAGCCGGGGGAGAGCCCATGGAGGAAGGCCAGAGTGAAGGGTAGAACGAGGGAGCAGGCTCCCCAATGGCAAGGATCTCAGTTTTACTGGCATTAGGGCAGAGATTGTTGCAAGTGCACCAGGACTGGATGGCAGATAAACAGTCAGGGATGATGGAAGGTGCAAGAGGGTCAGAAGGAAGTGTGAAAAAGAGTTGTGTTTTGTATGCATAACACTGGAAGTTGGGGGAAATTAGAAGATGAGGAGTGCTAGCTGAGTGAGGTAGATGTTAAAGAGCCATGGGTAGAGGATAGAACCTGCGGAACACCACAGGTGGAAAAGGAAGTAAGGGAGGAGAAGGTGCCCAGGAGGACTTGGACAAGCTTCAGTTAGGAAGGAGGTCAGCCAGTCCAGTGTCCATTCCGAGATACCAAGGGTATTGTGGAGCAATTGTTTGAGGATGGAATGGTTGACCGTGTCGAAGGCAGAGGACAGATCGAGCAGGATGAGGACAGCTGGGGAGTTGGAGTCCAGAGATGCGAGAAGTTCTTCACAGCTGTTCAGAAGAGCAGTGTCCGGCTTCTGGATGCTCGAACTCCAGATGTATGGTCGTGGAGACCACCAACAAGTTCAGTGTGCAGGTTTCCCCAGGAAGGGGATGATGGAAATAGGGTGGTAGTTAGATGGTCAGGTACAAGCTGCTGAAGGTTTTTGCAGGAGGGGGTGCACAAGGGGGTGTTTGAGGGAGGAGGGGAATATCCAGTGGCAAAAGAGAAGTTAAATAAATACAGGGGCAAGAGAGCCAATGTTGTCCTTGATGGTTCTGGGCGAGCAAGAGGGAACCTGTTTAGAAGAGATCTTCATGGAGCAGACATCTCTGGTAACTTCTTCAGATGTGACCGAGGAGAAGGAGGAGAGGGGGGAAGGAGGAAAGTGAGGAGCCAAGGGAGGCAAGGGGGTGTGGGATGGGTTGGGAGGGTGAGTAGCAAGGGTGTTCAGGATGTCCTGAGTTTTGGTGGCAAAGTGAGTGCCAGCGCATTGCAGAGGGCCTGGGAAGGAAGAGGGGAGGAGGAGACTGCGAAAGGGTTGGCTAGTTCCCTGCAGATCTTGTAAACTTCAGCCGTGTTGTTGGATGCACCGGAAACCTGTGCCTGAATGTGGGCTCTTTTCTTGGCATGGATGGAGAGTATGTATTGCCTTTGGGGCAGGCAGCAAGGAATTTTGTCAGAGAGTGAGCCAGAGGTTTGTCACTTCCGTTCCACCGCTCTGCACCTTCGTCTCAGGGACGCAAGTTCAGAGTCGCACCAGGTTGTATGCTTAGAGGCAGGTTTCAGCTGGGTCCTCATGATTGGGGCAAGAATGTCAAAGGTATTGGTGGAATACTTTGAGAATAAATGTATTGGTGATGGCCAAGTGGAAATTGCTCAGAGCAGAGTCTGTGGTAGAATCTGAGTTAGGGGGCAAGGAGGGATGAAGGTGGAAGTGAAGGCAGCATCTGACACTCATTTCATCGGGCAGACTTTCGTGAACGAGAGAGTGGTCGGGAGGAGATGAGGGAGTGGTCTGACCAAGAGAGAGGGGTGACCAGAGGGGGAGAGAGAGAGAGAGGTCATTGTGGATGAGTGTGTCCAGAGTGTGTTCAGCCAAGTGGGTTGGACCAGAAGGGAGAATGGGGAAGGATAGAGAGGTGCAGAGGTCAATGAAAAGAGTGGATGCAGTGACAGGTGAGTCCAATTGGATGTTAAAATCACCCAAGAAGAGATTGGAGGTGGTTAATAGTAATGAAAAACAGAAATCAGCCATTCAGAGAGGAACAGGGTGGTAGCGTCTGGGGGTTGGTAAATGGTAGCGTTGGTCATGGTGGAGAAGGGAGAGATTACCAACTTTCATACCAGGCTCTTAAAGGAAGAATAGAGCTGGGTGGGTAAAATGGAAGAAGGAACCCACTCAGGGAGGATTAAGGCAATCCCACCGCCAGCACAGCGAGGTTGATGCTTGGAAATGGCCTTGAAGCTGTCAGGAAGGAGGGAGTCAAAAGCAGTGACTGAGCTGGCATTGAACCATGTCTCGGTAAGAGCGAGAATGTCGACGTCAGTGTCTTCAAAAAGGAGGAAGATGTCAGCAGGGTGTTTGTCGGCTGAGCGAGCATTAAGAGTCACCAGATGGAGTAGGTCTCTGCCTTTGAAGGTTTTCTGAGGTGGACTATAGGGGTCGTGGTACTCCAGTCAGAGGAGGATGGATAGAGAGAGTGGTGGTGGGAGAGGGAGGAGAAGGAAGGAAGTTAAAGAGACACGGCAGGACCCGGTCCAAGAGAAGGAGGTTGGGTTGAGGACCCTGAACCTGAATAGTGCCAGTGTGGTAGACATTAACGAAGCAATGTGAAGATGAGAAGTGGGCCAAGAGGACTTCCCACTTGGTGCCACTGTTAATGACAGAGAATGTGAGAGGGGAGAGAGTAGAGATGAGACGAGGAGTCCATAGATCTGGAGAGGGTACAGAGAAGAGGATATCAGTGAAGACCTCTCTAGAAGATGCTCTGACATAGGTGTCTGTGATGGGAAGGCCAGGGACTGCAGGAAAAAATGTCTGATGAAATAATCAGCAGATCTGAGGTTGCCAAGGGGTGTAGTAAAGACTACTGTAAATTATGAGCTTTCATAACAGTATACAGAGATGATAATTTTAGTCTGCTAATTCAAGTCTTCATTTTAATTTTTCATCTTTCATTGGTGCTATACAGAGGCCCACTGTCAATGCATTTCCGTCGATGTGTCCTTCTTCAGGGCGGGCTCTATAAATACATAATCATGACAATAATGTTTTAGTCTCAAGTGTAGATATTCTGGCAACTATTTAATCTTAGGGCACAGTACTGTCTTCTTGAGAGACACAGACACTTGTATGTGTGGGTACCTGGGGCGAGATGCAGTAGAGGTCATCATGTTCCCTGGACATTCAAGCAAAGGTGGTAAGCAGGTTGAGGCCAGGGTTTGCACTCAAGATGTCTTTTTTGTGCTTATTCCTTCCAGACTTTGTGAGAGAGGGAGGAAAGGTGATAGCGTACCAGTTAGAGAAGATACGAGCGATGGAGAGTGCCATAGAGTGGTAGAAGATAGATGAAGGGGGAGGGGCTACACTGCACAGTCCTGAGCTGTACTGCAAGGTGGTCTAGTAGTTGCAAGAGCACAAAAACGCATCTTTATCATAACAAATATAACTTTTATCTTCACTCTCACAAGAGGATGATAGCCATGATCGATATAAATATGTTCTTTAAATGCACTTTGTTCTGTGCTCAGAGACAAGATGTGAAGCTTTCCTCTGTCCCTCTCTTCCTTCCCCATGCGTGTCACGCGCAGCTGCTGTGGCTACCGAGACTGCGAGCATGTGCCATTTAGCAGCGACTTCTGCATCGCTAACAGGGAAATAGGAGGGAACTGGTTGAGCGTTACAAGCTGTCTGCTTCATATGGGAATGTGCAAAATCACTTTTCTATTTGGGAGCAAGGACTGGAATAGCCACGGGCAAGATCCTTGTAGCTGAGCGGAAACAAGGGGCACTGGTTTTGTGTGTTTGTTTGTTTGTATATTTTATTTGTAGAGCACGCCTGACCCGGGGGTATCTGGGTGCATAGATTAAGGTAATGGTTACATGATGCAGTTATACAATTTATGCAGTTTATACAATTTTATACATAAACATTATAGATGAAACATGAGAATGGCAGGGAACGTCAGTTATACAGCTTATGCAGTTTATGCAATTCATACATACACCTAGCAGATGAAACATTAGAATGGCGGGGAAAGGTCAGGTAGGTGGGGGGCATGGAAAGATGAAGACGGATATATACAGGAAAGAAATATATGGTTGTGAATGTGAATGTGGGGTGAGGTCGAGTTAGTTTTTGTTCAGTAACCAGGTGATGACGTGGCTTCTGAATATTTGAGGAGATGGGCTGTTTTTGATGTCCTGTGGAAGTCTGTTCCACAATTGGGAGGCTAGAACCGGGAAGTTCGTTCCACCAGCTCTTTTTAGGCAGAACCTGGGTACCACCAAGCAGGATGTGTTAGTGGATCTAGTAATTCTGGCGTTCGGTGATGGAAATATGCTCTCTTCTAGGAATGTTTAAAGCCGCTCTAAGTGCGTTATTTTGCAGAACCTGCAATTTATTGATTATAGATTTGTTGGCACCTAAGTAGAGGCCATTGCAATAGTCCAATTTGGACTGTATAAATGCTCTGGCCAGTATGAGGCAGCTGTTGGAGGACAGTAGGGGTCTGCAAGACCTTATCAGCTTACCAGTGTGGGCAGTGGCTGATGCAGTCATATTTACTTTTTTGGTGAGATTAATGTTGGCATTGAGGTAAAAGCCAAGGGTTTTTACGTTATTGGCAATTGGTTATTGGCAATTGGGATGTTGTTGCCATCAATGAGGATGCTACTGTAGTTGGGACTGAGTTTGAGCAAGTTGTTGGGTGAGCCGACTAGGAGTAGCTCAGTCTTATCGTCATTGAGGTAGAGGCCATGTGTGGCCATCCATGTCTGAATGATGATGTAGACTTCATTAATCTGGCAAACATCAGAGTCGTAGTTTCCAGATAGTGTTCGGAGTATCTGGGTGTCATTTGCATAGTTGGTGTAGGTGACACCCAGACGGTCCAGTTTGTCGAAAAGGGGGTTTGTAAAAATATTGTACAAAGTAGGTGATACACAGGAGCCTTGAGGGACTCCGCATGTGATGGGGATTGGGTCGGTCGCAGCTGTAGGTGAGAAAACACGCATGGTTCTATTTGCGATCCACATGACAGCAGAGTTGGAGAAGTGTGCTGCCGATGATAAGTGGTCACAAAGGATTTTATGGTCCACCAGATCAAAGGCTGCTGATAAGTCTAAGAGAAGTAGGATGGCAACTTTACCTTTGTCTTTTAGGTCGTCAATTTGACTCTTGAGGTCGACAAGGGCCGTTTCCGTTCCATGTTAAGGTCTGAAGCCGGATTGACAAGTATGCAACTCTATCTTAGATTTTCAATAAGAATGGGACTGTAGTGATAAGTCTATAATTCGTGGGTATGGACCGATCTAGTGTTTGTTTTTTGAGTGGTGGGAGAACCCAGGATTGTTTCAGATTACTTGAGACAGAGTTGCTGGTGAATGAAGAGTTTATAAGTTTAGTGATAAAAGGAGATACATCTCTGGCTGCGTCTTTAATGATTTGCGCAGGGCAACTGTCACTTTTACAGTTAGATGGTTTCAGTGATGCTGTGATTCTTTGTACCTCAGGTATGGATACCTGGTTGAAGGTGAAACCTGAGTTAAGGTGTGCGGAGGGTTGTGCTATTGGACTGGTGAGATTGCCAGAGGCAAGTTGGTGCCGTTTGTCGGCTATTTTGGACAGGAGCCCTGTGATTTTATTGGAGAGAGCATTTTGAATGCTGGTGCACCAAGGTTTATCCTTGGTGCAGGTATAAATGGGTGGATTGGGGCTTTCTAATTCCTTTAGGATATTAAATAGTTCTTTCGTACTGGAACTTGCCTGGTTTATTCTGACGTTGAAAGATTATTTTTTAGTACGGATTATCTCACGTTTGTAAGTAGCAGTAATGTTGGTTAGATTAGCTTTATTTTCTGTGGAGAGGGTGGTTTTCCAAAGTGCCTCAAGTTTTCTTTTTTCTGTACGTAGAGGTTTAAGTTCAGGGGTGAACCAGGAGTTCAGGTAGGCTCTCTGTTTGCCTTTGTGCAATTTTAGCGGGGCGATGGTATCTATGGCTTTGGTCATGGCCTCATTGAAGGTGTTGGCCAGCAGATTCAGGTCGTTAGTGGGGGCTATAGTATTAAGTATGGGAGTTACCAAGGGTATTACAGCCTCAGCAGTAATGTCACGTATATTCCTAGTCAGACACAGAGGTGCAATGGGGGGTTTCTTAGGCTCTAGATTGTTGGGGTTGATGTCTAGGGATATGAGATGATGATCAGTCCACACAAGTGATGAGGATTCTTTTAGGGTAATATTACAATTGAGGTCTGCTACCCAATCGAGTGTCCGACCTTTCACATGAGTGGGTCGGGTGCTTATTTGTAAGAAGCCTGGTTCTGATAGTGCATTGGCTTCAGAGATAACTGGTAGGTCTTTGGGATCATTATAGCCAAGGTTATAGTCATCTAGGATGATGTTTTGCGCCATGGGTTTAGTCTTCTCAGCTACTAATGTAACGTATTCTTCAAAAGATTCGGCGGGACCTGGTGGCCTATATATTAAATGGATGGTGATAGTATTTTTAAGAGATGTTTGGAGCTTGACAGTGAGGAGTTCACAGGATGCCAGAGAAGAGGAAGCGGATGGTCTCATGTCTAAGGTGGATTTGAAAATGATGGCTATTCCTCCTATTAGTGTCCAATGTGTGGCCATTGGAGCTGGTGGTAGAAGTGAGGTTAGTGCATGGTGGAAATGGCGGTTTGGAAGGCAGAAATGATGTAGGGCAAGTGATAGGGTGGTGCCGGGGGCAGGCAAGTTTGGACAGGCCATTTTTGTAGGCTACATAGTGTGTACCAAGGCATGGTACGCTATCTTGGATGATACAGTAGGGGAGCATGATTAAGGTAAGCAGGATTTGCATGGTGTGTGGATGTTGTAGTGCATATGCTTGCAGTGTTATCACAGTCACAGTCACAGTGGGCTGCAATACAGGCACAGTGGGCTGCAGAAATAGGCACAGTGGGCTGCAACAGTTGAATTCAGAGTGGGCACAGTGGCTGCAAAATAGGCACAGTGGGCTACAAGATAGGTACAGTGGGCTACAAGATAGGCACAGTGGGCTGCAGAAATAGGCACAGTGGGCTACAGGATAGGCACAATGGGCTGAAAAATAGGCATAGTGGACTACAAGATAGGCACAGTGGGCTACAAGATAGGCACAATGGGCTGAAAAATAGGCACAGTGGGCTGCAGGATAGGCACAATGGACTGCAAAATAGGCACAGTGAGCTACAAGATAAGCACACTGGGCTGCAAAATAGGCACAGTGGGCTACAGGATAGGCATAATGGGCTGCAAAATAGGCACAGTGGGCTACAAAATAGGCACAGTGGGCTACAAGATAGACACAATGGGCTAAAACATAGGCACAGTGGGCTACAGGATTGGCATAATGGGCTGCAAAATAGGCACAGTGGGCTACAAGATAAGCACAATGGGCTGCAAAATAGGCACAGTGGGCTACAGGATAGGCATAATGGGCTGCAATATAGGCACAGTGTAATGCAAAATGGGCACAGTAGGCTACAAGATATGCACAATGGGATACAAAATAGGCAAATGGGCTACAAAATAGGCACAATGGGCTACAAAAAGGGCACAATGGGCTGTAAAATAGGCACAGTGGGCTACACGATAGGCACAGTGGGCTACAAAATAAGCACAATGGGCTACAGGATAGGCACAATGGGCTGCAAATTAGGCACAGTGGGCTACAGGATAGGCATAATGGGCTGAAAAATAGGCACAGTGGGCTACAGGATAGGCATAATGGGCTGCAAAATAGGCACAATGGGCTACAAGATAGGCACAATGGGCTAAAAAGCAGGCACAGTGGGCTACAGGATAGGCATAATGGGTTGCAAAATAGGCACTGTGGGCTACATGATAGGCGGAATGGGCTGCAAAATAGGCACAGTGGGCTACAGGATAGGCATAATGGGTTGCAAGATAGGCACAATGGGCTACAAAATAGGCAAATTGGCTACAAAATAGGCACAATGGGCTACAAAAAGGGCACAATGGGCTGTAAAATAGGCCCAGTGGGCTACAAAATGGGCACAGTGGGCTACAAGATAGGCACAGTGGGCTACAATATAAGCACAATGGGCTACAAGATAGGCACAATGGGCTGCAAAATAGGCACAGTGGGCTACAGGATAGGCATAATTGGCTGCAGAATAGGCACAGTGGGCTACATGATAGGCAAAATGGACTGCAAAATAGGCACAGTGGGCTACAAGATAAGCACAATGGGCTGCAAAATAGGATCAGTGGGCTACAGGATAGGCACAATGGGCTGCAAAATAGGCACAGTGGGCTACAGGATAGGCATAATGGGCGGCAAAATAGGCACAGTGGGCTACTGGATAGGCATAATGGACTGCAAAATAGGCACAGTGTGCTACAAGATAGGCACAATGGGCTAAAAAATAGGCACAATGGGCTACAGGATAGGCATAATGGACTGCAAAATAAGCACAGTGGGCTACAAGATAAGCACAATGGGCTGCAAAATAGGCACAGTGGGCTACAGGATAGGCATAATGGGTTGCAAAATAGGCACAGTGGGCTGCAAAATGGGCACAGTGGGCTACAAGATAGGCACAGTGGGTTGCCAAATAAGCCCAATGGGCTACACAATAGGCAAATGGGCTACAGAATAGGCACAATGGGCTACAAAAAGGGCACAATGAGCTGTAAAATAGGAACAGTGGGCTGCAAAATGGGCACAGTGGGCTACAAGATAGGCACATTGGGCTTCACAATAAGCACAATGGGCTACAAGATAGGCCCAATGGGCCACAAAATAGGCAAATGGGCTACAAAATAGGCACAATGGTCTACAAAAAGGGCACAATGGGCTGTAAAATAGGCACAGTGGGCTACAAAATGGGCACAGTGCGCTACAAGGTAGGCACAGTGGGCTACAAAATAAGCACAGTGGGCTACAAGATAGGCACAAGGGCTGCAAAATAGGCACAGTGGCCTGGAAAATAGGCACAGTGGGCTACAAGATAGGCACAATGGTCTACAAAATGGGCACAATGGGCTGCAAAATAGGCACACTGGGCTACAAGATAGGCACAATGGGCTACAAGATAGGCACAATGGGCTACAATACAGTAGGCACCATCAGTTGGGGATATCAGACACAGTGGGCAGGTTAGTTAAAGATACGGTGGGCTAATACCGTGGTGACCTGAGGGTTTGGTGCAATTTATGGCATGAGATGCGCAGGGAGCAACATGTGGAATACATGCATAAAGTGAAATGCTTAGAGTGGGGACCAAGATCAAGCATTACAATAGAGAAGGTGAACATACTATGAATTGGTAGGGGGCATCCGTAGTCATGTATATTACAGTGTGTCCAAACTTGCGAGTAGGCGTGGATGGATCCGACAGAGGCAGATCGATAGTTTTTGCACAGAATGTTATATACAGGAGCCGCTCACCGTGGCGGACAGAGGCAAAAATGGCAGTGGCCTTATACTAGCCTTGGGGTGGCCTGCCGGCACTTCCACATGCTTGTGGATGTTCGGGCTTAATAACAAAGCAAGCAAATGTTGCCTAGCAAGAGTGAGGACGCTCTGCCTCGCTTTCAGGCTGCATCGCGCCTGACATTTTGTTTTTTCCTAATGTCAGCACATGCGGTCCTGGGGCAAAAGAGGGCTGCAGAAAGCTTGGATCTGCACCGGAGGGGCTGCAGGATGGTGCCCAGGTGGGGCAGAGGCAAGATTTCCTGATTTTTACCCTGTGTTGGGCAGAGCGCCGCCGTGTCGCAGGGGCTTGTAGGGCTGGCGATGTAGATCCGCTGGTCCTGGTCTGGTTGTCCTGGTCTGTGGTGGGGGGCTCGTGCCCTCTCCACACCGATGGGGGCTGAACAGGGTCAGATTGGACCCTCGGCCTCGTGGCCTGTGGCCCGGCCGAAATCGTCCCTGGGGAGTGGGGCCGGTTTCTACCCACACCTGGGTCAGTTTTGACAAAATAAAATTCCCCAAAAAAGTTTTGAAAACATAAATAAATTATTTTTGAAAAAACAAATAACACCTGCAACAGCATAATTCATTAGCGCAAGGTAACACGTTACCTTGCTTTGATGAATTATTTCCATGCATGATGTTAGCATCATACATTATGATGCATGCATCATTCACATGCTGCTGCAGCATGCAAAGTTAAGAGGCTGTCACTGCACCGCCACTCCAGGGGAACGGTGCCCCCTGGAGCTGCCGTGCTGTTGTATTAGTGATAAATATATATTAGTGATATTAGTGATAAACTACCAATTTTAGAGTAGAAGAAGCATCCATTTCGGACTATGTATTTTGCCTTTCGCAAGTTGCAGTAATAGCATGTTTTTTTTCTGCCGTTGTCTCTGTTACGATCATCACAAGATATTCCATCTCAGTGTCTTCGGTCACTTGGCAAAATCCTTGTGCCTAACAGCTTCTGTACAGTGTAGAAATATTTGACCATAGCACATCAAAGGGCCTTTGACTTCATTGTGCCACAATTAATGTTTTGTTGTAATGTGTCTATCTTTCCCATCTCCCTGGCATGCTGTTCAGGATGTTTGTTTGCATGTATGAGGTAACGAGTGCCTAGAGTATGGAATGTCCTGTGAGTGCTCTGCTTTCCCTATTTTGCCAACCTCTGAAGCTTGAAAGTAGATGCATGCAGGCTTGTCATGCGGCCAACTTTGCATCCGAACTGCAGATTAACTTAATTGGTCTGTTGTTAAATCTCAGTTACCAGTTAAATGGTATCCACTACAGAATAATTCCTCATTTTACTATAGCCGATATGATAGCTCAGTGGGTTGAGCGCTCGCTGCTGCGATGTGTGTATGATGTGCAGGTTCCAATCACAGCAAGGCCATCTCAGCCTTTCATCCTTCTTATGTTGATAAGTGAGTACCAACACAGGCTGGGTGATATTGTATGCATATTTGTATATAAAAAAAAAGAGTTTAAGCGTAAGTGCTATACAATTAACATATCATTTGGCCTTGGACATCTGCTTGCATTCACAGTAATTTGGCAAAATAGATATATACACACAGATATTAATGATACATATGGTGATCCATTCTTGTATGAAATGTATATCACATTAGGGAAATCATAACCATATTTTTCGTAGTGTACTTAGGAACAATGCTATTTGATGCCACTTACTGTTTTGTCAAGCGGTGAAAGGTCATGTTTCATCGCCTCTCTGGATGTCACTTTGGGGTGGGGTCAAATTACATCACTTCCGGTGATGTCATCAGAGATCAAGGGCCGTGAAGCGAGGGGTGGGCCACTTTTTTGAGGCGAGGGGTGGGCCACTTTTTTTGGGTGTTCGGGCCTATTTCTTGGCCCCTGTCCGACTCTGGGGCTGCACTGCAAGGTGGTCTAGTAGTTGGAAGGGCACAAAAATGCATCTTTATCTTAACAAATATAACTTTTATCTTCACTCTCGCAAGAGGATGATAGCCATGATGGCTATAAATAAGTTCTTTAAATGCACTTTGTTCCGTGCCCAGAGACGAGATGTGAAGCTTTCCTCTGTCCCTCTCTTCCTTCCAAGACTGCCAGTGTTAGCCCGCTGCCTGCGGGGTTACCAGGCGCGCCTACCAGCACGCGGAATGATACACGGGAGACAGAGGTGCTATGAACCTTCTTTAATGATAACTTGGCGGCAACTGCCGCAACCCTTGTCCCGCCCCTCCCCTTGACGTCACGTCCGGGATCTCAATGTCCTGGCCGCAACGGCGGCCCGCCCACACAACGATGTGGGCTATCCGACATCTCCCCCCTTTTTAGCATGCAAGTCCCACAGCTTTCCTCACGCCATCTCCTCGATGAGTCGAGTTGGCTTCATACGGCTCCTCTGGGGATGTCTCGACCTGCTTGGGGTTAGTCGTTCTTTGGCAGGTGGCGGTGAGCCTGTTTCGCCTCCTGACTCTTCCCCATCTCCTTGATAGGCTTCTTCTCGTGGATGGTCATCCTCGCTGTCTCGGTCCATCGTCCATTGACCTCCAGGGCCCGATGTGACGCATTTGAAGTGCGAGCTGTTTCTAGTCACTACTGAACTGTCATTCCTTTGTGCGGTGACCAAAGTGCCTTTCTTCTGGGTTATGAGAAGAGGGGTGGACGCGAACGTGGCTCCTTCCTTTCGGCTTTTTGGTTGTCTGAACCACACTTCGTCACCTGGCTGCCTTATGCTTTTGCGGGCTCTTCTTTTCCTGTCTGTGACTTCCTTAGACATTGCTTTCCTCGCGGTGTCGTTATCTTTCGCCACTTGTTCCAGCGGCGTCAGTTCTTGCGGCCTTAGATCTTCCGGTAGCCTCGTGGTCATCGGCCTCCGGAATAGCAGGTCTGCTGGGCATATTCCTGTCGTACTGTGTGGCGTGTGCCGGTATTCCCCGAGTAGCTGGTTGAGAGCCTGCTCGAAGGGCTTGTTTTGCACGTGTGCGATTTGTAGGGTTCTCTTGATGCTGGCCATGAACCTTTCGACCATGCCGTTGGCCTGGGGCCATCGGGGGGTTATTCGTCTGTGATGAAACCCCATGTATTTTGCAAATTTCTGGAAGTCATGGCTTATGAATGTGGGACCATTGTCCGACTTTATGATCATTGGGAATGCCGTATGCTGAGAGCATTCTGTCAAGTGCCGGGATGACACTCGATGTCGCACTGCTTTCCACTATCTGGGCATCCGGGTATCTCGAGTGTTCGTCCATGAGTACGACGACGTGAGTCCCATTGCTTAGAGGTCCAAACAGGTCTATCGCTAGCTCTTCCCACACCTTGCTCGGCAATGGTGATGTCTGTAGGGGGTTCGGGTGAGGTGGCGGTGCCACTTGGGCGCAGATGTGGCAGTTTCCCACGATGGTCTCTACCAGACGGTCGAGCTGCGGAAACCAGGTTTTCTGTCGAAGGAGGCGTTTCGTGGCAACTACACCTCGATGTCCTTCATGGGCCACATGTACTATCCTCTCCCGGAGAGTTCTCGGGATGATGACTTTGCAGCCCTTTAGTAGTACGTTGTTCTCTACTACCGTCAGTTCCTCCCAGACTTGGTGAAGCCACTTGACCTCCTCTCGTGTTGTCTCTGACTCTCCCCTCGCTTGTTGTCTCATGAGGGCCATTTTGTCCTCTTGTAGGCAGTGTCTCACGATTCTGAGTGCGGGGTCTGCCTCTGACTGTGCTGATAGTTCTGCCCAGCCTACTGACATCGGTTGTAGGTGGTGTATGATGTAGTTTATGTACGTGTCTGCTATGGATGGCTAGGACGCCGTCGTAGTTTTTGGATGGTGGGAGAGGTAATCTGCAGGGTTTTCCTCCTTCCCGGGTCGGTGTTGTATTGCGAATCTGTAGTCCTGTAGATGCAGACCCCATCGGGCTATTCTCGGTGGCATCCTGTCTTTCGGGCTTCAGTATATGGTGAGTAGTGCCTGGTGGTCCATGATGATGGTAAATTCCTTGCCAAATAGAAAGAGATGGAAGTATTCGCAAGCCCAGACGACTGCCAAGCTTTCCTTTTCCGCCTAAGAGTACGCCTGCTCTGTGGTCGTCAGGCTTCTGCTGGCATATACCACTATGTGTGTGTTGTGTGGTTCCCTGGGGTCCTTCTGCATTAGTATGGCGCCGAGTCCCACGGGACTGGCATCCACGATGAGTTCGGTGTTGCGGCTGGCATCGAAGTACGCCATGTCTTCAGCCTGCGATATGGCTTTCCGTATGGCTTCAAACGCCTCTTGACAATCTTTCGTCCATATGAATGGAGCGTCCTTGCGTGTGAGTAGGTGCAGCGGGTTGCTGACAGTAGCATAGTCTTTTAGATATCTGGAGCAGTAGCTCGCTAGGCCCAGAAACAACCTCAAGTCAGTGGTGTTGATGGGGGGTGTGGCTGAGTTGAGCACCTCGACTTTCTCCGGATCGGGTCTCATTCCTTTGTCCGAGAAAATGTGTCCGAAGAATCTCAGAGAACCTTTTGAGAACTCACACTTTGATTTGTTTAGTGTCAAACCTGCTTCGTCCAGAGCCTGGCACACCCTGTGGAGAGCTATGTCATGTTCTTCCTGCGACTTGCCGTAGACTAGGACGTCGTCTGAATAGTTCAAACAGTTCGGGACGTATCTGATAACCTTGTGAATTTCCTCCTGGAAGATTTTGGCGGCACAGGCAATGCCAAAACTGAGTCTTTTGTACTGAAACAGACCAAGATGGGTGACAAATGTGGTGATGTAGCAGGATTTAGGCGCTATCTCGATCTGGTGATAACCTTTTGTGAGGTCCAATTTCGAGAAGATCCTTGCACCGTGCAGGAGATGGATCATGTCAGTGATCCTGGGTGCCTGGTACCTCTCTCTTTCAATGGCGGTGTTAGCCCTGCACATGTCTACACATAGAAGTATGGCTCCATCCGGTGACTTTTTGGGGACGGGGACGATGGGGGATACCCATGGTGTGGGACCCGACACAGGTTCAATGACATTCATTTTGATGAGTTTATCAAGTTCTTCTTCCACCTGCCTCTGAATGTTGAAGGGGATCCCTCGATAGTGCTGGGCAACAGGTTTGATATGAGGGTTTATGTGAAGATGGACCTTTCTGTTTCTCAGCTTGCCTAGCCCGGTGAAGAGTTTTGGGAATGATTGTTCGATTGCGTCCGGTTTGGTGAAATATTTATGCGCCATCAGCTGGTACAGGACGTGCACCAGTCCCATGTCTACGGCGGTATGGAAGCTTAGTATGCATCAGCTGTTAGCTTCCGTTTTCAGACTGTGTAGAGGGACTTTTGCTGTGTGTTCCTTATGAGTGCACCATGCTGTGATCATGCCTCGGCACGGCAGAGGGGTCGTGGAGCCCTAGGGATATATGTCTACCGTGGCTTTCCTGATTTTGGGTTGCCTGGCCAGGGATTCGTATGCTTGTTCGCTGATGATGTTGACCGTCGCGCCGGTGTCTATCAGGAACTTTAATGGAGTGTCATTTACCTGCAACGTTAGTATTGGACTGTGTTAGGTGGCTGCAGTGTTGTCTTTCAAAGCCCACACGTATCCTTTCCTTCTTTGATCTTCTTCTGAGGACGGAGTGTCGCTGCTGGTGGGTGAGCGAGTTTCAACGTACCTCACAAATCGTCTTCTGTGTGAGCGTCTCTTGTCTTCCGACGAGCGTCTGTCCTCACGCGTGTATCGGCTCTTACAGTCGCCGTCCTCTTTTCTGGAGGGTCTCCTTTCACTGTCCCCTAGAGACCTGGGTGGGCTCTGGCGACTGTATCGGCGCCTGTCTTGATTTCGGTGCTTGGTGGGCTTGTATGTCGGCGCGTTCTTACACATGGCTCTATAGTGATCCATTCCTCCGCATGCGGCACACTTTTGTCCTATGGCCGGACATTCTCCTATGTGTGGGAACTCATATCCGCATTTAAAGCATGTGGCTTCGGGACGTTTGTTTCCTTGGTTCGGGTGTGCATGCAGTTTGTTGACTGAATCAGTGTTTTCAGTAGGCTGTTGTATGGATACTTTTCCAAGACTGTCCAGTTGGGAGTCGACGGCCGCTTCCATGCGCGCCAGTGCTAGTATTTCCTCCAGGGATCTTTGTTTCTGTAATAGTTGCTTGCGAAACGGTTGTAAGAGGCATCCTGCAATTACTTGAGACCTGAGAGCCTCCTGATTAGAGTATTTATGGAATTCACAATGTTTTAGTTTAATGCGAAGACGCATTACGAAATTGTCTATTGACTCACCCTTTTCTTGTCTGTTCGTGTGAAACATGTGTCGTTCATAGTCGACGTTGGTGTGCGGGGCAAAGTAGTCAGATAGTTTGGCATGCAGTTTCCCATATGTAACCGTGTCCACATTTAGTAATTCCCCTGCAATGTCTCTTACTGCTCGACCCATGGCCATAAATAATGTGTTTTTCAGTCTTGTATCATCGGTTAGCCCTATGGCACCGGTGTAGAACTTAAAGTCCCGGAGCCATGTGGTCCATCGAGGTCCTAGATTTGATGTATCACGAATTTCAAACGGGTTTGGCATTTGCATGACCTGGGATGCACTTCCCTCGCTTTGCACGTGTTGGTTTTTCACTTGACCTGCATCTATGGCTGATGATGCTGGATCCGCCGTTCCCGCCCCACCCGAAGATGAGGCTGGGGTGCTCGCCGTGTCCGACATGACGACTGGACGAGGTTGCTTGCTTGTGTGCAGGCACGTGCGGGGTGTGGCTTTTGTGCCTGGCGCCCGAGGTTTGTATTCGCCTCACATGTGGGGCGACTTGCCTCTGTACAGGCACGTGGGGCGTGCAATACTGGCGTCTGGCGCCCGAGGTTTATGATTACCTCTGTGCACGTGGGGCGACTTGACTGTGTGGGCGCTGTTCCACAGGAGCTCTCGGCACCTTTCTTCCGCTGCCTGCAGGGCGCCGCGTCGCCCTGGGGAGTGAGCGTTCTACTCCCGCCGACGGGTTGGGGGCGGGGAGCTGCAGGGTCCCTTCTGGGGGCTCCGTGTTTCACCGCTGCCTCCTTCATGTGCGGGCGCCCTCTTCGCTCGTCCGGGCGCTTTTGCCAGGGCGTGGTGTCACACGGGAGACGGGGTAATGCATCCACTGCTGGGGGTCATGTCCGAGGTGCGCCGTCGCACTGCACTGCTCGACTGCAGGCCTCGGCACGACTTGCTAGGACCCGTGCCCGCTCGTCGCCATTGTTAGCCCGCTGCTTGCGGGGTTACCAGGCGCGCCTACCAGCGCGCGGAATGATACGCGGGAGACAGAGGTGCTATGAACCTTCTTTAATGATAACTTGGCGGCAACTGCCGCAACCCCGGTCCCGCCCCTCCCCTTCCCTTGACGTCACGTCTGGGACGTCATCCTGGCCGCAACGGCGGCCCGTCCACACAACGATGTGGGCTATCTGACAGCCAGCACAGGCCATCTCTCAGAACATTAACTGGAGAGGAGCAGGGACTTCTGCATCGCTAATGGGGAACTAGGATGCAACCGGCTGAGCGTTACAAGCTGTGCTTCATATGGGAATGTGCAAAATCACTTTTCTATTTGGGAGCAAGGACTGCAGTAGCCACGGGCAAAGTCCTGTAGCCGAGCGGAAACAACGGGCACCGGTTGCTGGCACCCTGCCAGTAGAAGAACAGGTCCTGGCTGGTCAGTCAGTATATAAAGAACAAAGACACGCGATTGGGTGCCCCAATTACGTGCTTTCCTAATTTATGCATACTGACACAGCTTACTGTTGAGGTTTAAAACATTGCGCCTTCAGCTGGAATTTGCTGTTATATTTTTGATGCTGGTGCCAGATTCACAGAAGCGTTTTATAATGGAACAATCCCATTGAAATATGCTGTGAGCCTGTGACAGAGTATTAAAGAGGCGTTGCTGGGGGCGGGAGGGCTAAGGGGGCTATAGCCCTGGGTCTTTTGTTTGTAGCCAAGGATAGAAGCTCAGGGGCTACAATCAAAAGGATCCCTAGACCTGAATCCCGGCAGTCCCGACATTAGCGTAGCCTCGGATCCTTTCCAGACCTAGCAACACCCCAGGAGTATTACTCTCCTTTTGCTGCTCACCTGCATGCCCCAGCCGCCAACTGCCTTTGCGGTTATTTCATCCACACAACCCCGCACATTTGCTTTTTCAGTGATGTCACCGACCACTCAGTTTTCAGCCTTTGCACATGGCCGCTGGCGGCAAACATACCGTAATGCCGACAATCTTCATCATGGCAGCTTTACAGCATGAGGAGATGTTCACGCACATGTTTGGTTGTAATTCTTACATGCAGTGCCTGAGCAATTAAGTCTGAGCCAGAGAGGTGTCGCCAGAACTGTCGGACCAGTGGGGTCTGCAGCTAATGTTGTTGGACCCTCGCCCAATGGGTGCCCGCTGAGGGAACGGGGTTTGTTATGCCCCCGGCCGAATGCACCGGAGCGTCTGAGCGTAGCGAGGGAGTACGAACCAATCAATGGGGGGAAAGGGGAGTTCTCCCCCAGAGAACATTTTTTAAATAATAGGTTTGAAATGGTCCATTTTACAGTAGACGGCCTGTGACAAGCCAAGTAAAAAGCCACACGGTTTAAAATTGAGTTTGTAAGGTAAGGCATGATAAAATATACATTAAATGCAAAGTCGGCAACAATGCACAGGAATATTTGACAATCCATTTTAACAATGCCTTTCCCCTCTATATACCAGTACTCTGCCAGTGTTCATGCTGATTGTGCCCAAACATGTCCATGCAGGTGCACCTATGTATGCCAGTATCCCCGCACAAGAACAGCCTCATGCTTGCTTTGCCCACAATGCCAATCATGATACTACAACAAAACCTGCTCACGCGGGCTCTGCCAATATATTCCAGTATCCCCACGAAAGAACACATTCATGTTTGCTTTGCCTTAATGGCAGTAAAAAACTGCAAAGCCCACAGCAAGAGCACATGTCCTTTCATTTCATTTTCATTTGTCATGCGCGTTCCTGACAAGAGCATATGAGCCAGAGAGCGACCCCTGCTGGTCAGCCTGCTGTGACGAATTGCAGGATTCTGTCACTTCCCCCCAGGGCGTAGCCTTTCCCTGAGAGGATAGGGAGATGAGCTCCCTCAGAAATACCCTAACTAGCAGTAGAGGCAACTAAGATCTCACCGGGAGAGACTCCACCTCTGCGGACAAGGACTCCCGTTCTTATGAGGAACTCCCTAAGCAACATATCATTAACCCACCTTCAACCACATTCACTGAAACATATGAAGCACAAACTAGAATTTGGTATTATCATTCAAATCCTTTAATTGTGCCTATAAAGAAAAACTTGTGCGGTACTGAAATGAAGAAAACTATGGGAAAGACGCAGAGTATGAAGCAGACAGAAATGAAGGACTTTGACGTTGCGCTGGAGAAGCCTCATTGCAGAGTAATAAAAATGGGAGGCAGAGACATTGAGAGAGAGAGAAACCCTGCAAATATCAAATCAGCTCGCTGAGGTGCACTGCAGAAAAGCAGGACGCGCGACATCCGATGCCGACGGAAAGCCCACTTGTAATTTCAGACACACAGCGACGGAGAGGAGGAGACACACGGACACGGAGGTGAAGGTGATGAGTCCTGACATTGAGAGAAGAATAAGTGGTGGTCACCAGAAACAAGCTGTGGTGGACAGCTGCTTCCTAAACAACACAACTTTTAGTGAGAAGTCAAAGTAAATTGTGAAGAATAACCAAAAAGTGAGAATCGTTACTGGAACATTCACAACCATCCCAGTCAAGGAAAGTAACAAGAGCAAACGAAAGGAGCAAGATTCATTACTGGAAAGTTCATATTCTTCACAGTCAAGGTAAACTATTAAAAATATAGGAAGAGAGTGAGAACCATTATTCGAACTCTCATACTTGTCTCAGTCAAAATTAAGTGTCAAGAATAAATAAAGTCAGAATCATTACTGGAGCTTTCATATCCGTCCCAGTCAAAATATAATATTCAGACTGAAAGAAGGACAAAAGAATCAAGACTCGAACGTTCAAACTCGTCCAGGTCTAGATTCTCCTGCCTTGAAGCACTTGTGTATAGGCGCTTTATAAATGCCATATCATATCATATCATATCATAAATAATGGACCCTGTTTAAAGAGAAAATTAAAGAGAAAAACCCTAAACCTGAACAAAGAAAAAGGATTAGACGGATCCGTTGAGAAGAGAAAGACAAACATAAATAGAATAAGACAAGGAAAGTATAAAAAGAAGAGAAAAACACATCTGGGATAAAAGAAGGCTGATACTTGGAAGAGCAGAGTATCAGAACTTCGACATTCAAAAAGTTACTAAAATACTTTGTTGAACTGAACTTGGTGAAAAACCAGCTGGCAGGGCAATGGAGTCTTTCTCCTTGGATTTTGGTGTTCTAATAGTGGTAGGGTTAGAATAGGTTAGTTTGGACAGTGGACTGTTCTTGATTTGGACTCCCACTGACGACTGATGAGCACCTTACTTTCTTTCTTTAGGTAGGGAACACCCTTAGCCTAGGGAAAGTTAGGAGTTTTCACCTTTCCTTTAATAAACTTCAAAAGTGAGATGGAAGATCTGAATCAGTGTTCTTCGTCTGACCCCGCACACTGCACAGTGACAACTTTAAAGGCCTACCTACACAGTGCTGCTGAGTGGGCATTTACAGATTTCGGGTGTGGTCTGTCCACACCTCAGCCAAGCCCTCATTACAATTTTGGCGATAAAGGCAGAAAAGTGGCGATATTTCAAATTCTGTCTGTTTTTACTCACCACCAAACTATGTCTTTAGGTATGTACCACAGTCAGTATTGTGTTAGACTTAAATATGCAGTTAGTATTGTATGATTTGTTAAGTGAAATTCCCCCTAACAATACCATCAAATTTTACCTCCACCCAAAATAGAAATACGGATATAAAAATCACCACCACCCACAGCTAGGCACACTAATTCGAAAATCCTTTCACAGGTCATGCATAAAATGATGTAACCAATTCCCCCCCCCGCTTCACATTTCCCATTGGCTCTGCACTCAATTGTTGCTAATGTAAAGAGTGGGCACTACTGGTTTTTCATTCAACTTTGTAAAATGTTTAATTATATTTGATTCGCAGCAGGGAAATTTCTTCTGGACTGCTTGCACCTCCTTCTCATACCTTGTACCGTTTTCAGGCAGAGCCTGGGCACCCCTCCTGCACCATGAGCTGTTGTGGGGTAATTGAGTCTTGGCGGGCCAGCTTCGGGAGGCCCTGGATGAGACATGGCGCTCGTGGCATGTGTGAAGCGTGCGGCCTCTTCAGGCTTCCTGTACATTGACGAGCCAGTGTGAGTCATTTTACTCTAAAAGCAGGCAGATCAAGATCTGATGGCTTCAAGTTCAGAGCATGTACTCAAGTACAAAGATGTGCCTCCACATCCTGTTGCCCCCTGTCTACGTAACCCCTTGAGTATGGGAAGCTATTCACTTAAATGTGTGTCATGTTAATTTCAATGTGTGTCGTATTCATTTTAATGGGTGTTATATGCATTCCATTGCATGTCGTAATCACTTCGATGTGTGTCAAATTCATTTCAATGGGTGTCATATTCATTTTAATGCATGTCTTATTCGTTGAATTTCAATGTATGCCATACTCATTTCAATGCATGTCATACTCATTTCAATACATGTTATTGTCATCTCAATACATGTTATAGTCATCTCGAGGCATGCCTTACTCATTTCAATGCATGTTGTATTTATTTCAATATGTCACATTCATAAAGGTGTAATTTTGACCTGAGCGGCTTCCCATACTTGAGTGCAATGGGGGTATCACTTTGTCCAAAACATACATAGGAAATCGTGGATGGTTCCACATTTCCCCTTTGAAGTAAATCGTGTATGTCCTATGACCCCACGTACTTAATGGCACAACCCTCTCCCTACCTTGTATGATGCCTATGTCAGCCCTGTTCCAGTTCCAAAACCTCTGCTCCTGTTATGCTCTAATAATACTATGATAATTCCCCGTTTCCTCAGAGAGGAAAGGAAACTGACAAGATCATGACATGTAAATCAGATGTGTTAACAGAAAGGCATGTCAACAAGCTGCATGAATTAGTAATCATAGGAGGTGAGTTTAACAGCCATTACTCTGGGAACGATGATGCAATTTTGTACCAAAACAAATATTTCCCTGGCTATAATTCAAGAAAGAGTGGCATGGTGTTTTGCTTTCAATTACTAATATTCAAGGCATCAAGTAGAAACCCCTTAAACATTTAAATATGCAAATAATTAAAAAAAACAGATACAGAAGGTAGACATGGAAATCTAATTTGTAAACTAGACACCACACCCCTGTTTTACCTAACATTCACAGGAAGCTTTCCATTCATTTACTCCCCCCTCACCCTGGTTAGAATGTCACTCAAACTCACCCCATTGTAAAAAGCTCACTGCTCCCCATCAAATCTGATTTTGTATCTATTGTATGTTCTTTTGTGATCAAAGGGCATTGTTCTTCCATGTACATATAAATAAATTAAATAAATAAATAAATAAATAAATATTAACAAGGCACAGTAACTGCATCCGAGGGTGAAAAGGCTAGTCAAGGGCTAGATTATGTAAATTGAATCCAATAAGCGCCCAGCCTCAGAATAAAATGTTAAGTTCCTCACACATCCCAATAACCATTTGCATAAAGGTCTTAGAAGGACCCAGGAAACTCCAGGAAGCCCAGACTAGGGCTTGAGCTATCAGGGAAGCTGTGGTCAAAATCCGACTGTGAGGGGTACGAAATGTGAGGCAGACAACTTTGTAAAGGTTTTTCATACGATGCCATTTTATTAACTTAAATAGGTTTGACAAACGCCTCACTATCCCTACCCTGAAGTAGATGTCTCTGTCCGTCAAAATAAATGAAAGGAAACACTCTAACAAAAGAAATCTGTCCCTCACATACAAACAACAACCATATGAACGGAATATGCTGCAGTTCAATTATAATGTAAATCACAGCTATATCCAACATAAACTCAATTCTTTCTCCTTGTAACCTGGGTAATGTTCCCTTGCCCAGATTCAAAGCAGGAATATGTATCAACAGTTCAAAATTAGGACAGTTCGGTTGTACAACATAATTCTGCTAATAAGGTTACTGTTGTTCCAAAGGTCTTTCATTTGGACTTTCCAACAATTCAAAAGAAAAAAAAAACTCTTTGGGCCTGATTTATGGAAGTATTTTAAATGGCACAATCCCATAGGAAAACGTTCCATGAATCAAGCCCTTTGTCTCTCCAACTGTAGCAAAGAGTTCAACACAACTACGTAGGAAAAAAAACACTTCCACAGTTCATCTTTAGCAACATCAATGTTTTGTCAGGATGATTTTACAATAATTTGCAAGATATTGTAATGGTCTTGCCACTTCTTCTTCTTCATAGTCTTTACCCACAATGCAGTACTTCAACAAATTCTTCCTAGTCCACTAAAATGCCAGGTATGCTATTTATATATTTTGTATTTTATTTATTTTTTATTTATGATGCCCCTATACATCACAAGGTGTTTCAAGGCTCAACAAGACAAAGCATTAAGGCAGAGATAGTTAGCAGTGCACCATCCCTGAATAGCAGGCATACAGTCAGGAATGAGAGAGGAAGAAGAGGAGGCAGTGGAAGGAAGCTTGAAGGAGAGCTGCGTGTCATTTGCATAACACTGGAAATTAGGAAAGAAGGCGGAGATCAAATGGGATAGAAGGGCAAGGTAGATTGTGAAGAGCCACGGCAAGAGTCTAGAGCCCTGAGGGACACCAAAGGTGGAGAGTGTGATGGAGGAGAGAAAAGGGCGCAGTTGAACCTGGGATGGTCGGTCATAGAGGAAGGAGGTCAAACAGTCCATTGCATTGCCAGGTCTGTGATGTCACATAGCTGATATAGAAGGGTGGAATGATTGACTGTATCAAGGCAGATGAAAGGCCAAGCAGGTCAAGAAGGATGAGAATGGAAGGAAAGTTGGAATCGAGATTAGAAAGCAAGTCTTTACGGTGGTTCAGGAGTGCAGTTTCCGTGCCTCTGGCAGCTCTGAAGCCAGAATGGTGGTCGTTTAGTCAACCAATAGATTCAGTGTGGTGGATAAGCTGGAAGATGGCCAGCTTCTCCAAGAATTTGCACAGGAAAGGGGTAATGGCGATAGGGCGGTACTACTACAAAGTCCCTTTCCCTGGTATACCTGCCTGCCAGTACTAAAAGCTCATAACAGTACCACAAGTACTTCTGTGGTAAAGCTCACTTCAAACAATTTAGCAAAGTCTTTTCACTCTCAACAACATCAGCAATGAATACTTCTTCTGGAAGGACATGAAACACATTGGTGGTGTTTATGCCACATGCAACACAGGTTATGCTCCTCTCCTCCTGAACGTTTTCTAACAGTAGGGAAGCTCTCCTGCCAATCTTGTTATCCTAGGCTTTCTGGAATAATGCTGCCCGCTGTGCAACCTCTGCATACAGCATCCTTAATGATAGTGACCCTCACGAAGCCGGTATCCACTTCACAAACAGCAGTGGCTTCGGCATTTCAGCTTCCATTCAACTTCTGCTGCCACTGGAATGTTGAGTCTCGACAATTACTCCACCTTCTGCATCTCCTTCTGGCCTGTACCTGAGGGGGGCCTTTATACTCACCAGTCCCTCTCAGGTGTGGGTCATTACAAACACTAGATAGTACCGTGCAGTATAGTGCATCCAAATTCCTCTTCCTTGTCACAGTACTTAGGGCATTGTGCGACTCGAAGTTCTCAATGTCCAAATTACCTTTTTCCTCTACAGTTACAACTTTACAATAGGCCATTAATATTTTAGGGTCTCAGGGAAAGTTAGTCAAGGGGTTTTTCCATTCCTCCAGTCCTGATAACCCCCCTCATGTGATCCTCCAGCGGGACATCACCCCCAGGGTCAGGATCATGAAGGGTTTGCTTTTCCTTGGCCACATGGGAAAGGACCCAGGCCAGGTTTTCTGGGATATCATCTCTGATTCATCACATACCCTTCCCCTAGGGCTGTGTCACTTGTTTCCACAGCCTTTAATGGGATACGTGAAAGGACATCAACATTACCTTGTTCTTTTCCTTTATGATGTTCTACTGAAAAACAATAGGGCTGGAAATCTAAAAACCAGTGCATAACTCTAGCATTGGTATACTTCCTCAGACTCAACCATTTTAGGGTTAGTGAATAGTTGAAACCTTCGACCCATCAGATAGTATTTCAGGTAAGCTAAAGCCCATTTGATGGCGAGGGCTTCCACTTCCAGAATAGCATAATTTGTTTCTCTGGGAAATAGTTTTCGACTAATGTGAAGAATAGGATGTTGTATACCATCATGCATCTGTGACAGTATACCATCATGCATCTGTGACAATACAGATTCAAGACCAGTATGTTTTCCTTTGTCAAAATATACTTGGTCATCTAGATGTTATTTAAGTTTTTGGGGTTCTGCATTCCTAAGTTCGTCAGTAAGAATAGAGGTGATAGAAGAGTAATTTGAGATGAACCCTCGATAGTAACCAACTAGTGTTTGCCTTTCCCTGGACACATGAGAAGGGTCCTAGACCAGATTTTCTGGTGGAATCATCGCTGATTCATCACACCCACCCTCGGTTAAAATGTGCCCATATTTCCTTCCATCTTCCCCATCTATAGAACTTGACCATTTGTGTCCGTTCAGTGGGATTTAGGGGAGAAGGAGAGTTAGTAGACTGTTAAGGTGTGTGTCCCTGGGTCGGACAACACCTGTAGTGGCGGGACTCTTGGAAGACATCTGTACTGGAGAGGCCAGACTGAAGGACTGATCACTGGCTTAAGGTACCAGGTAAGTGCACTGATTCTTCTGGGAGCGGGGACAACCAATAGGTTAGATAACATGAAGGGGCAAGGTACCACAGAGAGCCAAAGGAAAACCCAGTAGGCAGGAGATCAGGGTATTGGGATTGGCTTGCCGATGGTAACAGGAAAGTCTTAGAAGCCAAGGGGTGAGCGAATGCAGTGTGAGACCAAAAGGCAAGGGAAACTGATTCCTGGTAGGCAGCAAGGAAAGGCTCCCCAATAACCCAAAAGAGGGCTGGAATCCGGGAGAGCCAACTTGGACCGGACCCAGGAAGGCAAGCAGGCAAGAAGACCAAGAACAGGAACCCAGGCTGGAGGCAAAACAGTTGCGAAACAGAAGGTAGGCGCTGCTGCGGCTGGTCAGGAACGAACCGCGTTAAGACGCGATTCGTTTCCTGACACAGCCGCTATTTACATCCCTCGGCATGAAGCCGAGGCGTGGAACGCAGGCCGCCTTGCGCATGCGCAGCCCGTAACCCCGGAGAGACAACGAGGCTTGAAGCGCAAGCCGTTGGCCTCCGCGGGCTGAAGCGCATGCGCGCAACGGATACTATCCGAGGACTCGGGCGCCGGGAGACTCCTCTCCCTACTAACCGAAACCTCGGATAGATCCGCCAGGACCGGGAGCGTCTCGTCTCCCCCCAGGTAAGTGGCCTAACATAGACAGGCTTTTCCCTGAGAGCTTTCTTGGGCATGGTTTGAACATGCCTTGGCTCACCACGACAGTGTGGAAGTCTCAAAACCCTGACCACTGCTGAGCCAAAGACAGCCTTTTTGTGCTTAAGCACTTTGCTCAGAAGTACTGATCTCTGGTCGTGTAAAAAGAAATCCTTGTGGTAACCATGACATAACTGAGAAAAATATAGGTTGTTTTGCTCACTTTTCAGGGAGCTTTTCCAAACTTGGAAATGTGGGTTTCTGACATACAGACATTCTCAAATGTTGTTGGTAGCCTAGGGAAGCATGTAGATGGGCTTTGTCATTTGTATTTTTTCAGACATGCCCAGGCGCACAGAGAAGTGAGTAATTTCCACACATACCACCTGGTGCAGCAAGATCTCTCTCTAGGTATATGTCCTTTTGGCGCTGAACCCCATAAAATACAGTTAAGTACCATGATAAATTCGGTCCGATTGTACACATAGCTCCTCCAACATTTCCTTCTTTACCTTCCTGAGCATCTTCTCTGTCGTCTGCCCTCATCCCGGGTATCTTGCTCCTCCCTACCACTACTGCATATTCTATCATGCTCCTCCTTTGCTTCTATGACAGGCAAAGCCCTTCAAAACTGTAACCTATGAAAGGAGGTGCTATACAAATGCAAGGTAACATAACATAACAGCCTTCCTTTCACCTAGCATGTTACTGAAATTAAGTAAAAAATCTGACAAGCTTTGCCAGAGAATGTAATCCAGGAATGTCATGGAATCTGGATTTTATCGGGTAGGTACAGTAGACGGTAGACATGTGGCACTTGTCAACCCTGTAAGGAACCTTGGAACTAAAAGGCAATGGACCTAATTCCGAGTATTAGCGCCATGACTACCTCCAATACCGGTACCGAGTCTGCCCTCGTTCAATGGGGACTTACCGGTCTAGTCTGACCTTTGCGGGACCAGTAAATCCCCATTCAAAATACCATTCCCCAGGGCTCAATGGGAATGGGGAAGGTGCAAATAACGGTACCGGCGCAAAGGGACATCGGAATAGGGCGCAAAGGGATTACCAGCACCGGTGTCCTTACCGGTGCCCGTTATCCCTTTGCGCCAGCCTCGGAATGAGGCCCAATGGCTTTAAAAAATTGACAACAGAAATGACTTTCTGAAAAGACTGAGAAAGTCGCCATTCACACAAGTATACTACCTATTGCAATGTGCATCTAGTGCTCTGCCATGCATGTACCTGGAAAATGCAGGGTGTAAATAAATGTGTGTGTCCCGGAGGAAATTCTTTCAATTGAATTTCAAAAGACAGCGACCATTTCCAAGGCCCACAAGTTCAATATAGAGAATGGCCGGTTGGTGCTATGGACAGGCAGACAGACCAAGTAAGTACTTTTATCACAAGTAGAAAAATACTGAGGCACACGCATATGGTTATCAGCAAAAAGAACTCTTCCTAGTTCCCAGAACACTTATTTTCGCAGCCTTGAAGCTTAAAAAGAACCCGTTTGTCAGGATATTCCTATATGTGGAAGCCATGTGTCATTTTAAATGTGTTCTTTTCCATTCAATGGCTGTACTTTGCCATTTATATTGTTTCACCAAAATGATGTGAAATGTGAGGTAGAAAAAGCAGCATTTTGTTCTACCATGCACGTATCTCACTTTGAAACACACTTCATATTATTTAACTTGACATGGAACATGCCTGAACAGGTCCCTCTATTTAGCTAGCAGGTGTGTGTAGGTGTGTGGCCCCCACATTAGCAATGCAGCATTAAGACCGAAATCACGATTTAAGGGCCTTGCTTACTTCAGGTGAGTATAACATGTCCAGTAAGGCATAAACAAATCAATTCTTTGCAGAATCATCACTTTATTAAGGAAATGCCTATCAACTTAAAACAAATGGCAGTTTATAGCTACAAAAGTATAGCTTCCATCACATATATAATTTGCCGATGGCGTGATAGGAAAGGTTGGAGATAATTGGGAAAAATAATTATCTATGGAAATATTTAGCACACCACAACCTTTTACAAATGTGATAGTGTGCACTGATCTACAGAATCTGATGATATTGACTTTTATTAATCTCACACATCCACTTCCTGAATCTTTTTTCTTTTTTTCTTGTGCATCTGTAAGGCGCTTATACAACAAATGGTGTTTCAAGGCATCACACGGCACAAAAAGGGGATGCGGAACAAGGAAGAACGATAACAACAAAAAATGTCTTACTGGGCCTTATGACATTCATATTGTGCAAGTGCAGAACAGGAAGTGCAAGGGAGGAGGGAGTGCCGGTCAGCCTGAAGTGAAGTGAAGGGGTGTGAGGGTATGTTCAAGATAGAAAGTGCAAGAGAAGAAAAAACGGAAGGTGGTGGAGGAGGGGGAAAGATGCCACAAGGGCTAGGCAAGAGCTGAGGGGAGGCCATGATGTCATGTGCGAGGGATTGCATGGGATGAAGGGAGAGAGGGTCCACATCCTAAGTGCGAGGAGGGGGTTGGGCTGGACAGGGGGGCTGGATTCCCATAGAACTCGGAGGCAACCAGGCAGCCAGTCACTAAGGCAGTGGGGTGTTAACAGGGGAGGGGGAGAGGGAAGGAAGAAGAGAAAAGGAGAGTATTGAAGAGCTCAAGCCTGAGAGGGTCATGGAGACCATTACAGGGATGGGGTCTGGCAGAGGATAGAGGTCTACCCTCCACTCTCTGATTAGCAAAGTGTCTGATCTGCAAAGAGTTTGAGCTAGAAGACTGAAGGGCTCTAGCACAGAGGTATTTAAGAAAAGAGAGTTGGATGTCACAGGGTCACAGTCCAATAAAGCCTTGTGGATGATGCAGAGAGTCTTGAACTTGATCTTGCCAGCAAATGGGAGCCAGTGAAGAGATTGTAGGGCTGGACGGATGTGGTCCCTTGGTTTGAGGCCAAAGATAAGTCTCACAGTCCTATTCTGGATTATTTGAAGGGGGCAACAGAAGGATAAAGGAATATTGAAGAAGAGGCTGTTGCAGTAGTGCAGCCTAGAGAGGACCAGAGCTCTGGAGACATTGGGCCTCATTGCGAGTTTGGAGGTAGCCAGGCTATCCCCAAACTCGGGTCCGGGTTCCCTGAATGGGGAAATACTGGGCCATTCCGACCTTGGAGGGCCCGGTATTTCCCCATTCGGGGAACCCAGACCCGGTACATCCCAATTCCCATTTGAGCCCCCACAGGGCTCAATGAGAATGGGGAGCATGCTAACAACGGGCCTGTTAATGAAGGGCCCATTGTTAGCATGCTGGGCCGCTCGCGGGACCCGCTAAGGACGTCTGGTAAGACCTCTTAATAGGGCGGTAAGGGGATAACGGCTCTGGCACCTTACCGCCCTCCTTGTAATGAGGACCATTGAGTTTCTGGGCAAAGGTGAGTGATGGAAGAATTTCTCTGAGGAGGTACACCTGACAGTGGGCCTTCTTGGCAAGGTCTGCAAATGTGAGGAGAGAAACAGACTGAGGAGTCAAAGATGACACTGAGGTTTTCCGACACATAACAGGGTGAGGGCAGGGGGCCCATAGATCAATAGTTCAATGAGAATGATCTCCGTCTTACTGGCATTAAGGCAGGGATCATTAGCAACACACCATGCCTGAATAGCAGTCAGACAGTCAAAGCTGAGACTGGAAGTAGAGGAAGAAGTAGGGGGAAGTTTGAAGGAGAGCTTCCTGTCATCTGCATAACACTGGATGTGAGGATAGAAGGATGAGATCAGATGGGCTAGATGGCAAGATAAATGTTAAAGAGCCACGGCAAGAGGATAGAGACCTGGGGGATGGCGCAGTTGGAGAGTGTGATTATAAAATAGCATGCACACAGAATTGATTATAAATATTGGAAGAGGAATATTGATGAATCATTCTGCAAGAAAGTGGCTAAGGGGAACAGAACTCTGAAGCTTTGCTGTGCTGTAGTCTGCATCTTGATATTGTGGTCAAGCGATATTGAGTACACCCTAAAAGCTTTACTGTGTTGAACTCTGCATCTAGATATTATGGTCAGGCGATATTGAGTCACCCGAAAAGTTTCACTGTCTTGAATTCTACATCTAGATAGTGTGTCCAAACAACACTGAGCGTGCCCTAGACCTTTTAATTCCTTTAGTAAAGCCCCCTCGCTGTTGGGCTTTCAAAGAGACGCTCCCCACTTGCATTTTTACTGGTCATGTAGGCCCACTCTCCCCCCACCAAAATCCTCTGTGGATTGCCTGCCCTTGTGGAGCTGGGCCATCCTCTATTAAATAGACCTCCTTCCTCTCTTCTACTCCTTACATAGGCCAAAGCTCCCCTAGCCTTCCTCGTCCATTTTTCTGGCACCGCCAATGCTTCCTAACCCACACAGCCTGATGACATTTTTTCTACTCCTGTTCCTTTTCTCCCAAATCAATCCCCATGGCTTGAAACTTACCCAACCTTATGTTTTATACCCATGGCGTCATATTGTTCCAATTTAACCAACCCCAGCGCACAATCAATAGTAAGTTGAGATATTTCCCCACTGCATTAAAATCTGGCCTTAGAGAATTAACGTTTCCCAGAATCCTGTGTGCTTCAGCGCCCCTCCAATTCCGTAGTGTGAACTGGAGTACTTCACCCAAATGTACTCCTCAACAACATCCCCGAGCCATGAAGCTCTTACACAACAATATCCTCAAACTCTGTTTTAATCTCCTACTGACCACTTCCGTCCCCGTAATGAAACAGCTGACCCCTAGCAGCGTCAGCTGTTGCTTAGCTGCCCCCTACCTAATCTGGGGTCTACAGCAGGTGCAACCCCCTGTGAGTTACTTGAAGGTAGCCCCTTAAAATCTGTAATAATTCTGCCTTTATAAATGTTTAACAAACCCTCTGGCCTCTCACGACGGGTGAGCTGAAAAAAGGCAAAATTTGTGCCAACCCTTTAACGAAAAACACATTTCCCAGGGAATTCTAAAGCAGTATAACCGCCTGATGGAAGCACCTTAGTCCTCATTTACCACTCATTTCAAGGCAAACCTTTTCCTGTTATGGTGTATGAGCAATACCTCGTACGTACCCTCATCAACCCTCATAGAGACTCAGCTTTGAGCAGCTACCACATTACTTCCCGAACGCTAAAACACCTTCCTTTAACAACTGACTTTGGCAACACACCCATTTCGAGCAAATGCCTTAATGTAAACATCCCCTATTGGCTGCCTCTGCATCCCAACGCATCTTCTAAGCCATTTCCGACAGGCATCCCCGTCGTACATTTCAGCCAATCCCGAGATTGTAGCACCCTAGCCCTCGTCTACCCATCCTTTTGCGGCAAGAAAGACCCAGCTGCCACCTAGCAGAGGGCCACATCGAAAAACTGGAGTCTGCCGCCTTGTGACCTTCAGGGGCATCACGCTGCCATAACACAAAAAAGTGCGTGATAATAACCTAGCAGCCCGCTTAAACCCTCCATAACCTAACCCTAGCACGGATATCCAGCTCACTCTTGTCCCATGCCCAGCATTAATTACCCCACAGGTTCCTAATCGCGGACCCGGGGTTCCACCAGTGTTGTTACATGCTTGCTTCAACCCTACTCATTACCACACTTGCAATGCGCCTTGGAACACTTGTGCAGAGATGCGTTATAACTAACATATCAAATCTTAAGAGCGATTGGGCGACTTGCCAGGAACACAGATGTGCCCATTGCTCAAACCTTCATGTAATCTAGCACGGTGAGCGACCACTATCTGGTTCTTAGCACGAATGCTCTTGATATCACCTGTGAGGAAAGCGGGTTGTAAACAGAAACATGCTGCGCAGCGGCCATGGCGAACCTAAGTTCCTTCCTCATGCAGGTGTTCCGAAATACTCACAAGAAACTCCAAGGAAACCTCTACAATAAATGCACATGCGGTGCCGAGGCCATGGATAACCCTAATCGCAACAAACACAAACAATGGATAAAACCCATTCCTTCACCCGTCAGTACTCTTGTTCAGAGCGCTCTTAGTCATTCAAGCTTAAAAGCCGGTGTTAAGGCTGGATGCTTCCTGCAGCAGGGCGCCTGCCGCTGATATATGGCGCTCGGCCTGACCCCCCTTCTTTGTTGCCCTTTGTGGGCTTTCCCAACACTTTGGCGTGCTTCACCTTATCCCTCTCCCTCACCCAGGGAGGAGGCAGGAGGAGGACCATAACCGAGTTATCGGGGTGCCTCCTCCATTTTGTCTTTCTTTCCCTCATCACTTTCATATCAATCCTACCACACATCTCGGTGATAGCACATGGAGGTGATGGTACACATCTATGTACTTCAACACAATCACATATGACCATAAAAACACAGATCCATCAAGAACACCTAATATAACCATGCACACCAAGCGAAGCATACATGGCTGGCAGTGTGCTTAAAGAAGAGCACTCTCATGTGGGGTAATGCACCCAGCATGTCCATGGCTTGGCCAAGGCTGCATTTCCCTTTCTGGAGCCGCCTTACTGAGTGTTCTGAGGGGTCTGAGTGACATGCCACTTCCATAGTACTGTATAAAACCTGATGTATTGTGTGTTTCATGTTGTGTACTCACCTGCAGCTCTAGTCTCTGTGCCTCAAATGCGCTCAGTGCCAGACATGTCAATGACGGTGAGCACTAGCTCCTCCCACACCCACAGCTCGATGGGTGGTGGTGGGAAGTCATCTCTTGCGGTGAGACACTCATTGGGGTCTTGTCCAACCAACTCTGGCACGTGCCATCTCAATTTCTGGCAATGCATTTGTAGCCCATGTGTGATGTGTAGGTGGGTTGTTATCATTAACATTGGCTCTGGTTGTGAGCCACAACTTTTGGAGCTGCTGTTTTCCGGCTTTCTGGCACACAGTCCCTAAGAGACAGTGGGCTTTGCTCACTACCCCTTCCACCAGGACCTTGGACCCTCTGTTAGAGAATGGTGTCTTTCACGAAATTACCATTCTCATGGTGATTGCCAGTTGTTGCGTGTCAATGAAGGGCAGGTGGACGGGCAAGGAGCAAGCCGCAGGGTTTGGCCACAGGAACATGGTATTAGCATGCAATCACCAAAACCTACAGTTGATGCCTCCAGGGCCAAGATCGTACAGCCAGGCTTAGGGTGGGCTGGGGGGCAAAAGGGGAAATCGACTGGTGGAGCTGCAGTCTGGGATTCTGCAAAGGAAGATGCAGGGGATCAGCATGCCAATTGGTGACGTTTTTGTGGTGATGTTGGTGGTCCTCTTAGGCTGTCCTGGGTCCTCCCCTGGCCCTTGAATGCAATTTAATGCTCTCTGTCCAATACTTTTCTCCCTATATCCATTGATTCTTAGCCATTTTCCCCAGGCCTCAAAATGGGTGCATTCAGAAGGTGGATTGTATGCTGGAAAGCACTGCAGTTGTTCCATACTTCACAGACTTTGCATGTGGTTACAACACTCTGTGTACACGTTCTGAGTTGAACCTAAAATGGGCACAAGGTGACGTGCACTTTCCAGTGCATTTAGCACTGCACTTAAAATGTGGTAATTAGTAATAAGCAAGTAGAGGCCGAGGTGTAGCAGCAGGTGGGGACATGGGGCGATAGTTGAAGTTGTGTTTCCGTATCTGCTGGCAGTGTTTAATTAGCTCTCTGGATACTGCTGCTTTCTTGCAGAATTCACAGCATATGTGCTCCTGACATCAGTTTAACAATAAATAATTAAACGTCTCAAGACATGCGTGTTAAGGATTGCCATCTGGCAAGGGTGTAGAAGCTCTGGCCTTTTGATAAAGTGTTATTCATTAATAAAATGATGCGATAAATTCCATCTCAGAAAGGGTAATCTGCTAATCAGATCTGCCTTTCATAAGCTCGATGCCAGAAGCAAAGTGCACACCTGTGCCCTGCTGTGGCAGTATACTGAGTTGCAGGTCCTGCTCTCTAGTGGCACAGTGGTTCAGGGGTTAGAGGTGTCCTCTGAGAGATGCAATGACAGCCAAGTCATTGCAATGCAGGGGCAGCATTTATGATGTGCAAACCACCCCGCCTGCCCCCGCTTTGTCCAAAACCACATAACTTTAAATATAAGCCATACCTGAGTTTCAGGTATGGTGGCTAGAATCTTTCATAATTAACCAAGCCACGTGGAATTGATTTCACACATGTGTCAGCCCTGTGAGTTCAGCTCAGCTCTAGAATGGTTATGTGTATCTTGTGGTGACGAGTACATTTAGGGGCTGATGCATGGAATTTGTGCGCCTAAAAACGGGGATGTGTGCGCCATTCTGCCCGCAAATCCCTGTTTAACAAATGGCGCACAAATCCCCGTTTTTCGGCGCACAAATTCCATGAATCAGCCCCTTAGTATCAAAACATCCCTTTGATTAGTTTTCTTTCTTTTTTAAAATTTGTATGTATTTTTACATTTGTAGATCGCCCTGCAGCCCTGAGGCATCGAGGTGCTGTGAGCTTAAGAAGTCTTAATTCAGGGTCACAGGGTGAGTCCCCACAACAACAGATCTTGATACAGGTTACATATTGGTTTCAGAGATGGCGATTGTCTTACTCAGGAACACAGGTATTGTAAAGTGTCTTTTAACTCAATAATCGCTGTCTGATATTAACACTTTGCAACTAAGCTCATCTATCTTCATTGTTGCTCTTTTTTTATTGTCTTTTTTTTCAGATTATGCCCTGATGACAGAGTCAGTCCAAAATGCATTGGTGTTCTTCAATCGGATTTCCTCGGCAATCTGATGGCATATGAAAAATATGGCCACTCAACTTGATTGTTCATTAACATTTCTTCAATGTTCAATGTTTTTATTGCTACGCAAATTGAAATTGCAGTAACCTTTTTGCACCATGCTTTGGTTTCCGGTTTTGTACTGCCTTTGGTGTCATGTGCATTTCCTGTTGTGATCCTTGAAATGTGATACTGTATTTTTTTTATATGTTACTTATATTGGTGGTGCCCATCCCTTTCTGTAAATCTAAGTCTAATCTAATCTAAATGCAGCTCCATGCTGGTGTGCTGTCAAAATACGGCAGTAGTCTCAGGTAATTAGAAGCTCATCGTCCATTGGGCCTTACAGCCATTAATACAATGTTATGAAAACATGTCTATGCTGGCTGCGTCCCTACATTCTAATATCCACACATAAGAACACAAACGTTTGCTGTGCTCATAATGCCATTATTACCACTCTTCAAAAGAATATCCATGCTGGCTGCACTAATATATGCTAGATAATACCATGTACTTACACTCTCATGTTCTCTTGATCATAATGCCATTATTACCACTCTTCAAAAGAATATCCATGCTGGTTGCACTAATATATGCCAGAAATACCATGTAATTACACTCTCATGTTCGCTTTGCTAATAACGCCATTATCACCACTCTTCAAAAGAATATCCATTCTGGCTGCACTAATATATGCTAGATAATACCATGTACTTACACTCTCAAGTTCTCTTTGATCATAATGCCATTATTACCACTCTTCAAAAGAATATCCATGCTGGTTGCACTAATATATGCCAGAAATACCATGTAATTACACTCTCATGTTCGCCTTTCTAATAATGCCTTTATTACCACTCTTCAAAAGAATATCCATTCTGGCTGCACTAATATATGCTAGATAATACCATGTACTTACACTCTCAAGTTCTCTTTGATCATAATGCCATTATTACCACTCTTCAAAAGAATATCCATGCTGGCTGCACTAATATATGCTAGATAATACCATGTACTTACACTCTCATGTTCTCTTGATCATAATGCCATTATTACCACTCTTCAAAAGAATATCCATGCTGGTTGCACTAATATATGCCAGAAATACCATGTAATTACACTCTCATGTTCGCTTTGCTAATAATGCCATTATTACCACTCTTCAAAAGAATATCCATTCTGGCTGCACTAATATATGCTAGATAATACCATGTACTTACACTCTCAAGTTCTCTTTGCTCATAATGCCATTATTACCACTCTTCAAAAGAATATCCATGCTGGCTGCACTAATATATGCCAGAAATACCAAGTAATTACACTCTCATGTTCGCTTTGCTCATAATGCCATTATTACCACTCTTCAAAAGAATATCCATGCTGGCTGCACTAATATATGCCAGAAATACCATGTAATTACACTCTCATGTTCGCTTTGCTCATAATGCCATTATTACCACTCTTCAAAAGAATATCCATGCTGGCTGCACTAATATATGCCAGATAATACCATGTACTTACACTCTCATGTTCTCTTTGATCATAATGCCATTATTACCACTCTTCAAAAGAATATCCATGCTGGCTGCACTAATATATGCCAGATAATACCATGTACTTACACTCTCATGTTCTCTTTGATCATAATGCCAGTAATGCCACTGTTTGCCAAACATCACCATGTTGACTGCGTCTATACATGCAGTATGCCCACATAATAACACACTCATGTTCTTTTTCCCCCTCACACCAGCAATGCCATTTTAAGAAAAGCTATTCAGGCTGATTGCGGACATGTATGCCTTTGGAACATGGTGCAGTGGAGCCAGCCAATGATCTCCCTTCAATGCTGGGGTGGATTCAACAGTAGAAAGCTGCATTTTGAAGACGTTGGTTTCTTATTTTCACTGCATCACGCTCTCCATGGTTCTTCTGCTGTCCCTTGTTGCATGCTCCTTTCCCTGTCACTGCTACTTGGCCCGTTCGCTCACACATACCTGACATGTTGTTCTCACTCCACTACACCTCCACCTGACAGGCCGCCTACTCCTGCCTTCATGGAAAGTGAGAAGGGACAAACTCCTGAGCCGTGGTGAACTGCTTCAGTCAGCCACATCTGCCCGTTGATGAAAGAGTTCAGAATTGCGTGCTGCCTATCAGACAGAGAATAATGATGGTAGTGTATTGAAAGGCAAGTAAGGCGGGATGAGGAGTGTAGCAAGAAAAGGCAGTCAGGCGAAAAGGAGATGCAAAGGGAATATCACAGTGTGAGAACAGTGGCAGCAAGAGTAAGAGTGAGGTGGATGCAGAGGAAAGATGGACTGAAGCCCAGTTTTCCAACCCTGGTCCAGGCAAGGGTGTGCTCCTTCCTCACACCAGATCAGCGACAGTCCCCATGGGAATCACCACCCTCGCACCCAGGCCAGCAGGATAGGGTGGGGCACTGCACCTGTAAAATAAAATTGCTGATGACAGGAGATGGGCTATGTTAAGATGGATTTCTGAACTCTGTCCTGGTGGCGCAGAAGTTCAGAAGGCCAACCTAATTACTTGGAACAGGGTAACCTCTGGACGAGCCAGACCAATCAAGGAAGCGATCGCGGCGGTCAAGACTAGGTCTCAAGAGGGGTGAGGGTGACTGAAAGCCCGCAATGAGCACACAAAGCAAGAGCGCTTACAAACTACTCCAAACAGTTGTTATATCAAAAATATATACACATTTATTTTAAGGCCTTTAAAATAATGACCGTAGCGAGAAAATCACAATATCACAATATTAAGCCAACACATACCATATCAACACAATGTATATACAAATACGACAGTCGCAAGCGTTATATGCACGAAATGTGTAGTCCACCTGCAAGGGAAGGAAAACAGGCAGTGCGATAATGCTTTAGACTCAGTTTGCCTTCAGAGGCACCTAACTAGATCGAAGTCCGAGCCCTGCGAAGAGTGGAGCCTTGTGCTCAAAGTACCTGCACACGCTGGTGCCAACGGGCAAAAGGAGAAGCTCTTCGGAGGAAGTCAGGCAGTTCGGGTTAGTGCACAACAGAAGAAGAACAGGTTCCGCGACTCAAGCGCAGCCTCCACAGTGAGCAGAAGCAGAGCGCGAGTACGGACAAAAGGGTGCTGTTTTTACACAACGGGGAAAAGCAATGGGCTACTGCAGGAGGGCGACCAGATTCTAGCTATACTACTCACCGGTCCCCGATGCAAGCAGACCCAGGCTTCTCCACGTTAGTTTCAGCAGCTGGCAGGTTCAGAAGAGCCGGGAATGCCTCGTCGTCGTGTAGAGAAAAAAGACGTCCCAATCGAAGAAACCTGCACAGTTTTGTCACCACAGCAGGGCAACGGAGCGGCCGTGTGTATCTGAGCCAAATGTACACTACTCACTTCAGACTTGGGAACGCCAAGTGTACTAAGCGTGTGAGAGTGACAAGGACTCGAAATACAACACAACCTGGCGGCGGTTACAGAGCAGGACTCCCGTGTAAGCTGGTCAGTCAACTGGATGGCCCAGAGACGCTTCCGAAGGCTTACTGGCAGGAGATGATGAAGTCGCCGAGAATAGCTGTTCCTGCTATTCCAAAGGTCGAAGCACCAGTACAGGCCTTCTGGTTCGATCAAAGGAGGAAAGGGTTTCACAGGACGACAGCAGTGCAAAGGAGGAGTCCTTCAGCGGGTCACCAGAGATTCCTCGGTCCAGCCTCTTGGTTGCAGGATACTTGGCTCCTGTATTCCTTTGTTCGTGAGAACTCAGGAGATCGACATGGTAGTGGTGTTTCCAGCCCCCTCTTATCCACGGTTCCCTTCGCGCCAAAACGGAGGGGAGCCAATGGGATATCCGCTCATCAACACACATACCATACGTGGACCAATCACGGACCACGGTGGTCCCAGGCATTCACACTACCCTAGACTCTCTGGCACCCAGGATGTGTATTGGGACCAGACATCCCAGCCCACACCCTGGAGGCACACAAGAGACATGTAGAAGCCCGCGAAAGTATCCGTGTTTCGCAGGAAAGTACATGCCCAAATAAGGAAGGCCCCGGGTCGCTCGACCTGGGCAAGGTGAAGGGAGCAAGACTGTCAGTGGACAGGACAAAGGAGCCTCGTGGTCTGGCCATTTTGGGAGCCAGGCCACCATTTTGGGTTCAGTGCGAAAAACGCGCTCAGAACGCCAAAAGGAGCTCAAAATACACAAAACGATCGCTGCCACCATTCCAATCCCTGAATGACTTGCACCGATCAAATACAATCCTAAACGAGTATCTAGGGCCTGTAGAAGGCTAGAGACCCAAGAGAGCTGTAACTTAGCTTACAGGGCCCTCTTGTGTCATGTTGCACTAAAGCCGCAACATGATAAAAGAAACTACGGGAAACAGCGTTCCCCGGTACTGACTGTCTTAAGGGCATGTCAGTTTCCCCATAAGAAAAGGAGCGAAAGCACAGAGGAGTGCAGCAGAAGGCTGCACTTCTCTGGCAAAGTCAAGAACAAGGTGAAAAACAACAGCAAAAAGTTTAGGGGTTGCCACATGGAAGGAAAATTACCTACAATTACGAAATCTTTCCTAACACTCGCCCCTCCCAGACTATGGACAGGGGGAACTAATCCACCCCTGGATGAGTCTCTTGTTCAGGTCGGTTAAACATTCTGGACAACCCATCAGCATTGCTATGTTGGACACCTGGCCTATGCTCAATAGTGAAGTCGAAGCCTTGTAGACTTATGGACCACCTAAGCAACTTTGGATTCTCCCCCTTCATGTTCATTAGCCACTTTAACGGCTTATGGTCAGTCTGCACAGTGAAGTGGGTCCCATAGAGGTAGGGCCTCAGCTTCCTTAGGGCCCACACAACAGAGAAACATTCTTTCTCTACCGTGGACCATCTGAGCTCTCTGTCCTTAAACTGGCGACTAATAAAACCGATAGGGTGTTCCTTACCCTTCTCATCTACTTGTGATAGTACAGCTCCTATCCCAGTGTCAGAGGCGTCCGTCTGCACGATAAAAGGTCTTTGATAATCAGGGGCCCTGAGGACAGGGGCCTGGCACAAGGAGTCTTTTAAGCCAATGAAGGCCTTCTCACACTCGTCGGTCCAAGTTACCTTCTTGGGTTTCTTCGGAGTTGTGAGGGCAGTCAGAGGAGCAGCTATGGTGCCATAGTCTGCCACAAAATTGTGGTAATACCCTGTGAGCCCTAAGAAGGCTCTCACTTGGGTTTGCGTAGTGGGGGTAGGCCAGTCTTGTACTGCGTGTACCTTACTGGGTAGAGGCTGTCTCCTCCCTCCACCTACTTCATGTCCAAGGTAAACCACTGAGCCTTGTCCATTTTGGTGAGGGGCCACTTGGATACCCTCAAAAGAGCTATCTGAAGGACCGCTCTGGAACAGGTCAGGGAGAGGTTCAGACTCCTCTTCCTCAACATCTGAAGCCAGTAGCAGTGCTGCGATTTCGACTCTTGGGACGAAAGCCTTCAGCCTATTCACGTGAAACACTTTTGGAGCCTGTCCAGGCCTTCCAAGGTCCACTGAATAGTTAACCTCACCCAGGGGCTCCACCACTGGGTAAGGGCCTGACCATTTGTCCTGTAAAGCTCGAGGCCTTATGGGAGTCATGATCAGGACTTGCTGACCAAGTGTAAAGTTGATGAGGGAAGCTTTCTGGTCGTACCAATGTTTCACCAGCCTTGCCCTGCCTTCAATTTATCACTAGCCAAGCCCATCAGAAGTACCATCCGTTTTCTGAGCCCTAGCACATAATCAACTACTTTGGTAGTAACAGGGGGAGTGGGCATCTCCCATCCCTCCTTGACGATGGCTAAGGGTCCCCGTACGGGATGACCGAACAGAAGTTCGAAGGGGCTGAAGCCAACACCCTCCTGTGGTACCTCTCGGTAGGCAAACAGTAAGCATGGTAACAGAAGATCCCATTTTCTTCTCTGAGGCTCCTCCAGAGCCCCAATCATGCTTTTTAAGGTTCTGTTGAAACGTTCCACCAGACCATTGGTCTTGGGGTGGTATGCAGAAGAGAACTTGTAGGTGACCCCACATTCTTTCCACATAGCCTGCATATACTTCGACATAAAGTTGCTGCCACGATCCGACACAACTTCTTTAGGGAAGCCAACCCTAGTAAATATGGCGAGTAAAGCTTTTGCAACTGACTTGGCAGTTACAGTTTTCAATGGGATGGCCTCAGGATACCAGGTTGCATGGTCGACCAGCACCAGGATAAACCTATTGCCTGAGGATGTTTGCGGGTCAAGGGGACCAACGATGTCGATCCCTACCCTTTCAAATGGTACCCCCACAACTGGGAGCGGTACCAACGGAGCTTGGATTGTCGTGCCAACCTTACCAGACAACTGGCAGGAGGCACAACTCCTGCAGTGACTTTCTACTTGCACCCCCATCTTGGGCCAGTAGAAGTGCATGGATAACCTTTGCTTGGTCCTCTTCATACCAAGGTGACCAGCAAGGGGAACTTCATGCGCCAACTGCAGGAGGAAGGGCCTAACAGCAAGGGGAACCACCAACCTCCTATGGTCTCCTTCTGTAGACTCTGTGGGCTCGCTATACAGGAGTACACCTTCCCAATAAATCCTATGCGTCCCAGGAGGTTCACCCTCAAGCTGGGAGCAGGCCTGTCTCCTTAGGCCTTCCAGAGATGGGCACTCACGTTGGCCTTTACTGAATTCGTCCCTATCAGGACCTCCTTCAACTAACAAGTCTTTTAGTTCAGGATGATCGTTGGGGTCGAATACTTCAGGCATCGCCACCTCCTCGTCAGGCCCGGGCGTTTGACCAACTTCCTCCACCGCAGTGGTAGGTGAGCTCGGGGGAATATTCTCTTTCCCTTGTCTTGACTTGTCGACTCCTTTCGTCTTGGGTTTCCCCTTCGGCTGGGGCGGCGTATTGGACTTGGCCAGTGCTGCCCGTGCTTGAGACCGTGTGTAGGGTCTTTCGGCAGTGTCTCCTACGAGCCCTAAAGCTCTGAGATCATTACCTAACAAGACCTTTCCCGGGACGTTTCTCTGAATGCTCACTGGAATCCTGACTGCTGTACCATTTAAAGTAAGATTTACAGGTATTACTGGAAACATACGGAGGGGGCCGTCAGCCAACTTAGTGGGCATCAGAGTAGCTCTGGCAACTTCCTCTGAGTCTACCAAGGTAGAATCCACTACAGTGCGACTGCACCCACTATCCCTAAGAGCTGGAGTATCCACTCCATTGATCAGAACACTGTCTTTAAAGTAGTGCTTGGTATTATCCGGAATCCTAGCATAAGCCTCTGCGACTTTAGGCTCCCAGGAACCCAGGGAAACTAAAACTACCTCAGCCTCTATCCCGCTGGGAAATGAGTCTGAGGAGAAGGATGCTCCTGTAATCTCTTCTTCCTCGTAGGAGGAGAAGGCCAGATTAGCGGAGTGGACCCCCAAAGGTCTAACCTTACAACGGGGATCCCCCTTCACGTGGTCAGTTGCTCCACAAGCAAAACAAGATCGATTGGGTCTGTTTACATAGGGAGGCTTATTGTAACCAGAGTTTTGTTTCGGAGGCTGACCTCCACTACCCTGTGAGTTCTCTTGTGTCTTACCCTTATTTTTCTTTTTGTGGCCCTTATGAGACGAAGATTTAGCAGATTCTCCACCCTCCATATCTTTGGACTTTTTCCCTTCCTCCTGCTTACCAGGATGAGTTTTGTCCTTATGGGACACTCGATTTGACACCCATAAGTCTGCTGCAATGGCCAGCTTCTTAGGATCTATCTCCTTCGAATCGGCCAAATGCTGCTTAAGCTCCGGGGAAGAAGAAGCAAAAATGTGTTCCAGCATGACAAGATTTATCATGCCTTCGAAGGTAGAAACCTTATAACCTTCGACCCAGCCAGTTAAGTTTTTCAAGGATTCAGTGACATAAGATACCCAAGTACCACCTTCCTTTTTCTTATACTCTCTGAAACGTTTCAAATATTGGGCCGGAGTCTTCCCAAACTTTAAAATGAGAGTTTGCTTTAACATTGCGAAATCAGCTCGCTCAGCCTTCGACATTTCCATAATGGCACTACAGCCAGAATGGGGCAGTCTGCTGAGTAACCAGGCAATCTTATCAGCATTGTCAACTTGTTGAACTTCGCATGCATTCTCAAACGCATTCAGCCAGTCCATAATGTCATTCCTTTCTTCATACACACTGAGCAGATCTTTCGGAAACCGTGGATGAGAGGAAGCCCCAGACCCATGTCCAGGACCCTTGGACCCATTTGCAAACTGAAGCTTGGCCAGTTCCAACTGGTGATCCCTGTCTTTTTGTTTTTCTGCCTGTTCGATTTTTAGTTTGGCTATGCTGAATTCAAGCTCCTGCTGCCTAAACCGCAGCTCTTGCTTCTTGAATTCAAGCATAGCCTCCCCATCAGCACTGCTGGCAGAGGAAACATTAGACATCACATCCTCCCTGTCCTCGTGGTCGCGATGGATCAGTGCAGTGGCAGAACCGTCGGTTCTACCAGTGAGAGCAGCCCCACCACCTTCTGCACTGTCCTCAGAAGTAATAGCGTCAAGCTGCGCTTCTTGCCATGCCACGATTCTTTGGATCATTTCCAATTTCGTGCCTTGAGAGGAAACACCTCTCTCCGCACACATCTTCTTCAATGTTTCTGATTTGGAAGCATTTAAAGTTAACAAGGTATTTGTTTCCATACTGTTAGATAGGACTATGGCCTTTTTAAAGTTATACTACAACAATTCACTACGTGTCCTGGTTGGAATAACCTGAAATGCCTTAGTTCGTGCGCAACACTGGATACCTTCAGTCGTATCCCACCGCTGTACACCAATTTGTTAAGACGGATTTCTGAACTCTGTCCTGGTGGCGCAGAAGTTCAGAAGGCCAACCTAATTACTTGGAACAGGGTAACCTCTGGACGAGCCAGACCAATCAAGGTAGCGATCGCGGCGGTCAAGACTAGGTCTCAAGAGGGGTGAGGGTGACTGAAAGCCCGCAATGAGCACACAAAGCAAGAGCGCTTACAAACTACTCCAAACAGTTGTTATATCAAAAATATATACACATTTATTTTAAGGCCTTTAAAATAATGACCGTAGCGAGAAAATCACAATATCACAATATTAAGCCAACACATACCATATCAACACAATATATATACAAATACGACAGTCGCAAGCGTTATATGCACGAAATGTGTAGTCCACCTGCAAGGGAAGGAAAACAGGCAGTGCGATAATGCTTTAGACTCAGTTCGCCTTCAGAGGCACCTAACTAGATGGAAGTCCGAGCCCTGCGAAGAGTGGAGCCTTGTGCTCAAAGTACCTGCACACGCTGGTGCCAACGGGCAAAAGGAGAAGCTCTTCGGAGGAAGTCAGGCAGTTCGGGTTAGTGCACAACAGAAGAAGAACAGGTTCCGCGACTCAAGCGCAGCCTCCACAGTGAGCAGAAGCAGAGCGCGAGTACGGACAAAAGGGTGCTGTTTTTACACAGCGGGGAAAAGCAATGGGCTACTGCAGGAGGGCGACCAGATCCTAGCTATACTACTCACCGGTCCCCGATGCAAGCAGACCCAGGCTTCTCCACGTTAGTTTCAGCAGCTGGCAGGTTCAGAAGAGCCGGGAATGCCTCGTCGTCGTGTAGAGAAAAAAGACGTCCCAATCGAAGAAACCTGCACAGTTTTGTCACCACAGCAGGGCAACGGAGCGGCCGTGTGTATCTGAGCCAAATGTACACTACTCACTTCAGACTTGGGAACGCCAAGTGTACTAAGCGTGTGAGAGTGACAAGGACTCGAAATACATATCAACCTGGCGGCGGTTACAGAGCAGGACTCCCGTGTAAGCTGGTCAGTCAACTGGATGGCCCAGAGACGCTTCCGAAGGCTTACTGGCAGGAGATGATGAAGTCGCCGAGAATAGCTGTTCCTGCTATTCCAAAGGTCGAAGCACCAGTACAGGCCTTCTGGTTCGATCAAAGGAGGAAAGGGTTTCACAGGACGACAGCAGTGCAAAGGAGGAGTCCTTCAGCAGGTCACCAGCGATTCCTCGGTCCAGCCTCTTGGTTGCAGGATACTTGGCTCCTGTATTCCTTTGTTCGTGAGAACTCAGGAGATCGACATGGTAGTGGTGTTTCCAGCCCCCTCTTATCCACGGTTCCCTTCGCGCCAAAACGGAGGGGAGCCAATGGGAGATCCGCTCATCAACACACATACCATACGTGGACCAATCACGGACCACGGTGGTCCCAGGCATTCACACTACCCTAGACTCTCTGGCACCCAGGATGTGTATTGGGACCAGACATCCCAGCCCACACCCTGGAGGCACACAAGAGACATGTAGAAGCCCGCGAAAGCATCCGTGTTTCGCGGGAAAGTACATGCCCAAATAAGGAAGGCCCCGGGTCGCTCGACCTGGGCAAGGTGAAGGGAGCAAGACGGTCAGTGGACAGGACAAAGGAGCCTCGTGGTCTGGCCATTTTGGGAGCCAGGCCACCATTTTGGGTTCAGTGCAAAAAACGCGCTCAGAACGCCAAAAGGAGCTCAAAATACACAAAACGATCGCTGCCACGATTCCAATCCCTGAATGACTTGCACCGATCAAATACAATCCTAAACGAGTATCTAGGGCCTGTAGAAGGCTAGAGACCCAAGAGAGCTGTAACTTAGCTTACAGTGCCCTCTTGTGTCATGTTGCACTAAAGCCGCAACATGATAAAAGAAACTACGGGAAACAGCGTTCCCCGGTACTGACTGTCTTAAGGGCATGTCAGTTTCCCCATAAGAAAAGGAGCGAAAGCACAGAGGAGTGCAGCAGAAGGCTGCACTTCTCTGGCAAAGTCAAGAACAAGGTGAAAAACAACAGCAAAAAGTTTAGGGGTTGCCACATGGAAGGAAAATTACCTACACTTACGAAATCTTTCCTAACAGGCTACATCCTGAGTTCTTACCTTATTAACTGGACACAGGCAACAAGGTGGATTTTATAGGGATCCCAACGGGGACCCCTCTTTATTCATAAAAAAAACACTTAAACTCTAATCCCTTTCTTAGAATGACCCTAAAGTGAGTACCATCTAAATGGGGATATGCTCTGTCATTCCACCCTTCCTTGGAGGGGTCCCAGGGTCCCAAGATCCATAGGTAACCTGAAATTGGAATTGCTAATAACATTTGATTCACATGACGTATTTGGCAAACAAAAGGTTTGTCAAGAGCCCCCCAGACTGTAAAAAAATCAAACACTGTTAAGAAATACAAAAAACGCTATTTTGAAGCCTACGCCCATTAATTTCCTCATAGAGAAAAAGTCAACATTTCTGTGCGGTGCACAGCAAAACTCGATGGACAGAATTGGACCAGGTACGAAACAACTTGGGCACGAATCAGTGACGTGATTTTTCGGGAGGGATCTGGGGTTATTCTGTCCAATAGTAGTTAAAATGTTTGATGAAGGATGGGGTGCCCCATTCTCCCAGATTTGCAGCTATTTCTCCCTCATGCTTTGAAGCAAAAAGGCTTTTCAGAATTTAAAAAGTTCCCATACGTTTTATTCCATGCAAGATATAACCAGGGTTATTGCCGAGATAACCAGGGTTAGCTGAAAACAAAAAGTGGAAAAATGCCATTTAAAGGAAGGAGGGGAAAAGATGAAATGGCATCAGACTAGTGGTGGGAGGCAGAAAGAGGACACCATTTGACATTGGAGGGTTGGACGGGCTGGGGACCAAGAACAGAGCTCGAACGATTTCTCATAACCGGGGTTATTTTTGCATAATTATAGTTATAGTAGAAAATGGGATCGGGAATGAAAGTGCACCACATGAATAACCAAGGTTATTTGTAGCACATTACTATTATTGGTATCCAGTGATGTTACCAAAAAGATAACAACAAATGAAATAATACCCCAAAAAATTACGAAAACTAAATATAGAGAGGGTTGGGATTGGTTTAAAGGGCTAGGGGGTGGTTCGGGGTGGGGTTAGAAGAGTGGGGAAACAGGGCTTTTAGAGGGACCCACCAATTTAAAAAATAAATATATTTATTTTCTCAGTAATATTTAATTTGCTAACATTCTTTTCAGTAAGAACACATGGAACCACTATTAATGAGATGGGATGAATAACCGGTTTAATGTGTCTAAAAAAAAGCTACAGTGGGGTGGGGCTAATGGATGCAGCCGAAGACTATGGCTACTGGGTTACTTTAAGGAATCGAATGGTGCAACCTGGAATATGCTAGGGGGCCCCAACAAACACTAATGGGGCAATATCTCAAGTCACCACGGTGAAAGGCCGCAGCCACTGTGCCCAAAAGTAACCTAGTGGTGCGGCCACGGCTGACGTCCGGGGCCAATGCCCATGGTCGAAGGAAATGGCTAATGGGCTTGTTTAGGAAACCATCCAATGCTATTATGTCTTGCGCGCTTTCTTCTAATAAGAAGGTCTAATGAATTAAATATGTACATTTCACTTTGAGATTTATGTTCACTTACTGTGCATATATTCATGGGTGCCAGCTTTTGATGTTCACAATGGGGGCAAATGTATCTGGGTATGTGTTATTCTTGCAGCCGTTCATTTTTTTACCTTTTCATTGCAGCTTAAATGCAGTTAGTTGGAGTTGTGCAATGTATCACAACAGTCACCAAGAGACCAGCCATAAAACAAGGAACTTGTAGCACGCTGCTTAACCAAAGTGAGTGATCCTCAGGAAATAACTTAATCTCACTGCGCAATGCCTAAAACATTGTGAGTTCTCAAGGTCTGCAATATTTTAGACATAACAATACAACTGTCAAAACAGGTCAAAATCAGTTTGTGATTGATGAACATCTTTGAGTGAATGGTTGCAAGTGGTTTAAAATAAAGAGTGGCCGTGCCCAACGGCCTTGGCCATAGGCCATGGCTAGTGGTCTGTTAGTGTTCTAAAATGGACAATGGGCGCGGCCGAGGCTATGCCCACCGGACATGGGCTAGTGGTCTGGTAGTGTTTTAAAATGGACAGTGGGCCGAATGCCGTGACTACTGGCCATTTGCGGGAAAAATCTATGGAATAACAAAACCCTTGAAATTCAAGGAAAAAACAATAGCTGCAGGGACGTTAAGGTGAGTAATATATTGTAACAAAACATTTGAAATAAATTCAAGGAAAGAACTTCAGTTGCAGGGACGTTAAAGTGAGAATTTAATGCAACAAAACCCCTGAAATTCAGCTGAATCCACCTTTACTGTGCGCGCCCTATTGCAGAGTCTATGACTACACTGATGACACCACTGATGACATCACCGGCGACATCACTAATGACATCATCTATGACATACACACAGGTCAATATATAAAACATTTGATATTATTTAAAGATTACTTTTACTTTGTACAGTATGTGTTTTAATTTAATTTTAACAACTACAAAAGACAAACAGAAAGACATAAACATCTATGTACATGTTTTAAAGCAAATGTTTTATTTTAAAACTTTATTTATTTTCTATACATATACAAATTTCGAGTAACAATCACTTTCTGTTTAATACCCATGTATGAAAATTCTTAAAATATATCCTAATACTAAGTTGTTTTAAAGCACTTCTCATGTCATTTAGAAAATTTTACGTGCACACATAAATCTATGGAATATATGCACGTATAATTTTCTAAATAATGTTTTATATATAACATTATATATGTTTATTTGAAAACATTGTAAATAATTAGGGTTAGTGTTCAACATGTGTCACTTTCTATTTATTTCTACTAATTTTTTTGTAAATATGTATACAGATTATATTATAGTGAGCATGTCTTAGATATATTATGCACAAACAGTAACATTCTAAGCAGTTGGGATATCATCTTTTACCAACATACTACAAAAAGAAGCTTCACAAGTAGTGATATGATGCATGTGTAGCTGTTTACTGATTTAATCCATGTATTCATTGTTATGAACTATTCTAAAATGCTAAGATCACATCTGTAGAAGCGTAAGGGTGGTCTAAATATGGCCAAATATAATCATTGTTGTCATATATGATGCTTTTAGCGATGTCACCAGTGATGCCAGTGATGCCATCGATTCATTGCACGTAGGTGGTGTGAGTTATGGTTGCTTAGCTTACCATAACTAGCGAATGTCAAGGGCTTTTCGGTTTTACTTTGAAACATAACGTCCCTTTCACAAAGTTTTTTTACTGAATATACATATATATATATATATATATGGCAGTGAATAAAAACAAAGGGGCTACACATGTGATATCATCAGTGATGTCATCAATGACATTTGTGATGCCATCTTTCATGTCCTGGGTGTTAGTATTAGCAGTGCACAGTGGTGAGGGCATGTATGGTTGCTTAGCCTACCATAACTGGCGAATTTCAGGGGGTTTTCGGTTTTACTTTGAACCATAATGTCACATTTCTAAAGTTTTTTTAGTGAATTTCTATAAATATACATAACACACAATGGGCCTCATTACACGGTATGCGGTAGGGATTTACCGGTACCGGTAAAATACCGGTACCGGTAAATCCCTGCCGCCTTACTACGAGGTCCCTTAGCGGGTTGGAGTTTTAACGCCTGCTTTTTGCAGGCGTTAAATACCAACCCGCTAAGGGACCTCGGAGCTAATTACGGCACCGCTAAATTGCGGTGCCGTAATTAGAGCCTTCCCCATTCCCATTGAGCCCTATGGGGCAGAAATGGGAATGGGGAAGGGCAATGGCGGAAGGGGGATTTACCGCCCCTCCAACCTTGGGATGGGGCGGTAAATCCCCTTTCCGCCAAGGCGGTGCCGGTATTTTACCGGCATGAGCCATGGCGCTAATAGCGCCATGGCTCACCGCCTACCGTGTAATGAGGCCCAATGACCTACAACATATAAAACACATTATGTCACAATGGGACTACTGCTGCAGTCAGTCGCCCCCTTGAAGGGCTGTCCTGATGTTTGGACGGGTCCTGTCACCTAATGGTATATGGGGCCTTGCCCCACTTATTCTTTCTTCTAGGTGCCTCTATCCACCACATGGTGCCTCCAGAACACACTGCACATGGCTGGATAATTCAAAATGTCTATAGACGGCCCTGTGGCTGCGTGGGAGTCTGCTCACTGCCACGACCTGCAGCGCCGGTTATACCTTCAGGGTGGGCCCCATTGACTAGGATTCGAACACGCTCTCACTGCCGTGCGCACTGCCAGTTCAAACTCTTTGTGGTGGTCCCATTTGGGTGGGGGCCGCCCACATCACTGCCTCACCTCGCAGCACCATATTTACTTCATGTGGCATCTCTGTTTGCATGGTGGAAGCCGCTGCTTTCACCGCCAGAACGCAAGTGCCATCTTTGGTTCATGGGGCATCCCTATTTTATGGAGATACCGCCATATTCACTGTCATTCATACGGCCTTCAGCTCCTCCTGGCCCACCCCCAGCATTGTGGTGGAGGGATGCAGGAGACGGGCCACGGGAACTTCATCCAGGCTCCTTCACCAGGGCAGCCCGGGGCCTCTCTTCACCCGGGCTGCCACGACGAGGCATATGTCAACAAAGAAAAAGTTTCCCCTTTCCCATTGTACAGATTTCTAAGAACCCTCCTACCATTGGTGGGGGCATAAACTTGTTCCTCCCAAGTCCCTGTTTGAATCTTCTTAGGTGTGGGACAAGGGGACTACTGAGGGACTCGCAGCCTTTCTCTGCGTGGGTTGGAGTCTGTCTGCTTCTGCAGTTTATACCACGCCTTTGTTAATTCAGGCCCTGTATGTATCTAACTGGAGACAAATGACCATTTACAACAAAGTATATTCAAAAATAATGATTTATATAATACAAGTGTGTAATGTGGTGATGACAAGTTCACAGTGGCACATATATACAGTGTGTAACAGAAATAAAGATAAATATAAAACAAAGTATAACCATGTTTAACTTTGCATTTTCAGTGCCAAAATTTAGTACACAAAAATAAAGAAAACATAAATTCAGCTTCAATGGTTCCTGAGCACATATATTCCTCATGACATCTGATCAAACTTGACATATATAAATCATGTCCGGGATGTTATGTGTATGGTAAGAACAATTTCTTCTGGGGTTAATCATTTGAGAGTGAATTTATTTGCAGATATCTCTACTCAAATGTTTAGGGTGATTTTTTAGGGATTTAGGTCTTTGGACTTTTAGGGATATCTCAAAAATTGCCAGTTCAAACTCTTCGTAGTGGTCCCATTTGGGCGGGGGTTGCAGACATCACTGCCTCATCTTGCAGCACCATATTAACTTCATGTGGCATCTCTGTTTGCATGGTGGAAGCCGCTGCTTTCACCGCCAGAACACAAGTGCCATCTTTGGTTCATGGGGCATCCCTGTTTTATGGAGATACCGCCATATTCACTGTCATTCACACGGCCTTCAGCTCCTCCTGGCCCACCCCTCAGCATTGTGCTGGAGGGATGCAGGAGACGGGCCACTGGAACTTCATCCAGGCTCCTTCACCAGGGCAGCCCGGGGCCTCTCTTCACCCGGGCTGCCACGACGAGGCAGCCTGGGACTTGCAGCTTCCCACTCTTTACTCAGACGGCAGCCCGGGAATTGACTTCATTATGTGCCCCCTGGGGCAGAGCGGGATTCCAGCTCTTTACCTCCCAGGCCACCTCACATGTGCTGCTCGGAAAGACTTTCACAAATGGCCCACCCCGCTGGCCACAAGGCAGGCTGACTTGGGGCACATCCGGGCTGCCAGGTTCAGGCCATCCTACTTGCACGGCCCGGACCGGGCAGTTCATTTGCATACTAGGCAGCCCCACACATGCTGTCCAGGTCCTTTCCTCTCACTGTGCCTGTCCGGGCAGACCCCTTGGTGGACCGACAAGCAGCATGACCCCATGGGTAGCCAGGCTGCTCATGCCATGCAACACGGCTCCAGGATACACTCGCCAAGTTACCGAACACATGTGGCACACAGCACAATGATGCCTGTTGGCTCTGGGGGCGGGGGGCTGTTCGAAGCAGTGGCCCTCTCAGAGAGGTTTCTTTTATTTTCCTCCACTCTCTGTTTCATTTCTTTTCTCCTGCTCTCTTTTGCTGCTTCTCCTTCTTCCTAACTGTCTTCTACCTGTCCCCTTTTGCCAAATCCACTTTGGATTCTTTTCTCCCCTACGCAGCCCATTCTTGGGCTGGGGAGTTCTGTTTCTCTGCTCTGCTATTCTGCTCCCTTTAACATTCCATCCATCCTCATGTTGGGCTGGGTGGATTATTCCAAAAACAAACAAACACACACAAACAATGAATACAGTATTTTATTTGATCAAACCCTGCTATCTGTATCTTTATTTCTAGTTTTTCCCTTAGGGGGATAGCATGCAGCCCCTACTCTCTGGGCCCTTTTTGTACCACTGGCTACATGGAGGAACAGATTGAGGTTAGGTAGCAAAGTTCTTGAGTGGGTAAGGACAAACAAGGGCAGGCCAAGGCCAAGTGACATGAAAGAGGAGGGAAAGAATCGATGGGCATTTTAGATAGATAGAGGGCAAAGGACCTGAGGAAAAAGCAGGAAGATGCAATAGGAGAATAATCGGCCTGAGGGCATTTAAAGAAAAGATGGAGGGTTGGAGGCATGAGAGAGCCTGAGGAGTTGCATTGCAAAGGAAGGCAGACAGGCATAAGAGTCTAAAGAAGAAAAAGTGGGGTGCAGGGTCAAGCCTGATAGAAATCAAGGGAGGTGTGCATATGTAGGTAAAAATAGAAGAATTGGGGGAGTTAAGACAAACTGCCTTGAATACCTAAACTAGAAGACTGGAACATGTCAGCACTATTAGATCTGAAGGCCAGCATTCTCCAGGTCTTTGAGAAAGGCGAAACAGCTCTTTTGATGCTTCTGAACTTATCAGCGACTTTCAAACTGGTTGACCATGTGCAGCTGGCCATTAGGCTTTTATGCTCTGACGCTTTTTCACCAGCTGCGGCTAGCTAGGTCAACTCCTTCCTTGCTGGACGGTCAGCCAGAGTGTTCAGTGGTGATGTTGTGTCTGAGGAATTCTTGGTGTCATGTGGAGTCCCCCAGGGAACCTGTTTATCCCCTACCCTATTCAACCTCTTCACCAATCCCCTATTGAAACGGCTCAACAAGAATCAGGTATCTTATACTAACCACGCAGATGCTATACAATGCTGTGTACCTCTGCCAGGGGAATACACCCATGACTCCAAAGATGGAGAACAGTCTTGCCCTGAATGACTCAAAAAACAGAGCTTATAATTATGGGCACAAGACGACAGCTGAATAAGCTTAACCTGAACTTTTGCACATTTCGAATTTCTGACTGTTCGCTAGACACCCTACCCAGAGTCATGACTCTCCGCATTTTCTTGGATCAGGAACAAAAAATTAAAGCACACCTCAATTACCTGATTACTTCCACCTCATATTATCTGAAACTCTTATCCCAACTCAGACCATTTCTCACGCACCTTAACCGAGCCACTATAGCCAGAGCCATTTTAGGCAAAAATCTTGCTTACTGTTCAATCTTGTTACAAGGAATTGGCAAAGAAGAGCTGGTTCGTCTGCAGACGGTCCAAAATAATGCAGTCCAGGCTTAAAGATCAGGTCTCAGAGGCCAGGAAGGCCTTGCACTGGTCCCCTGTGGCATGAAGAATTACCTTCCGCGTGTTGACCGTCACACACAAGTATCTCTGTGGAACTAGTCCTCTATACTTATCTAACAGACTCCTCTGGCAACCAGCACGTTGAGTGCTTACATCCAACAACTCATTTCTTCTGCATACCCCCAGGACCAAACGTATTCAGGTTGCTCAAGGGTCTTTCCCCAATGCTGCGCCTGAATGTTGGAATGCTCTTCCACCTGACCTGAGGTCCTGTCATTCTCTTACCAGGTTCAAGCATGGCTTAAACCACTGCTATTCCAGTTACTCCTATTGCTCCCCGCCTGCTATCTACTTGCTTCCCTTTAGTCTGATCAGTTTGATGGTTTTTGTTTAGTTTAGTCTGTTTTATCAGCGCTCCTATATCTACAGGTCTTGTCTTAGCACTTTGTTAATAATAAATGATAATAAATAAATAAATATGTAGTGAGAGCAATTAGAAGGCCAAAGTGGTGGAGGGGTGAGCTACGATACTGCTCAGCCAACAGAAGGAGGATGGAGCATAAAGAATACTAGTCGATGGTAAGCCATCAATACAAGACAAACAAACGGTGTGACAAGCAGAAAGTTATAGAGGTTGAAAGGGAGGGCGCGATTGGCAAAGGGGTGAAACAAAAGAAGGGACTTATGGTAGAAGCAAGGATGTATGAAGACAAATAGCAACCCTAGTGTTGGGGGGGTTGGAAGGGTGGGAACAGGATTGGTGAAGAGCCCATGCAGGGCTGTCAGAAGATGTGGTGAGGCCCGGAGCAAAACATTTGTTGAGGCCCCCTTACAATTTCTTGCACTCGGCCAGCGGCGGCACCTCCGCAAACAGGAGACTCGAGAAATCTCCCTTTGAGTTTGTGTGCAGGATCCCAAATATGGTTTATTAATACAACTCCAAATCAACTACAGCAAAGTTAGATTTCTCTACTGTAGAAAGCTTTATGCCGGACTAAACTTTGTCTCATATGCATAAATATATATAGGATGGCATGAGGTCTCCACTCCGCCACCTCCAACTCGCTGAGGGTTAGTCACTTTTCCAAGCAAAGAGTTGAGGGCAAATCTCTTTCTTCGGCTGGGGCCTCCCTCTGAAAACAGCCTTCCTGCCTCTCTGAAACTTGAGCAGAACCATCTCTGGTTCTGGAAGCAACTCAAGACCTGTCTCTTCGCTTCTGCCTTTTCTCTACCTCTCCCTTGCTGATCACCTTCCTGATCCATGCACTGGTCACCTGGTCAAGCTCTGAATTTGGGCCCCGGTACCAGCCTGTCCTGTTGCAATCCTGCACTGCGTCTTGGCTCCCATGCACGTGTGGTCTGTACCTGTAACCCCACGGTCCCTCTCTTGCACTTATTCTCCACCCGTTGGCTGCACACTTGTTTCTCCTTTGTTCCTGCACTTCTGCATCCTACCCCACCCTCGGCACTTCTCCCCTCCCTCCTTCCCTGCTCTTGCGTGATCTGAATGACACAAGGCCTAGTTAGATCTGTGTTTTGGCCTACTCTTTTGTTTCCCCCTCATTGCCTTGTCGCGCCTAGAAACATTGTGTACAGGCACGTTATAAATGCCATATCATATAATTAAGGAGCACCCTGCCCCTGTGTGTGCATTAAAATACACATCATACACAGTGACAAATGATATACAGTGGAGGCTGGTACATTTCTGAATTTCAGAGGCTTAAATGTTTGTGCCAATTAGGCAGGATCAACAGAGCACAGTGGGGAGCCGAAACCAAACTTGCTTGAGGGGGGGTTCTCAACCCCAAGAAAATGTTTGAAACATTGGGTTAAAATTATGCAATTTACAGCACTTTCTTTGCGAAATTGGGTAGAAATTCATACAGTTTGCAATTGGTTTTCTATGGAAACACATGGAAAATCCCAATAGTTGCAAATTACAAACCGTGCACAGGAACATTTTTCAATACATTTCATGCCGCCTTTCCACACAAGATATGCTAGTATAAAAATATATACATGCTGGTTGTTTGGTGCAAAATGGTTTGAGTACCTGAGCAGCTAATAGCAGTACCTGGTAAATGTCTAATACTTATACACAAGCCAAAACTGTTGGCTTTGCCAATGCTTGTTTTTAACAGGACTTCAGCGAAAGACATGCTGGGTGTTTATAAATCGAGTGGCCAAAGGCAGACCTGATTAAGACATTTTTACTACACCAGTTCCGTGTTTAGAACTTCAATGAAGTCGAAGACTCCTTTGAGAAAACACTTGCAGGCACATTGAGGTCAACGTTTGATGGCAAGCTATGCTTAAAGCTAGCTCAAAGAGTTCCAGTGAGGAGGACCAAAACGTTAAATGTGCCTTGACTTCTCTGTTTACAAAGGCCATGCAATTAGTAACATAAAACATTTCACTGTTAGCCCTTGCGTTCATATGCATACATTTTTAGGTAATTGAAATCATGATGTGGGGTTAGCACTTGCATGCTAGGGGAGTGATTAGAAGGGAAGTGGTGACATGAGACATCTCATTCTCACAGCAGTCCTTAAGTGTGACGTTTCAGAAATGAAGGCGAGAGGTAGCTGCTTGTAACATTGAAGCTTCACCAGAATAATCTCGTTTCAATGTGAAAAGATGTTATATGCCCCACACAAGGAAGTTTCCCTCTCCCTCACAGCCTCTGATGTTAGCGCCTCTCCCAACATTTGAAGTGCAAGTTTCCAACGCCCCTCACCGCCCGCCCCCGAAATTTTAGCCTAGGTGCACCTCTGATGCCATGAGCCCACCCCTTAATGAAGTGGCCCACAAGGCGGCTACATTTAGGGGTGGGGCTGAACACACATTCACATAAAACACTTTCACCCATGCATTCATCCACCAGTTACACAACTCCATACATACGTGCATGCATACATAAAACCAAACAGCATTGATACAAACACCAACATGCACACATGCATTCATACATGCACACTTATTTAATTTAAATACACATATATACACATTTATTTTAAAATAAAAAACACTTACCTTACCTCCATGTACCCTTCAAAAGCATCCACGCAGCCGACACGTAGACATGCTGCCTGACAGGAGAGAACTCCTCTCCCATCAGTCAGCTTGGTCACGATGGGCAACGTGAACACACTGACTGACAGGAGAGGAGTCCTCTCTTGTCATTCAGCATGTCCACATTGTCAGCTCAATAACGGGAGGCAGCAGAGCTCACTTCTGAGCCCTGGTGCCTCCCATTATTTTGCTGTTTTTTGCGGAGCCGAACGTCTTCGCAACAAACAGCTAAATCATTGCAGGGCAGAGAGCAGACAGCACAGTTCCCCGTGTGAATAAAGGACATGGGAGACTGTGCTGACTTCTCCTTAGGAGAAGGGGACGCGAGGCCCCCCGCAAGCTCGAGGCCCGGGGCGTTTGCCCCCCCCTGCACTTCCCTCCGGACGGCCCTGAGCCCATGAGTCATGTCCCTTACCAAGCTTCTCTTTGATGAGCCATCTGGCTGATTCCGTCCCTAAACCTAATATATTTGGTGTGCTAAGCTTGGTGGTCATAGGCCAGGCACTACCAATACACAGTCAAATGATTACCCAATGGGCACTCCTTGGAGCAAGGGAGGTTGGCCCTAGTGGCATGTCAGGACACTGAGCTTGCATTCAGCCTAAAGAACAACACACTATGATGGTGGCCCTTCCTCCTCAACTTTAGAGCAGCACTTCAACAGGGAATGAAGACGCAATATAGAAGGTGCCAAGTCCCTATGGCAGGAGGGAGGGAATTTTCGGTTCTGTAGCATTCCCTAGTAGAAGTGTATCACAGTGTTGCAGCAGAAACCCTATAATTAAGTATACATGGCAACTACTTATGTATGAAAATGAGACCACGTTTTCTAATTAACTTACCTGTAGTGTGAGACGGCTTTGTTTTTGGAAGAGATAGTGTCTGCCCACAGGTGCTACCGCGCCTGTCTCTGGAGGAACAGGGCGAGCAAGGGCTCCATGAGGGGGTCAGGGCGCCAAGGGCAACAAAATTCCAAGGAGGAACACCCTTCTTAAGCATGTTGCAAGTCCCATGGTGAAGGCAGTCCAAGAGGTGTAGACAATGGACTGGATGGGAAAGTGTCTGGAGTCAAGGTAGCCTGGGCCGAGGATATAACGAGAGTGAAATATACAAGGCACAGGAACAAGGTAACAAGGAGAGAGTAAGGAAGGGCCTGGAAAAGAGCAGGATGAGCAACGTGGAGGCTGAACAAAGGACAGAAAAACAGGTATCAGCACAACACGGAAAGAAGGAAAGTTGCAACACAGGGAACCTAGTCATGGCGTCCCGTTTTCTATGCTGTTTGTGATCTTCTCCTTCAAGAATCGCGCGGCAACGTCTGTCTGACGTGATCACGGTAGAGCGGCCATCTCGGCGAGGATAAGTAGTGTCCTTGCCACGTCCAACATCGCCATAGTGACCACTTTGGAGTGCGGCACAGCCGTGCTCTCACAGTACCATTTGATCTATTCCTTATAATTGTGCCACACCCAAAATCACATGCCAAAATAAAAAACTGAGACAGGCCACTAACAGAAGTAGGACTACAGCTTCAGCTGTGAAACTAGTCCTACTTCTACCTCGTGGGTCTTTATCACGGCTGGGGTATGAATTTGTGCATGTGTCCTCGTTTGTGGTTTAAGCAGGTTGATTTCAGCAGGCCCTGTGTGTTCACAGCCTTGGTCCTGACGGACCTGTGGTCCGAAGTCTTGGTCCAGTGAGTGCTGCCTCAGAGTCTGCTGATCTGAATCCAATGACTCTGCTCTTTAGATATGCTACCGTCTGGGGCCACACACACACATTCATACCCTAGCCTTGATAAAGACCAACAAGGTCGAAACACGTGTCGGCTGACCACTACTAGGACTAGAAGTCCACACTTAAACAATAATAAAAACCTGCACTGTATAAACTGCAAATAGCAGGGAAATCAATTTTTCCGAAATTTGAATTGCAAGGTAGCCAGGCCTCTTTCTCTAATCATACAAAGACGGGTGGTTCTTCACCTCAACCAAAACCTGTGACCTTGCATAAACAACTATGGCAACACAAAAATAACTAAGAGCTTAGCGCAGGAGTGTTAAAAAAAACTAGGGCTCAGTCTCTTCTTCTCTCTGATCCCACTTCTATGTGTGTGGGCTGTCGCGTTTCATGTTTATCGAGTGAGGAGAGTTCCTGGGACGGAGGTACGAATTCCTGGACAGTCCCGGTAAAACCGGGACGTCTGATCACCCTGTGGCAAGTCCGATGAAGTTCGAGGGTGTTTTCATGAAGAAAAATCATGTGCAGACATAGGTACTGTGCATGCATTTTCCATGAACAGCCCCTCGAAAGAAGACTTTCATGATGCTTATTTTGAAATGTTGAGATTTACATCAGCCACCGTTTCCTTATCCGAAACTGATGCATGCCCAAAGGATTTAGAAAGTCAAACTCGAGATATTCAGTTTACACAATCCCTCAAATATAATTACAATTTGTACCTGCACAGGAGGTTGAAAGTGTAAAGTTATATGTTTTTTTTTTGGGATTAGTCATGCAAATTTAAAACCCCACAATGACTGGCAGTGCTGTGATCAAAATGGCCATGCACACAAATAATATGCTTGTGTGCCATTTTATGGTGATGTGCAGTTCACAGACTACATTTCCTGGTGCATGTGCTGTGCTGCAACGTGGATGCAACAATGTGTTGCATGCTTTTTATGTTGGTCCATTGGGGATGCTGGGTGCAGAGCAATTTATAAACACTAACCAAAGCAATGGGTGTGTATTCTCTGGGTATTTCAATGCTCTCTTGCTCCGGGACACTGTGTGTACTACATCTATGGCCGCACAGGTACATGTGCATCATTGTTTTTATGGGTTTATGTTCGGTTGTTTGTGTGACAAAGTAAGAAACATTTTTAGCACCTTGTTTTGACCTTATATCATCCTAAAATGTTGCTGTGGATTAGGCTGGTGTCAGATGTAATTTAGTTTTGGCTTGATCAGTGGTGCAGCCGGATTAACCACATTAGTAGCCCAATACGCCTGGATGGTAGCAATTGGGGGTCCAATGTATTATTTAAAGGATAGTTCCGGGACTTTTTTTTTATTGTCCCTACGGGTCGGCCATGTGTTTGTAAGCATAAATCGGTAGATCGTAGGAAACTTTCCTATGGACCTTACCCGACTTTTCGCCCATTATCGCACTCGAAATCAGCCTCCATTTTGTGATAATCCTATCATTCCGCCGCATCGACCTGGCTCACCTGCCTTTGCGGCACTAAATCAAATCCCCCGCCCCTGAAACAGACTTTATCAAAACATTCATATTCCCCGCCTCTATCCGTGACGTGACTGAGCTGCGTAGGCAAACGCGCCCAGGCGTCTTCTACGCGACTCCACACAGACCCCGGAAATCAACACAGATCAGCTCACAATACAGCGCACCACAATTCGGAATATGAAACTGTACTTTGAAATCAAACCGCAAGATTGTAAATGTGGTAAAGTACATTTATTTGACATCAAATGTTTAGAGAATATTCAGCGATTTGCATTTTTATTTGCTCATGTTCCAAAAAGTTCGTATTGAGGAAGGCGATGGTCCTTTGCTGTACACAGGGTCTTAGAGCATCTCACAATACAGCACCACAATTCGGAATGTGAAACCGTGGTTTAAAAGCAAACGGCAAGATTGTACATTTGGCAAAGTACGTTTATTGGACATCAAATGTTTAGAGAATATTCAGCGATTTGCATTTTTCTTTGCTCTCGATCCAAATTAGTTCGTCTTGAGGGAAGCGATGTTCGTGTGCAGTACACAGGGTGTTGGTTTACGATAAAAATAAGCTCTTCTGTCGCACTGATAATCGCATGGCTGTTCCAACAACGAGGCACTAGGCCACCACAACGGTAGGTATGTTGCATCTAACCGTTAGTACCGCGTAAGGGCATACTTGTACTTGGCGATCGTCCCATAAAATGGTCAGGGTGGTAACGTTGTTCACGCGGAGAAGCAACTGGCGGCTGTAGAAGCCGTCCGCCGGTGTCTGGTACTCGTGACACAGACAGTAGTGAATGATGTACCTAAAAACATAAAAAATGAAATTAGTCTCACCATCAGATCCTTATTAAAATTATTCATTTCATAGCGAGGACAGCGCTACTGGGTGTACACAAGTGTTTAAAGGCGTGGCGAGGCATGGAGGGGGGGGAGTGGAGTACAAGGTAAGTAGCATAAAATAATAAATAAATAGGGCCAGCTGGTGGCAAGTGCAAGGTAAGTGCAGAACAAGTGCTGGGAAGGGGGGGCTGTAGGATACTGAGACAGTCCCCCAGTGCAGGGGTTGACAGGGAGGCAGTGCAGGTGGAGAGTGGAAGGGCCCAGGACCGAGGTCGCAGACAGTGGACCAGTTGTAGCAGGGGAGAGGGAGAGAGAAAGCAGAAGCAAAGAGGAAGGTTTTGAGGTGCTTCAGTAAAAGCAGATGTTTCTCCTCCAGATAGTGCGCGGTAGAAAACACTATGCCACATAGAACGAACAAGTACAACTGAACCCGTCTTTAAAGCCACTGTATAGTAATGAAATTGCGGTATAAACTCATCAAAAGTTACTTACATTATATTTGCATTTTCCATTGTGTCTCTGTGTAGGGCAGACCCGAAACACCACTCCTTCTTTGCCGACGTTACTTCTTCTAATGAACGTGGCTCATCGTTTCGTTTCTGAAATTTTATTCATTATCTTTTCTTAGTCTTTCAGGATGGTCCCGGCCTGTCAAGGTCAAATCACAATAGAACCTTATATTGGGTCGTGGGCCGTTCCGCCACCCGAGCAAAACATCAAAGCAGCTGACCTTCACTTTGAGCGAGCACACATTTCTAGTTAGCTCCAGTTAGTGTAAGGGCATCTTGTCTGCGTGCCTTTTTTTTTATTGTCCCTATGGGTCGGCCATGTGTTTGTAATACGGAAACATTCTATAATTTTTGTAAAAATGATTTATATTACTGTTTGGTTTAATTGCAATGGGCCTGCAACATGAGGAGACTCGAGAGAACAGACAATCGAATTACAATCATTTAAACCGTGATGTGTATTTCTCAATGAGCTCTGCTTTAGGTGGACATGGAACAGAGGCAATGTTGGGTGGCAATGCAGTTGTCCCCTGCATAGGTTCGTTCACCACTCCATGTATGTGCCTATCGAGGACATCTACGATAAGTCTCTCAATAAACTCATATTGCATATCCTCAAACACTGGTTTGATCACCCATTGTTTACTTCTTTTAGTGAAGGCCTTATTGTAGCGAAGCGTCCCTAAAGTTCCGGTCGTCCTACTTTGTTGACGGCCAACATTATGGTTATGTGCCAAGACCGCTAGAAGAGTCCGATTTATCATGCCTTCCATGCCAAAATGCAATCTTTTGGGCCTGTACTTTAGGCACATATTGTGGAACACCTCCAAATCTCCTGTGTGGCAGAATTCCGTGAGTCCCCTCAAATCTCTTGTTATAGTTTTATCAAATACAATCTTTTCAATGGCCTTGTGAGTGGGTGATGAAGGAATCAACCACTTCTTCTTCCGTGCCTCCTCTGTGGACAAATGGCCATGTTCACATTTGTGGAAATGCTCATTTGTCGACCATCGATGTACGTTGCTACAGTGCAACATTACTGACCGCCATTTTTCCAGTAGAATTTCCAACGACCCTTCACATGTTTTTGAGCTCCACCAAAGATGGTTGCTGATTGACTTGGACCACTGTGAAATACCTTGCATATCTTTTTTTTTTCCTGCAGCCGACAATTTTTTATTGATTGATTTTGCAAGATGCCAAACGTCAAATTGGTGATTTATATTTTTGTACTGTTCTCTCATTGTCTTGGCAATTGAAACGTGTCTGTCCGTGGCTATCAGGTCGATCACCATTCCCCGCGATTGTAGTTCTTGCAATGATGCTACAAAGCCAACTTTCTCCATGGCCACTGAGGATGTACTTTGTGACACCTGCACGACCACCGAACTCACAATTTTCTTACTTTCCATGTCCTGAAAGTGGTAGGTGCAGTACTTGGCTGAAAATCCTGGACTGTCGCATTGTCCATCACCGGCTAGCCTGAAGCGTTTGCCCGTGAATGTACTTTCCATTGACATTTTTTCCATTCTCCAAGCTTCGCTGATGGCTGGAAATAGATAATCGGTTTGGTATTTGTAGAACTGACTTTTCGCAATGAAATGGATTCCCACAAACTGAAAGAAATACTGTAACTTTTTAAAACTTGAACCACTAAAAAGTGCGGCCGCTGCACAAAGTAGATTGCCTGCTGGCAGTTGCCCCAGCATGGGTTGTGCAGACCATGCGAACGGATGATATTGTGTACAGGTGGCATGTATTTTAAGGTTAGTGCCTCGAATTGCACGAGTCACATTAATCAATGGCTCCCCACATACTTCCCCACCAACCCAATGCCCACATTTCATCATCATAATAATATCCATCAAACAGCTATCGAATACAATGAATTTGGCCTCTTTCCTTATACTGTCACTCTGCATCCCAGCTGGTTCGGCCTGTAACGTTGAGGACATGTCACTCGCATGAAAGGTACAATCTCTGATATCGTCTTCCGCTATGCTGAGTGATATTGATGGTGTTTCATTGTCGTCCACTTCATTCTCTTCCATTGCAACATCTGTTCCTTGTCCGGAGATGGGAGAAAAAAACAATGTCTTCAACTTTCGCGTGCTCTTATT